>NC_141150.1:98143782-98468782 GCF_053477565.2 Lygodium microphyllum | reverse complement strand
GGTGAGCAACCATACCTTGCTTGTGCATCTCCTTCAACACTGCAAATCCAATGTGTCTAAACCTTTCATGCCAAAGCTTACTTGTGCCCACTCCAACGGTGGCTGTAAGAGCACTTAGCTCATACAGGTTGTTCCTTCTTTCTCCTTTGCCAACAACTTTGCCAACAACCTTTCTTGTTGGTCATGTGACGGGAGGCCCCACTATTCAACACCCATGAGTCAGTGGTACATTCTTCTTGCGTTGATGAGCATACCTCCTCAATGGTCACCATGAACAACTCCAACCTTGCTTCAGCCATATTGGCTCTCGTTCCCTTTACTTTTAAGGGTACCATTCTTTTCATCTTCCTTCTTGACATGACAATCTACGACTGCATGTCTTTTCTTCTTGCAGTAGAAGCACTCTCCTTGAAACTTCTTCTTATAGCCCTTCTTCTTTTTGTCACCATCATTTTTGGTGGAGGAACCACATTTGCCTTTTGCATTTGCAGAGAATGCATCATCTCCATTGTTGTTTCCTTCTCAGGCTTTTAGCCTCAACTCCTCCTCTAGCAATAATGTACAAAACTCCTCAAAACTCAAAGCTTGAGGTCTCACCTGAGTATTAAGGGCAGTTACTAGTCCATTAAACTTTTGTGGATAAATCTGAAGACACCTCCGAGCTAGCTCCTCACTAGTCTTTTGTATCCCAGCACCAGCCATCTGGTTGCGCAAATTCTTAATCCGGGTGATGAATGTTTCAGCTATCTCTCCTTCAGCAAACTTCTCTACTGCTAGTTGATTCTTCAAGTTTTGAACCCTAATTTGGTTTCACGTTTCATACTCACTCCTTGGTACTTTCCAAGCCTCTGATACTTTGGTTGCATGCTGAATCAAAGTCAGAATAGCTTGTAACTAAGGCACACAATTCATCTACATTCCTTGGTTTCCAAGCTCGTAGCAGATCTACATTCAGAGGAATCATGACAATAGGATTTTATGGGTCGGGGGTAGGCTGTGGTTCTACATCAGCCCCCAACATAGTCTCCAAAAGCTCATAAGAATCAAGGATAGTTGTAATTTTGAACTTCCACAAGGTATAGTTTGTACCATCTAACTTGCCTTCGTTGAAGGTTGGTGGACGAATCCTCAGTGTTTGAATAGCTGGTATAGTAGCACCACCTCCTGTACCACTTCTAGAAGATGACATTGTTCCTCTTTGCTGTTGAAGCCTTTGCCTCTTGCACACTCTTCGATCCCTAGAGCCCCCTGGGCTCTGATACCATATAAAAATTACACGGCACAGCGAACAAAAAACTAAGAAAGAGATAGAGATAGAGAGTACACAACAGATAAGAGGAGAATTAGAAAATTTCTTTAGCTCCAAACAACTGATACAGAGATGGCTTTGTCCACCCGTGCGCTTCCACTATGAAGCTTAGATGGCGGTCTAGACAGAAGATAGGTGAAGAGCTTAAGGCTAGATGGAACAACTCTAACTGGGTGAAAGATAGATGATCCATGGCTGTGAAGGGGTTTAGCTTTTATAGCCCACGAAGGCAATTAGGTTGGCGTGACCGACCTACCATATGAGCCTCCACTAGTCGGCCAGGGAATATTCTAGGGAATATTCCCTTTAATGTTAGGCTGAGGGTGGTGCCCTTGTACCCCGCCAGGGGGGACCCCCCAGCCAAGGGCCTCTTCTGTGGCCCTCGGACCCCAAACTAGGGGCCCCTTTTAACTCCCTTACCTCGCAACTCAATGCAATGTGCCTTGAATTGCTACCAGCTTAACTACTCAGTCCAACCCAAAGATCAGACCCACAATGGTCACCTTTTTGCTAGTTCGGTCACATAGACCTCATCTGATATACAAGTCAGGACTCAATCAATATCCGAGCTCACATTTGGCTTCTCCTCATAATGGGGGACCTTAAAATTTTGAGCACCATGGATCATTGGTTCTCACCTTATAAGGGTGGGGCATTGAGCATATATAACATTGGTCTACTAGAAATTGTTATCATTTAATGTTGCTTTGGATGGTCTTATGGATCTCAATTTCATATTCTCTATCTCAATTTGATGTTGCTTTGGATGGTCTTATGGATCTCAATTTCATATTCTCTATCTCAAATCAATAGAAGTCATTTTGGTGGCTTGTGTGCCAATTATTTAGTTTTATAATAAGCTTTTGTGTTTATTTCAATGACAGAAATGTGATTGGATTTTGGTGAGGTCAAAACTTTTACTTATGGAGGTAACACAATTGGTCTATGGGCTCATGGATAATTGTGATTAGTTATTGCAAGAAGTTGTGATGAAGCTTGCCATATTTCTTCTGATTTGTTTATGATATTTTGGGGCTTTATAATCCCTAAGGGTGTCTCCCCTACACAAGATGCACCTATTGTATACTAAGAATTTTCTTATCATTCTAGTAAGGATATATATCATATGCTTGAAGTCAAATGGAGTAACACATGCAAATATCAATTTTTTTGTCTTTCTAACACTCACCCATAGCGGGAGTCGAGTTGATAAACGGAAATCCCAAGTGGTATCATGCATGTTCGACACGTGGTTGAGATATTTTAGTTTTGAGACACGCGCTTCATGCAGGAAGAGGAAAAAATGTGTTCTCATTTCTGATTTTGAGTCCTCAAGTGGAATTTTACATGGCAAGGGGCATGTTTGCCATTTAGCAATTGAGGGGAAGCAAGGGGCAACTTGAAAATTAAGGGGGAAAAAAAATGTGAGTAGCTCTTTTTGGGGAAAAAGAGAAGAGAAGTGTTCGACACAATACAACATAACGAGCATAAGAGAAAGAGAGAGAGAGAGAGAGAGAGAGAGAGAGAGAGAGAGAGAGAGAGAGAGAGAGAGAGAGAGAGAGGGAGGGAGAGAGGGAGGGAGGGAGGGAGGGAGGGAGAGAGGGAGAGAGAGAGAGAGAGGAAGGGAGAAGAAGAATCTTGGAGGCTAAAGAAGGGAGAAATCTGAAGCTTGGAAGAAGAAGAACAAACTGTCAGAAGAAAGAGACCGTGAAGTTGAAGTTATTGGAGTTGAGAAGCAGGATGGCAGAGCTGCTAAAGTCAATGGGCTGATGCGAGTTCTCAGTTCTCAAATGATGGTAATAAGAGTCTCCTTTTTGTCTTGTTTTCTTCTACTGCTTTGTGGGATAGAGAGTTTGCATATCAATTCTGGTTTATGGATATGAGTGAAAGACAGCAGAGGGTTGTGCTTCTTCATGATGAGAGTGATGTTTGCTAGTCATTGAGTGAGGCTCCTCCTTGTCAGTAGAGAAGAATGGAAGTGAAAGGTCTCTACATCTGGAACTGGGTATGTAACAAGGAATATGAATTATGATCGAATGTTGAATGCACGAGCTCGAGTTATTGGAAAATCTGAAAGGATTTGTAGCCAAGAAGATAATGGATTAGAGTTTGTAAAGTTCAAAGCTCTCCCGACTCTTCATCAATGCAAGATCATGCTTTTGGAACAGAGAAGTTGTGTTTGATGTATAAAGCGTGCAAAAATTTATGATTACAGACTATGCAGAGTTATTTCAGGGCAACAGATCAAAGAATTTGACACTGAGTTGTTCTGAAGAATTGTGGATTGAAAAGAGAGCTACAACTTTCCTTTTTGAAGCTTGGTGATCGGAGGTTTGGCTAGAAAGTTATGAGCTGTTCTGTGTGTAATGCTCTATGAAACAGTTTCTGTGCTTTATGAGGCAATTTTCATGCTTTATGAGGAAACAGTTGAATTCAGCAGCTTCTACAACACCAACTTGGTTTCCCATGGAAGTCATTATGCTTATCCATTGATATATCAATGCAAAACTTAGTTTTGATGCAATAGTGGAATGTCTATAGCTGTGAAATGCTTGTAGCAGTTGAATGGGCATGAAAATTTGTTGTATAAAGCTTTGATTTCCTAAGTATTTGGTTTGCATTTATGTGTGCTTTGAAGAAGAATGATAGAGAGGGTCTACAACTGATTTTGTACTGCTTGAAGCGATCATGCTTTGTGGAGCAGTTTGCTGCGTGGGGTTGCCATTCCTAAAAAATAGGAGTTGTGTGAATCTGAAAGCTCTTGTTGTTAGAGTCTATGCCATGGTTGTTTCCGCGTCAGATCTTCTCTAAAAGTGGTAAAATTTGAGCTTGAAAGTTTGAGCTATTTAAGTGTTGAGTTGAAGTCTCAGTAAGGAGAAAGTGATTGGGAATTTTCGATCATGTGTTCAGTGGAGTCATCTTGTGGGTCTTGCTAAGGGAAGATCCTCGGTCTTTATCCTGTGGTGTTGTCTTGGGGGTTGTTAGAGGCCAACTACCCAATTCACCTACCAACATGCCTTTATAAAGGCATTACAACTAGTGGTTTTGGAAGGTGCTTTTAGTATCTCCAATCACACCTAAATAGTTGTCCCTAGTTAAATGTAGCAGGTGAAAAGTGAGTTCCTATCTACACTTGTTATAGAGAGACTCTCCCTTTATTCATGCATAAAAAGTATAGAATAGAACATAATTATTCCTAATAGCTATGGCCTATCTACAATCCCCTCATTGCATATCATGTGTTTGGATTTTAAATCCCCCCCCCCCCGCCCCCCCCCCCCCCCAAATTTAAACTCATGATGTAGACAATTCTATGCATGACCATCTTTTGCAATAGCTCGGTTACCACATTACTTGCAAGGAACATGTGTGCCTCAGAGATGTAAATGGTTTAGTAGACTTGTGCTTCTAGATAAGATAATTTCAGCCAAGGCTTATATATGTAAAGTTACAAGGTGTTTATAATTATGATTTGCGAGAATTAAAAAAGAGATTCCACACTTTCTCCAGTACTCCTTCATATGTAGAAATATCAAAAGGAGCCTTCTTTCTCTCTTTTTATTAAAATTCATGGAAAGGGCTTTGTGGTGGGCCCTAACTTTGTCATACCATAGGAAATTTCAAAAGTTTGTTATGGGGGTTGGTTTAATGAATCAACAAACTAAGTACCCCAACAAACTAACCACTTCTTGGTTGTTAGTAGCTAACTCATGTATTTAAGCATGGATTGGCTAAAGAAGGGAGGGATGGAATGATGAGAGTTGAAGCTCTATTTGATGTATCTTTCTTTTTCCAGTAATTGATCTATTCCCGTTCGAAGACAATATAATGTGTGTTGTCAAGAGCTTGTTGGATAGGAATTTTATACATAGTTATTGGTGGAGACAATAGGCATCACTCATCATGTTTGGTAATTTGAGAGATGAAATTATGATTTCTTATGAATTTTCCTTTGTACAACCTTCTAGCCTAGATTCCCTGTTGCAATCTTACATTGTAGCATTGCAAAAACTATCTACAACCAACCAACAAATTTCTACTAATCAAGCCATTCTATCTTTGTTAGCCAATCAAGATACCTCTTCTTCTTCTTCTTCTTCTTCTTCTTCTTCTTCTTCTTCAAACCAATATAGGAAGGTTCACCCATAATCTTTTTCTATTCTACAAGCTGTAGACATATTATCTTGGTTAGATCCCTTAAAAAATGTTGTAGATTATCATCAATGCTGGCAAGAAGGAGAAATTTTCAATGAGGTACAAATTTTTTTGGAAGGAATTGCATCCACATGGTATATTCAACAACTTGATGTTTGAAATGCGGGATCTAGAGCATGACATAACCGGAAGCTATGGAGGATGGAAGGAGAAGTGTAGACTCATGATGAAATGGACACTGTTTGTTACACAAGTGAATTAGGTTCCAAGATTGAGACTTGGACTCATAAACACAATCTTGTGTATGTGGACAATGACATTGACACTTTACTAAAATGAAAAGAGTACTATCATTGCATTGAGAAAGGAAGCAAGTACAATGCTTTATAGGAAAGTAGGAAACTGCAGTAGGCACCATTGTGCATATGGGATAAGTTAGCCTGCATATCCTTGACCCTGAGATTCCATACAAAGAGGCTGTTTGAGTGTGATTGTTGATTCTCAACACCCCTCCTCAATCACAACTAGGAAAGGCACAAAGTGTGTAGAGGCTGTAGTGAGAACCACCTGCAAAGTGTGGGCATACCACAGACATGGCAAAACACCAGAGGCTGTCGCAGAAAAAGCTAAGTGTGGGTACCATAAACATGGTGGACATCCAGAGGCTGTAACAGGGGCCTCACAAAGTGTACAGGGACTGTAATGCCAAGTTACATAAGGAGTTTACATAGCTTATGGCAGGAAACATTAGGGCAAGGAAAAATACAAGGCTATTAAAACAGTCTATCAGAATTATGAGAGTACAAGGACTGATGAGTCTTGTCCTTCCGATCCTGGTGATCTTCATCTTCTTCTTCCTTTGCTTCATTTTCTTCTTCTTCTTTGACTGCGACTAGATAGGCCTTTTGGGATCTCTTTCTTGCGTGGCAGAACTTCTCGGTGTGTCCGGTCCTTTTGCAGAAGTCACAAAAGAGCTGATCTTTCTTGCCTTTGTACCTGTTGCCAACATATAATGCATGCTCATCTCTAGAGGTACTTGGTTCTTCTTTAGTTTTTAGCTTTTCTTCTTCTAACAGTGATGCCTGGATATCAACAAGTTCAGGATTTGGCATGTTGATTAGAGTTGTTGATACATTATTATATTCAGGAGGCAAGCTCTTAAGTAGAACACCGATGCAAACATCTTCATCCATTTTAATGTTGATTCCTGCAAGTTGGGTTAGGAGTCCTTCCATGTAATTAAGATGTGTGGCAAGTGATGTGCTGGACTTCATTTCAAGCCTGAAGAATTCAATTAGGAGACCATACTTTGATGATTTAGATTGTGCACCGAACAGGGTGTCAAGTCTTTTCCATGTATCCTGTGAGGTCTCACAGTTATCCACATGATGGATATAACTGTCGTCTAGCTCCAATTTGATAATAGCCTGGGATCTGTCATCATTCTTTTGCCAAGTAGTTGCAAGGTTCGCATCCCGCGGTTTCTTCTCTTTGCCATTTGTGATGGCCCAGAGACCCTTCTTCATCAGGATGAGCTTGATGCGGGTTTGCCAAGTGTGGAATCCGACTCCTTTGAATCGAGCATTTGGCGAGTCTTTGCCCATGTTAGATTTACGGGAACAGTAGCAAATCAACTTCAGACTTTATTAGATTTGAGCAACAGAAGAATTGATTGAGAGACACAAGTGCTAAAAAGCACTAACTGAGTGTCAATGAATACCAAATCTGCAAAAGTCTTTTACTCCAAGTGATCTTCCCCTTCTTGATTTGATGCTGATGCCTTCAGATCTGAGTGACAGTACTTTAACGAACTTCAGAGAGTATTGCTCAGTGATTAAAATCACTGTTGATAACTTCAGTGAAAAAAACAGTGAAAAATGTCAAGATTTTGAAGCTTTTGGCTATGGTGGAATTAGGGTTTCTGAGACAGGGGCCTGGTTTTTTGCTGATTGCAGGAGCTACAGTGCATCATTTTCAAAACTTTTTACATATCTAGGAAGCTTATGTCATGGGCTACCAAAGCCCCATGGAGATTGTCAACATCGTGGTCAGTATGCAGCGCGCAGGTGCCGCGAACAGAATCGGCGCAGATCTGGACAGCGATGTCGAATTTGAGCAATGCTGGAGCTGTAGATCATCAATGTTGGTGTTTAAAGTGACAGGAAGCTGCGCCTTGAGCCAAGGAACATTTCTCCAGAAGAAATCGTGTTGAAATTCTGCCTGGTTGAAGAGTTATGGAAGCTCCAAGCAAGGTAGGTCCTGTCTGGCTATGGCAGACACAGAACAGAGATTGGGGATTTTCACAATGCTGAGCTCCAGATGGTCCAATGTCCTAGATTGATATGATACAAGGAAGCTTTATGAGTTGGGGAATACTTTTCTAGAAGGAAGCTCCAAGAGATTTGACCTGTGGAGTGAGATATAAGCAGTTCAATCTGACAGGGTGCTGCTGGCTATGGCTGCCATGGAAGCTTCAGTGAGAGTAGAGTTGAGAAAATAAGTCATACACTGACACTGAGCTGGATGGAGGTTCAGAAGAATCAAGAGAGGCTGGAGAAGCAATGCCATGCCCAACTGGGCTCTGATACCATGTTTGAAATGCGGGATCTAGAGCATGACATAACCGGAAGCTATGGAGGATGGAAGGAGAAGTGTAGACTCATGATGGAATGGACACTGTTTGTTACACAAGTGAATTAGGTTCCAAGATTGAGACTTGGACTCATAAACACAATCTTGTGTATGTGGACAATGACATTGACACTTTACTGAAATGAAAAGAGTACTATCATTGCATTGAGAAAGGAAGCAAGTACAATGCTTTATAGGAAAGTAGGAAACTGCAGTAGGCACCATTGTGCATATGGGATAAGTTAGCCTGCATATCCTTGACCCTGAGATTCCATACAAAGAGGCTGTTTGAGTGTGATTGTTGATTCTCAACACTTGATGAGGTAAAACATAATTGGAATTCTTTCAAGCTAGCTGTAAGATGATATTTTCTCATGACATGTAGCCAAAAGGGCTCTCCAACAGCTTAATGAGTGTGAACGAAAGGAGCATGAAACAATTTATCAATTTGTTGTGCATTTGAAGAAAATTGTGATGAGATTTGATATAAAAATTATAGAGAACATGAAGTTATTTTTTTAATGGCCTAGACTAAGACATGATCTTCGTAGAGGGTTAAGTTCAAGGTCTTTGACTTTTGTAGATGATATTTAGCTCAAAGAATTGAAGGAAACCTTCTCAATGAAGGAAGAATATATTTTCAACAAGAATAAAAAAAGATAGAGCCAACCTTGATGGTCATTAATCTCCAAAATGCTCAAAGACGATTACTTGCTAAAGATACCCAGGGATAGACAAAGTGTTTCAATTGTAATGTGTGTGATCACATATCCAAGAATTGTTGGAAGCCACAAAGACCAAGAAATGTAATAAAGAAAGTACGTACAAGATGTTCAACTTGAAGAGATTTCTTTATCAAAAAAGTCCTAGGTAAATGGATGCAAGAAGCAAACCATTTGTACATTCAAGCCTTAACATGAAGTTCTCAAAAGTGAATTGTAAGCACAATTAGTGTGAAAATTTGTAATATTTCCACACGAAATATTAATGATCCTAGACCCTGCACATCCTGTGCAAGAGCAACTTAAAGCAATCTCCCGCAACAATAAAAATTTGGGCTAAGTGCTCCCTCCGCATGCACTAGCAAACTCCAGCCCGCATTATGCATAAGAGGCCGTGGCTCAAAAGCCGTAGTTCCACGTGAGAACACCCCTTCAAGGGGGGAAAAGGGATAAGAGATAAATTTTTGGCATTTTTTTAAATGGATAAACTCCCCTCCCCTTCAGCCGTTGCATGGTGGGGAAGAGGGAGTGTGAGAGGAGTGGGTGTGGAGTAGGAGAGCATGGGGGGGAGGAGGCATGCAACTAGCCACGTGTGTGGCTATTGCCCCCCCCCTTAGTGCTATATGAACCCCCCCTCTCTCAAGCTTGAGGGGGAGAAAAGAGAGGGAGGATCATTCCGTTGCTGCTACCGCCACGCTGCCTTCACACCGCCAGGGCTGCTGCCCCATTGCCGCCTCCGTCCTCACCACCATCACCATCATAATTATCATTGTCGTCATCCTCACCTCCATCCCCATCATTTTCCCAATCATCAATTTCTCTCTCCACGTCATCTGCTGTGGACAGAGGCTTAGAAGCTTCTATTAGAAGCTTCCATTAAAGCTTCCATAAGCCTTGTTTACCTGTGCTTTCCCGGGTTTCTAAAACCGTGTCCTGCAAGGCTTGTGTCATGTGCAGAGGAGGGGATATCGAAGAGAAGTGACTTCGTAATGCGTAAGAGAGCCAAGAGGAAGTTTGTTGAGTCGAGATCTATGTCATCGATGGCTTCTAAGCAAAAGTTGCGAGGTGCACATGCGGGAGCTTCCAACCCGAGTACGCGAGTAGACAATGCCCCGATTCTTAATGCCCAGGTTCTGATAACATTCCTGCATGAAAGGATGCATTAAGCATGTCTTTAAATTCACGTAGGCAAGTTTGAATATATTGGAAAATTTATATACTCACATCGAATTACCAAGTTAAGTTGCATGACGATTACTTGCATGGTCTTGGTAGTTGCATTCTTGAATGCATATTGCTTAAGTTAAAAGGTGGATTGGTCTAAAGGCATCCTTGTTGCCTCACAAAAAGAACAGTGCATATAACACATAATGCACTTAGGTAATAATTTCCTAGTTGTGACTCGTGTATGAGATAATCTTAGACGGTCATTGAACAATGGTCCAAATAGTCGCAATGCATGGAAAGGAAATTATGAACTTTGCACATTGCATGCGAAGATAGTTACATTTTAGGTCGGGTTAAGTGATAGAAGGAAGGATTAAATCAAGGATGGACTCATGGCATTCACTCATGCATGGATTTTACTTATCAAAGTTTAAATGCATCTTCATTAAAAATATTAAAGCTTTGATTTCATTGCATCAATATAGGGTTTATAAGAGTTAGCTCTGAACTGTCAATCATTATAGTTTAGGGCAAGGAAAAGTAACGATCATTGTAGATCTTATAGCTGCATAGAAGGAAAAGGTCTATGGTCTTGAAATCGCATATTTGCATGAAATGATGCATCTCGCCTATCTTCTAGTTACTTACATCTTTTAGGGGAAAGTACTTGCAAATCTAGAAGAAAGTATTTACATCTTTAAAAGGAAAGATCATCTTAAATCATGGGTTGATCAAACTAAGTAATTCGGGTATAATTAAATAGCTTACATGAGAATCATAAAGGTACAATTAGATTGCTTATGACGATCACCTCAAAGTGCTAGGTAGGGTTAAGTTACATTAAAAATTCTACCTAGGATCGCACTTAGGATGCCAACCTAATATTTACGATCCCAAAGGTCCTACCCACATTCATGGAATGTTAGGGTTAGCTAAACGCCCATGCAAGAATGATCTAGGGTTCTTACCCTAAGGTTCAATTGACCAAATACTAGACTTCCATATGAATTTAGGAACCCTAGGGCCAAAGCGTTATCGGCCTAGTAGGGTTAGGGTTGGGTTGGGTCAAGAGGACTCCCAAACCCTACATCTTGACCAAAGGTATTCTTGACCAGGGAATACCGTTTGATGGGAGAAATAATCCCACAAGTTAGGTGCAACACTTATCTCGTGCAACAAGTTGCAACGTCGCATGGTTTGTGTCTAAATCACAAAATAGTATTGCCACTCCTTAGAACAAGGTTGGCAAGTTCTAAGTACAAGTCTAATTTTCTAGAGGATAAGTAGTCATCTTGCTACACCACTCTTCCTTGGACTTATTTGCCAAGTTAGGGGAGATACGAATTTTCCAAGAAAGCAGTTAACCAACCAAGTTACGGCAATAAGCTTGCCCAAGATTTATTGTCTATAACTTAAGGAAATCTAAGATGGAAACAATTTGGGTCAAAAGGGTATAAACCCTAACCCAAGGATAAAGGGTAAACAAGCAACTTAGCTTACGAAACCCTTGGGATCTTGCCAAGTTGCAATTGATCCCGGATCGAATGCTGGATGTATTCGGAGAAAAGGATTCACACCTTAGCAGTTGGCCGTATAAACGACCACTGGAGTGCTTGTGTTGTATACTTAGGAGCATTGTTTATTCTTATTTGCTCAAGGAACTAATGCTGGAAAATAACTAATGCTTCAGGTTGAAAGCCTGGAGGGAGAGGCAGCATCAGTTACCCCTGACTATCTACCTGACCCTATCCAAGGGGGTTGTTAGCCGGCCGGGTACGTGGACCGAACCCGCCACAAGAGGTCTCTCCATGGGTGCTACTTGGTGCAAGAGGACGCCTGGGTGCCAGGGGGGCTTTGGCCATAAATCCCTTGCCTCCAGATCCTACACAAGAGGCCAATGTGACTTAAGATGGGATCTCGAGGCCCGCATACTAGTCACCGGGTGGAACTTGGAATAGTGATCCCTAAGGATTGCTAGAATCGCCTTTAGACGGATTATGGAATAGCCTTCGGGCTGGATTATATGATGTATTCCAAAGACTGATAAATAAATATCAAATGTTGAAAAGGAACTTGCTTGACATTATTTTTCTATGTTAGTGCCTAAGTTACGTGAAGGAACCAGTGATTAATTGGTTAATTAAGGAAGCTATTTTTTTCTTGTCAAACTAAATGTGGTAGGTAATTAGATAACTAAAGCAACCTAAGGAAAGTGCAATGGATGTGACCCTGTGTCCGTCCTACGAAAGGGTGGTCCTGGTTGGCCGGAAAATTTTCTCAAAGGAATTGACAGCGACGAAAATAATGGCCTAGAATCTATAAAGCTAGAGTCCCGATTTATGCTGTTTTAGGAGAACGGAATGGGACTATGCCTTATGGGCAGATAGGTTTAGCTTCACATCCCTCTCATTTCCCATTCTCCTTGAACCAAGTGCAGTATAAATCCGCTTCGACCCTGACGTTTCTGCGTAAAGTAGTTACCTTCTAGGAACTTGACCATTAGGAAAACCCTGATTCAGGTCGGTCCTAAGTGGGAACGGCCAGAATGCTTCCGCTTCATGCCAGACTCAGGAAGACCTAGATCGCAAACCCCGTGACATTCCTTGGGAGTATCGATCGGCACTTTCTAGAATCTCTTCCCGATGCGCTACTAAGACGTGTCCTGCAAGTGGACAGGGGGACACGTTACAAAATTAATGGTTTGAATGTAGAAGTATTGTTGGATTCTTGATGTTCTTTTTCTTTTATCAGTTCTAATTTATCAAGCACAATCAATCCTTATTGATAGCATGTTCAAGAAATTTCAATAACTTTTGGTGACAATAAACATGTTTATCATTCATTTGAAGTTTATAATTTTTGGCAATAAACATGTTTATAATACATTTGAAGTTCTCCATGCCCCCTTTGAAGTAAAAGTGGGAATTTTTCAACATCCCTATTATATCATTCTGTGTCAAGTGTTTTCAATGACTTTGGGATCTGATTGGCTCATCACGAGGTGCCCATTTGAATTTTAAAGATATGACATTGGATATTGCAATAGGATTGAAACTTCGTTTCTTGTAGTTGGGTACTTGGGACCATTTTCAAAATTTACAAACTAATGAGTTAGCAAGGATGGCATTGCAAGATCAACAACAACAACAAATTATAGAGGATTTGCAACTATCTCTTTTTGCATTATTGTAGCTTTCTCTTCCTCATCACTGGCGTTCCATCACTGGTGTGTGCGAACATCATCTTCCCATCTTTTAATTGCAAGTGTTGCAGGGTGACAGAGTTCTGCTACCTCTAGAATGACACTTGATATCTTCCACTCTAAACCCTTTTCAATCACAACTAATATAGTTTTATGCTTTGTGTTGACATCCTAATGATGAGCATGGACCTCATGCAACTCAAATATCACTATTGTAACAATATTGAGTCACTCTTATGTGCTTACATCCAAGATAAGTATCATGACATGTATCCAATTTCCAATGCTTTCTTTGTGAGCACCAATGAGTCCAAAAGCCAGCATTGGTCCCTCTCAGGTTGCCAACTTTCCTTGAATCCTCCATGGCTCCAATCCCTACTCCAGATCCAACAAGGTATATTGGGCACCCTCTTGTTTCATGGCTCTTCCACAGTCATGTCAAACATCATGTTGCAGTCCACGTTGCACTTTTACATTATCACAAACAAATAACACAATAAGAAATTGTGTCAAGTTGACTTGTTTTTTTATTGAAGTAATTGACCCTTTCTTCCTCCATAAGGCCCCCCAGTCACACTAGGGCATGCATGGCCAAGCAAGGGAAAGCGGGGCATAAGCAAAAATTAGATTCCCTTGCTAAATTTGGGGTCACACTAGGGTGTGCAGAGGCAAGGGGACCCACAATGCTTTTAAATATTAAAAAGTTTCAAACAAAAAAAAAAGTTACCTACTCTACTCTATGTATCGGGATTATCTTCTCCCAGCATACTTCCTCTTCTTCAGGCTCTCCTTCACGCCCTTTTCTCTGTGATAGTCGCATGGTCTACTACAACCTCTCTCTCTCTTTTTGCATTGTGCCAAATTATAGTAGCAATTAACAAGGCTTGTGCAATCAGCATTTCCACACCACCTATACCAATGGAGCAACATAGAAAAAAAGGCCAAGCAAAACTTGCTACACCTTGATGCAGCAACCTACACTAAGAAATCATATATTGTGTCTGTAAAGGCTGCCCCATCGACCTACATTGTTCTACCATATACTTGCACATCGCTGCAAGAGAAAACAAACCAAACATCAAATAATATTAGTGTCTAGCATCATGGAGTAGGTTCCATATAGAAGGTACTAATTGTTCTCGTAAATATAGCACATCTAAGAAAAATTTTCCCAACTAATGAAGATGGTTTAGTAGGGTCTATGATGCACCTTCAATCATTGATTCTATGTAGTCCACCTCACAATACTCGCTAAAGGAAGTTCAACATACCTATAATCACAAAACTCCAATCAGGCTGCCCCAAAGATCTGCAACAAGTCTAGTTACATGTGCTTTCAACCCTCACCCAGATGCTAGGATTTAAATTTTTGCCTTATTCTTTATTGCAATTTATGCACTCTACTACAATCATAGCAATTAAAAAGGCATGTGTAATTAACATTACCACACCACTTGTACGAGTGGAGCAATAGAAAAAAAAGGCAAGGCAAAACCTACTTCTCGACATAGCAACTTGCACTAAAAAATCCCATCATGCGTTCACGATGATTGCCCCTTATATTTGCATTGTTTCACCCCATACATGCGCTCACTCTGCAAGGAGAAAAAAAACAAACATCAAATCATTTGAGTGTCTAGCATGGAGTAGGTTTCATATAAAAGGTATTATGGGCATGTGATGTACCTTTAATTGTCAATTCTATGTGGTCCACCTCACCGTGCTCGTTGAAGGAAGCTCAACATACCTGTAATCATAAAACTCCATCTAGGCTACCCCAAAGATTCGCAACAAGTCTAGTTACCTACACATCTACTTTTAATCCCCCCACTAAGATGAGATTGTGTGGCTATTTATTTTGGTTCCATTTCTCATAGATGATGGGGTTTAAGTTACTACATTGTTCTTTACTACAATCATTGGAGCCCCAAGAGAGACACCAAGGAAAAAGGGATTCTACTGCAAGAAAATCTATCTTGTAACATCAACAAGCTTTTATTTCATTCTTTTGATGACCAAAACAAAGAAAACATCAATTCTTCACGCAACATCATAGTATATATCTCCCACGGATTTGATAGGATCAACCATAATCTTCAACATCTTCATAGAATCCATCAATAGAACAAGGAACACAAAATAATACACCACTTTTGAATGGAAATTAATCACATAGTATTCATCTTCAATGTCTTCATAGTTTTCTCTCTCAATCTCTCATATACAAATACACTGTTTTGATAGAATTGGCTATCTTTGGCTCTCTCTCTCTCTCTCTCTCTCTCTCTCTCAATAGTACATCATATCCTCACTAAAATACTCAATAATGACTCTCAATAATCCTTCTTAGGTCGTGGATGCATCTCCCAAGATGTATGTCTGATGTGAAGAGGCACCAGAGCCACTACAGTGTCTCTTCATAGCTCACTACTGTCACTATCACTTCAATCTTCAGCAGTTGCTTCTTCCATTTGTTTTAGCTCTTTTGAACTTAGATTCATCCTTTCCAAAAGTTAGAAAAATTTTCCAAAGTCACATATACATTCTACAGAACACTTACAGAAGATCTACAGAATAGAACAAAACAGGAACAGAGCAGATATAGAACAGAGACAGAATAGATACAGAGGGTTACAGAAGGTCATTAGAGACAATAGATCCTCATAAATCATGCTAAAACCATTCCAAACTATCAAAAACTATTCAATAAACTTCCAAAATATTTCAACCTCCATCAATCATAAATCCATGCTTCATACAAAAGAAAATCATAACAAAATAGAAGCTATACAGAAGGTATGAGAACCAATCACAACCTCAATAGAACCTATCAGAACATCACAGAGCCTCGTATTTCTACTAAAAATCATCATAGACTTCCAAAAAATAATCAATATCATCCAAAACACTCTCAAAAACTTCCATTAACAATCATACATCACTCTAAATCCATCCAAAATTCAATCATTCAGACCTCAAAAACAATAAAAATCAATCAAAAATTCAGTCTTTTTCCACTCTCAACATATATACCAAGGAAAAGGGGATTCTACTGCAAGAAATTCTATCTTGTAACATCAACAAGCTTTTATTTCATTCTTTTGATTACCAAAATAAAGAAAACAGCAAATCTTCACGCAGCATCATAGTAAATATCTCGCACGGATTTGATAGAATCAACCATAATCTTCAACATCTTCATAGAATCCATCAATAGAACAAGGAACATAAAAGAATACAACATTTTTGAATGGAAATCAATCACATAGTATTCATCTTCAATGTCTTCATAGTTTTCTCTCTCAATCTCTCATATATAGATACACTGTTTTGATAGAATTGGCTATCTTTGGCTCTCTCTCTCTCTCTCTCTCTCTATGTGTGTGTGTGTGTGTGTGTGTGTGTGTCTCAATAGTACATCATCTCCTCACTACAATACTAAATAATGACTCTCAATAATCCTTCTTAGGTCATGGATGCACCTCCCAAGAGGTATGTCTGATGTGAAGAGGCACCTGAGCCACTACAGTGTCTCTTCATAGCTCACTACTGTCACTGTCACTTTAGTCTTCTCTTCAGTCTTCAGCAATTTCTTCTTCCATTTTTTTTAGCTATTTTGAACTTAGATTCATCCTTTCCAAAAGTTAGAAAACTTTTCCAAAGTCACACATACATTCTACAGAACACTTACAGAAGATCTATAGAACAGAACAGAGCACATACAGAACAGAGACAGAACAGATACAGAGGCTCTACAAAAGGTTTACAGAGGGTTACAGAAGGTCATCAAAGAACAATAGAACCTCATAAATCATACTAAAACCATTCCAAACTATAAAAAACTATTCAATAAACTTTCAAAATATTTCAATCTCCAACAATCATCAATCCATGCTTCATACAGAAGAAAATCAGAACAACAAAAGAATACACCACTTTTGTTCAATGGAAATCAATCACATAGTATTCATCTTCAATGTCTTCATAGTTTTCTCTCTCAATCTCTCATATAAAAATACACTATTTTGATAGAATTGGCTATCTCTGGCTCTCTTTCTCTCTCTCTCTCTCTCTCTCTCTCTCTCTCTCTCAATAGTACATCATATCCTCACTACAATACTCAATAATGACTCTCAATAATCCTTCTTAGGTCGTGGATGCACCTCCCAAGAGGTATGTCTGATGTGAAGAGGCACGAGAGCCACTACAGTGTCTCTTTATAGCTCACTACTGTCACTATCACTCCAGTCTTCTCTTCAGTCTTCATTAGCTGCTTCTTCCATTTATTTTAGCTCTTTTGAACTTAGATTCATCATTTCCACAAGCTAGAAAACTTTTCCAAAGTCACACATACATTCTACAAAACACTTACAGAAGATCTATAGAACAGAACATAACAGGAACAGAGCAGATACAGAACAGAGACAGAACAGATACAGAGGCTCTACAGAAGGTTTACAGAGGATTACAAAAGGTTATCAGAGAACAATAGATCCTCATAAATCATATTAAACCATTCCAAACTATCACAAACTATTCAATAAACTTCCAAAATATTTCAACCTCCATCAATCATAAATCCATGCTTCATACAAAAGAAAATCATAACAAAATAGAAGCTATACAGAAGGTATGAGAACCAATCACAACCTCAATAGAACCTATCAGAACATCACAGAGCCTCGTATTTCTACTAAAAATCATCATAGACTTCCAAAAAATAATCAATATCATCCAAAACACTCTCAAAAACTTCCATTAACAATCATACATCACTCTAAATCCATCCAAAATTCAATCATTCAGACCTCAAAAACAATAAAAATCAATCAAAAATTCAGTCTTTTTCCACTCTCAACATATACACCAAGGAAAAGGGGATTCTACTGCAAGAAAATCTATCTTGTAACATCAACAAGCTTTTATTTCATTCTTTTGATTACCAAAATAAAGAAAACAGCAAATCTTCACGCAGCATCATAGTAAATATCTCGCACGGATTTGATAGAATCAACCATAATCTTCAACATCTTCATAGAATCCATCAATAGAACAAGGAACATAAAAGAATACAACATTTTTGAATGGAAATCAATCACATAGTATTCATCTTCAATGTCTTCATAGTTTTCTCTCTCAATCTCTCATATATAGATACACTGTTTTGATAGAATTGGCTATCTTTGGCTCTCTCTCTCTCTCTCTCTCTCTATGTGTGTGTGTGTGTGTGTGTGTGTGTGTGTCTCAATAGTACATCATCTCCTCACTACAATACTAAATAATGACTCTCAATAATCCTTCTTAGGTCATGGATGCACCTCCCAAGAGGTATGTCTGATGTGAAGAGGCACCTGAGCCACTACAGTGTCTCTTCATAGCTCACTACTGTCACTGTCACTTTAGTCTTCTCTTCAGTCTTCAGCAATTTCTTCTTCCATTTTTTTTAGCTATTTTGAACTTAGATTCATCCTTTCCAAAAGTTAGAAAACTTTTCCAAAGTCACACATACATTCTACAGAACACTTACAGAAGATCTATAGAACAGAACAGAGCACATACAGAACAGAGACAGAACAGATACAGAGGCTCTACAGAAGGTTTACAGAGGGTTACAGAAGGTCATCAAAGAACAATAGAACCTCATAAATCATACTAAAACCATTCCAAACTATAAAAAACTATTCAATAAACTTTCAAAATATTTCAATCTCCAACAATCATCAATCCATGCTTCATACAGAAGAAAATCAGAACAACAAAAGAATACACCACTTTTGTTCAATGGAAATCAATCACATAGTATTCATCTTCAATGTCTTCATAGTTTTCTCTCTCAATCTCTCATATAAAAATACACTATTTTGATAGAATTGGCTATCTCTGGCTCTCTTTCTCTCTCTCTCTCTCTCTCTCTCTCTCTCTCTCTCTCAATAGTACATCATATCCTCACTACAATACTCAATAATGACTCTCAATAATCCTTCTTAGGTCGTGGATGCACCTCCCAAGAGGTATGTCTGATGTGAAGAGGCACGAGAGCCACTACAGTGTCTCTTTATAGCTCACTACTGTCACTATCACTCCAGTCTTCTCTTCAGTCTTCATTAGCTGCTTCTTCCATTTATTTTAGCTCTTTTGAACTTAGATTCATCATTTCCACAAGCTAGAAAACTTTTCCAAAGTCACACATACATTCTACAAAACACTTACAGAAGATCTATAGAACAGAACATAACAGGAACAGAGCAGATACAGAACAGAGACAGAACAGATACAGAGGCTCTACAGAAGGTTTACAGAGGATTACAAAAGGTTATCAGAGAACAATAGATCCTCATAAATCATATTAAACCATTCCAAACTATCAATAACTATTCAATAAACTTCCAAAATATTTCAACCTCCATCAATCATAAATCCATGCTTCATACAAAAGAAAATCATAACAAAATAGAAGCTATACAGAAGGTATGAGAACCAATCACAACCTCAATAGAACCTATCAGAACATCACAGAGCCTCGTATTTCTACTAAAAATCATCATAGACTTCCAAAAAATAATCAATATCATCCAAAACACTCTCAAAAACTTCCATTAACAATCATACATCACTCTAAATCCATCCAAAATTCAATCATTCAGACCTCAAAAACAATAAAAATCAATCAAAAATTCAGTCTTTTTCCACTCTCAACATATACACCAAGGAAAAGGGGATTCTACTGCAAGAAAATCTATCTTGTAACATCAACAAGCTTTTATTTCATTCTTTTGATTACCAAAATAAAGAAAACAGCAAATCTTCACGCAGCATCATAGTAAATATCTCGCACGGATTTGATAGAATCAACCATAATCTTCAACATCTTCATAGAATCCATCAATAGAACAAGGAACATAAAAGAATACAACATTTTTGAATGGAAATCAATCACATAGTATTCATCTTCAATGTCTTCATAGTTTTCTCTCTCAATCTCTCATATATAGATACACTGTTTTGATAGAATTGGCTATCTTTGGCTCTCTCTCTCTCTCTCTCTCTCTATGTGTGTGTGTGTGTGTGTGTGTGTGTGTGTCTCAATAGTACATCATCTCCTCACTACAATACTAAATAATGACTCTCAATAATCCTTCTTAGGTCATGGATGCACCTCCCAAGAGGTATGTCTGATGTGAAGAGGCACCTGAGCCACTACAGTGTCTCTTCATAGCTCACTACTGTCACTGTCACTTTAGTCTTCTCTTCAGTCTTCAGCAATTTCTTCTTCCATTTTTTTTAGCTATTTTGAACTTAGATTCATCCTTTCCAAAAGTTAGAAAACTTTTCCAAAGTCACACATACATTCTACAGAACACTTACAGAAGATCTATAGAACAGAACAGAGCACATACAGAACAGAGACAGAACAGATACAGAGGCTCTACAGAAGGTTTACAGAGGGTTACAGAAGGTCATCAAAGAACAATAGAACCTCATAAATCATACTAAAACCATTCCAAACTATAAAAAACTATTCAATAAACTTTCAAAATATTTCAATCTCCAACAATCATCAATCCATGCTTCATACAGAAGAAAATCAGAACAACAAAAGAATACACCACTTTTGTTCAATGGAAATCAATCACATAGTATTCATCTTCAATGTCTTCATAGTTTTCTCTCTCAATCTCTCATATAAAAATACACTATTTTGATAGAATTGGCTATCTCTTGCTCTCTTTCTCTCTCTCTCTCTCTCTCTCTCTCTCTCTCAATAGTACATCATATCCTCACTACAATACTCAATAATGACTCTCAATAATCCTTCTTAGGTCGTGGATGCACCTCCCAAGAGGTATGTCTGATGTGAAGAGGCACGAGAGCCACTACAGTGTCTCTTTATAGCTCACTACTGTCACTATCACTCCAGTCTTCTCTTCAGTCTTCATTAGCTGCTTCTTCCATTTATTTTAGCTCTTTTGAACTTAGATTCATCATTTCCACAAGCTAGAAAACTTTTCCAAAGTCACACATACATTCTACAAAACACTTACAGAAGATCTATAGAACAGAACATAACAGGAACAGAGCAGATACAGAACAGAGACAGAACAGATACAGAGGCTCTACAGAAGGTTTACAGAGGATTACAAAAGGTTATCAGAGAACAATAGATCCTCATAAATCATATTAAACCATTCCAAACTATCACAAACTATTCAATAAACTTCCAAAATATTTCAACCTCCATCAATCATAAATCCATGCTTCATACAAAAGAAAATCATAACAAAATAGAAGCTATACAGAAGGTATGAGAACCAATCACAACCTCAATAGAACCTATCAGAACATCACAGAGCCTCGTATTTCTACTAAAAATCATCATAGACTTCCAAAAAATAATCAATATCATCCAAAACACTCTCAAAAACTTCCATTAACAATCATACATCACTCTAAATCCATCCAAAATTCAATCATTCAGACCTCAAAAACAATAAAAATCAATCAAAAATTCAGTCTTTTTCCACTCTCAACATATACACCAAGGAAAAGGGGATTCTACTGCAAGAAAATCTATCTTGTAACATCAACAAGCTTTTATTTCATTCTTTTGATTACCAAAATAAAGAAAACAGCAAATCTTCACGCAGCATCATAGTAAATATCTCGCACGGATTTGATAGAATCAACCATAATCTTCAACATCTTCATAGAATCCATCAATAGAACAAGGAACATAAAAGAATACAACATTTTTGAATGGAAATCAATCACATAGTATTCATCTTCAATGTCTTCATAGTTTTCTCTCTCAATCTCTCATATATAGATACACTGTTTTGATAGAATTGGCTATCTTTGGCTCTCTCTCTCTCTCTCTCTCTCTATGTGTGTGTGTGTGTGTGTGTGTGTGTGTGTCTCAATAGTACATCATCTCCTCACTACAATACTAAATAATGACTCTCAATAATCCTTCTTAGGTCATGGATGCACCTCCCAAGAGGTATGTCTGATGTGAAGAGGCACCTGAGCCACTACAGTGTCTCTTCATAGCTCACTACTGTCACTGTCACTTTAGTCTTCTCTTCAGTCTTCAGCAATTTCTTCTTCCATTTTTTTTAGCTATTTTGAACTTAGATTCATCCTTTCCAAAAGTTAGAAAACTTTTCCAAAGTCACACATACATTCTACAGAACACTTACAGAAGATCTATAGAACAGAACAGAGCACATACAGAACAGAGACAGAACAGATACAGAGGCTCTACAGAAGGTTTACAGAGGGTTACAGAAGGTCATCAAAGAACAATAGAACCTCATAAATCATACTAAAACCATTCCAAACTATAAAAAACTATTCAATAAACTTTCAAAATATTTCAATCTCCAACAATCATCAATCCATGCTTCATACAGAAGAAAATCAGAACAACAAAAGAATACACCACTTTTGTTCAATGGAAATCAATCACATAGTATTCATCTTCAATGTCTTCATAGTTTTCTCTCTCAATCTCTCATATAAAAATACACTATTTTGATAGAATTGGCTATCTCTGGCTCTCTTTCTCTCTCTCTCTCTCTCTCTCTCTCTCTCTCAATAGTACATCATATCCTCACTACAATACTCAATAATGACTCTCAATAATCCTTCTTAGGTCGTGGATGCACCTCCCAAGAGGTATGTCTGATGTGAAGAGGCACGAGAGCCACTACAGTGTCTCTTTATAGCTCACTACTGTCACTATCACTCCAGTCTTCTCTTCAGTCTTCATTAGCTGCTTCTTCCATTTATTTTAGCTCTTTTGAACTTAGATTCATCATTTCCACAAGCTAGAAAACTTTTCCAAAGTCACACATACATTCTACAAAACACTTACAGAAGATCTATAGAACAGAACATAACAGGAACAGAGCAGATACAGAACAGAGACAGAACAGATACAGAGGCTCTACAGAAGGTTTACAGAGGATTACAAAAGGTTATCAGAGAACAATAGATCCTCATAAATCATATTAAACCATTCCAAACTATCAAAAACTATTCAATAAACTTCCAAAATATTTCAACCTCCATCAATCATAAATCCATGCTTCATACAAAAGAAAATCATAACAAAATAGAAGCTATACAGAAGGTATGAGAACCAATCACAACCTCAATAGAACCTATCAGAACATCACAGAGCCTCGTATTTCTACTAAAAATCATCATAGACTTCCAAAAAATAATCAATATCATCCAAAACACTCTCAAAAACTTCCATTAACAATCATACATCACTCTAAATCCATCCAAAATTCAATCATTCAGACCTCAAAAACAATAAAAATCAATCAAAAATTCAGTCTTTTTCCACTCTCAACATATACACCAAGGAAAAGGGGATTCTACTGCAAGAAAATCTATCTTGTAACATCAACAAGCTTTTATTTCATTCTTTTGATTACCAAAATAAAGAAAACAGCAAATCTTCACGCAGCATCATAGTAAATATCTCGCACGGATTTGATAGAATCAACCATAATCTTCAACATCTTCATAGAATCCATCAATAGAACAAGGAACATAAAAGAATACAACATTTTTGAATGGAAATCAATCACATAGTATTCATCTTCAATGTCTTCATAGTTTTCTCTCTCAATCTCTCATATATAGATACACTGTTTTGATAGAATTGGCTATCTTTGGCTCTCTCTCTCTCTCTCTCTCTCTATGTGTGTGTGTGTGTGTGTGTGTGTGTGTCTCAATAGTACATCATCTCCTCACTACAATACTAAATAATGACTCTCAATAATCCTTCTTAGGTCATGGATGCACCTCCCAAGAGGTATGTCTGATGTGAAGAGGCACCTGAGCCACTACAGTGTCTCTTCATAGCTCACTACTGTCACTGTCACTTTAGTCTTCTCTTCAGTCTTCAGCAATTTCTTCTTCCATTTTTTTTAGCTATTTTGAACTTAGATTCATCCTTTCCAAAAGTTAGAAAAATTTTCCAAAGTCACACATACGTTCTACAGAACACTTACAGAAGATCTATAGAACAGAACAGAGCACATACAGAACAGAGACAGAACAGATACAGAGGCTCTACAGAAGGTTTACAGAGGGTTACAGAAGGTCATCAAAGAACAATAGAACCTCATAAATCATACTAAAACCATTCCAAACTATAAAAAACTATTCAATAAACTTTCAAAATATTTCAATCTCCAACAATCATCAATCCATGCTTCATACAGAAGAAAATCAGAACAACAAAAGAATACACCACTTTTGTTCAATGGAAATCAATCACATAGTATTCATCTTCAATGTCTTCATAGTTTTCTCTCTCAATCTCTCATATAAAAATACACTATTTTGATAGAATTGGCTATCTCTTGCTCTCTTTCTCTCTCTCTCTCTCTCTCTCTCTCTCTCTCTCAATAGTACATCATATCCTCACTACAATACTCAATAATGACTCTCAATAATCCTTCTTAGGTCGTGGATGCACCTCCCAAGAGGTATGTCTGATGTGAAGAGGCACGAGAGCCACTACAGTGTCTCTTTATAGCTCACTACTATCACTATCACTCCAGTCTTCTCTTCAGTCTTCATTAGCTGCTTCTTCCATTTATTTTAGCTCTTTTGAACTTAGATTCATCATTTCCACAAGCTAGAAAACTTTTCCAAAGTCACACATACATTCTACAAAACACTTACAGAAGATCTATAGAACAGAACATAACAGGAACAGAGCAGATACAGAACAGAGACAGAACAGATACAGAGGCTCTACAGAAGGTTTACAGAGGATTACAAAAGGTTATCAGAGAACAATAGATCCTCATAAATCATATTAAACCATTCCAAACTATCAAAAACTATTCAATAAACTTCCAAAATATTTCAACCTCCATCAATCATAAATCCATGCTTCATACAAAAGAAAATCATAACAAAATAGAAGCTATACAGAAGGTATGAGAACCAATCACAACCTCAATAGAACCTATCAGAACATCACAGAGCCTCGTATTTCTACTAAAAATCATCATAGACTTCCAAAAAATAATCAATATCATCCAAAACACTCTCAAAAACTTCCATTAACAATCATACATCACTCTAAATCCATCCAAAATTCAATCATTCAGACCTCAAAAACAATAAAAATCAATCAAAAATTCAGTCTTTTTCCACTCTCAACATATACACCAAGGAAAAGGGGATTCTACTGCAAGAAAATCTATCTTGTAACATCAACAAGCTTTTATTTCATTCTTTTGATTACCAAAATAAAGAAAACAGCAAATCTTCACGCAGCATCATAGTAAATATCTCGCACGGATTTGATAGAATCAACCATAATCTTCAACATCTTCATAGAATCCATCAATAGAACAAGGAACATAAAAGAATACAACATTTTTGAATGGAAATCAATCACATAGTATTCATCTTCAATGTCTTCATAGTTTTCTCTCTCAATCTCTCATATATAGATACACTGTTTTGATAGAATTGGCTATCTTTGGCTCTCTCTCTCTCTCTCTCTCTCTATGTGTGTGTGTGTGTGTGTGTGTGTGTGTGTCTCAATAGTACATCATCTCCTCACTACAATACTAAATAATGACTCTCAATAATCCTTCTTAGGTCATGGATGCACCTCCCAAGAGGTATGTCTGATGTGAAGAGGCACCTGAGCCACTACAGTGTCTCTTCATAGCTCACTACTGTCACTGTCACTTTAGTCTTCTCTTCAGTCTTCAGCAATTTCTTCTTCCATTTTTTTTAGCTATTTTGAACTTAGATTCATCCTTTCCAAAAGTTAGAAAACTTTTCCAAAGTCACACATACATTCTACAGAACACTTAGAGAAGATCTATAGAACAGAACAGAGCACATACAGAACAGAGACAGAACAGATACAGAGGCTCTACAGAAGGTTTACAGAGGGTTACAGAAGGTCATCAAAGAACAATAGAACCTCATAAATCATACTAAAACCATTCCAAACTATAAAAAACTATTCAATAAACTTTCAAAATATTTCAATCTCCAACAATCATCAATCCATGCTTCATACAGAAGAAAATCAGAACAACAAAAGAATACACCACTTTTGTTCAATGGAAATCAATCACATAGTATTCATCTTCAATGTCTTCATAGTTTTCTCTCTCAATCTCTCATATAAAAATACACTATTTTGATAGAATTGGCTATCTCTGGCTCTCTTTCTCTCTCTCTCTCTCTCTCTCTCTCTCAATAGTACATCATATCCTCACTACAATACTCAATAATGACTCTCAATAATCCTTCTTAGGTCGTGGATGCACCTCCCAAGAGGTATGTCTGATGTGAAGAGGCACGAGAGCCACTACAGTGTCTCTTTATAGCTCACTACTGTCACTATCACTCCAGTCTTCTCTTCAGTCTTCATTAGCTGCTTCTTCCATTTATTTTAGCTCTTTTGAACTTAGATTCATCATTTCCACAAGCTAGAAAACTTTTCCAAAGTCACACATACATTCTACAAAACACTTACAGAAGATCTATAGAACAGAACATAACAGGAACAGAGCAGATACAGAACAGAGACAGAACAGATACAGAGGCTCTACAGAAGGTTTACAGAGGATTACAAAAGGTTATCAGAGAACAATAGATCCTCATAAATCATATTAAACCATTCCAAACTATCAAAAACTATTCAATAAACTTCCAAAATATTTCAACCTCCATCAATCATAAATCCATGCTTCATACAAAATAAAATCATAACAAAATAGAAGCTATACAGAAGGTATGAGAACCAATCACAACCTCAATAGAACCTATCAGAACATCACAGAGCCTCGTATTTCTACTAAAAATCATCATAGACTTCCAAAAAATAATCAATATCATCCAAAACACTCTCAAAAACTTCCATTAACAATCATACATCACTCTAAATCCATCCAAAATTCAATCATTCAGACCTCAAAAACAATAAAAATCAATCAAAAATTCAGTCTTTTTCCACTCTCAACATATACACCAAGGAAAAGGGGATTCTACTGCAAGAAAATCTATCTTGTAACATCAACAAGCTTTTATTTCATTCTTTTGATTACCAAAATAAAGAAAACAGCAAATCTTCACGCAGCATCATAGTAAATATCTCGCACGGATTTGATAGAATCAACCATAATCTTCAACATCTTCATAGAATCCATCAATAGAACAAGGAACATAAAAGAATACAACATTTTTGAATGGAAATCAATCACATAGTATTCATCTTCAATGTCTTCATAGTTTTCTCTCTCAATCTCTCATATATAGATACACTGTTTTGATAGAATTGGCTATCTTTGGCTCTCTCTCTCTCTCTCTCTCTCTATGTGTGTGTGTGTGTGTGTGTGTGTGTGTGTCTCAATAGTACATCATCTCCTCACTACAATACTAAATAATGACTCTCAATAATCCTTCTTAGGTCATGGATACACCTCCCAAGAGGTATGTCTGATGTGAAGAGGCACCTGAGCCACTACAGTGTCTCTTCATAGCTCACTACTGTCACTGTCACTTTAGTCTTCTCTTCAGTCTTCAGCAATTTCTTCTTCCATTTTTTTTAGCTATTTTGAACTTAGATTCATCCTTTCCAAAAGTTAGAAAACTTTTCCAAAGTCACACATACATTCTACAGAACACTTACAGAAGATCTATAGAACAGAACAGAGCACATACAGAACAGAGACAGAACAGATACAGAGGCTCTACAGAAGGTTTACAGAGGGTTACAGAAGGTCATCAAAGAACAATAGAACCTCATAAATCATACTAAAACCATTCCAAACTATAAAAAACTATTCAATAAACTTTCAAAATATTTCAATCTCCAACAATCATCAATCCATGCTTCATACAGAAGAAAATCAGAACAACAAAAGAATACACCACTTTTGTTCAATGGAAATCAATCACATAGTATTCATCTTCAATGTCTTCATAGTTTTCTCTCTCAATCTCTCATATAAAAATACACTATTTTGATAGAATTGGCTATCTCTGGCTCTCTTTCTCTCTCTCTCTCTCTCTCTCTCTCTCAATAGTACATCATATCCTCACTACAATACTCAATAATGACTCTCAATAATCCTTCTTAGGTCGTGGATGCACCTCCCAAGAGGTATGTCTGATGTGAAGAGGCACGAGAGCCACTACAGTGTCTCTTTATAGCTCACTACTGTCACTATCACTCCAGTCTTCTCTTCAGTCTTCATTAGCTGCTTCTTCCATTTATTTTAGCTCTTTTGAACTTAGATTCATCATTTCCACAAGCTAGAAAACTTTTCCAAAGTCACACATACATTCTACAAAACACTTACAGAAGATCTATAGAACAGAACATAACAGGAACAGAGCAGATACAGAACAGAGACAGAACAGATACAGAGGCTCTACAGAAGGTTTACAGAGGATTACAAAAGGTTATCAGAGAACAATAGATCCTCATAAATCATATTAAACCATTCCAAACTATCACAAACTATTCAATAAACTTCCAAAATATTTCAACCTCCATCAATCATAAATCCATGCTTCATACAAAAGAAAATCATAACAAAATAGAAGCTATACAGAAGGTATGAGAACCAATCACAACCTCAATAGAACCTATCAGAACATCACAGAGCCTCGTATTTCTACTAAAAATCATCATAGACTTCCAAAAAATAATCAATATCATCCAAAACACTCTCAAAAACTTCCATTAACAATCATACATCACTCTAAATCCATCCAAAATTCAATCATTCAGACCTCAAAAACAATAAAAATCAATCAAAAATTCAGTCTTTTTCCACTCTCAACATATACACCAAGGAAAAGGGGATTCTACTGCAAGAAAATCTATCTTGTAACATCAACAAGCTTTTATTTCATTCTTTTGATTACCAAAATAAAGAAAACAGCAAATCTTCACGCAGCATCATAGTAAATATCTCGCACGGATTTGATAGAATCAACCATAATCTTCAACATCTTCATAGAATCCATCAATAGAACAAGGAACATAAAAGAATACAACATTTTTGAATGGAAATCAATCACATAGTATTCATCTTCAATGTCTTCATAGTTTTCTCTCTCAATCTCTCATATATAGATACACTGTTTTGATAGAATTGGCTATCTTTGGCTCTCTCTCTCTCTCTCTCTCTCTATGTGTGTGTGTGTGTGTGTGTGTGTGTGTGTCTCAATAGTACATCATCTCCTCACTACAATACTAAATAATGACTCTCAATAATCCTTCTTAGGTCATGGATGCACCTCCCAAGAGGTATGTCTGATGTGAAGAGGCACCTGAGCCACTACAGTGTCTCTTCATAGCTCACTACTGTCACTGTCACTTTAGTCTTCTCTTCAGTCTTCAGCAATTTCTTCTTCCATTTTTTTTAGCTATTTTGAACTTAGATTCATCCTTTCCAAAAGTTAGAAAACTTTTCCAAAGTCACACATACATTCTACAGAACACTTACAGAAGATCTATAGAACAGAACAGAGCACATACAGAACAGAGACAGAACAGATACAGAGGCTCTACAGAAGGTTTACAGAGGGTTACAGAAGGTCATCAAAGAACAATAGAACCTCATAAATCATACTAAAACCATTCCAAACTATAAAAAACTATTCAATAAACTTTCAAAATATTTCAATCTCCAACAATCATCAATCCATGCTTCATACAGAAGAAAATCAGAACAACAAAAGAATACACCACTTTTGTTCAATGGAAATCAATCACATAGTATTCATCTTCAATGTCTTCATAGTTTTCTCTCTCAATCTCTCATATAAAAATACACTATTTTGATAGAATTGGCTATCTCTGGCTCTCTTTCTCTCTCTCTCTCTCTCTCTCTCTCTCTCTCTCTCTCTCAATAGTACATCATATCCTCACTACAATACTCAATAATGACTCTCAATAATCCTTCTTAGGTCGTGGATGCACCTCCCAAGAGGTATGTCTGATGTGAAGAGGCACGAGAGCCACTACAGTGTCTCTTTATAGCTCACTACTGTCACTATCACTCCAGTCTTCTCTTCAGTCTTCATTAGCTGCTTCTTCCATTTATTTTAGCTCTTTTGAACTTAGATTCATCATTTCCACAAGCTAGAAAACTTTTCCAAAGTCACACATACATTCTACAAAACACTTACAGAAGATCTATAGAACAGAACATAACAGGAACAGAGCAGATACAGAACAGAGACAGAACAGATACAGAGGCTCTACAGAAGGTTTACAGAGGATTACAAAAGGTTATCAGAGAACAATAGATCCTCATAAATCATATTAAACCATTCCAAACTATCAATAACTATTCAATAAACTTCCAAAATATTTCAACCTCCATCAATCATAAATCCATGCTTCATACAAAAGAAAATCATAACAAAATAGAAGCTATACAGAAGGTATGAGAACCAATCACAACCTCAATAGAACCTATCAGAACATCACAGAGCCTCGTATTTCTACTAAAAATCATCATAGACTTCCAAAAAATAATCAATATCATCCAAAACACTCTCAAAAACTTCCATTAACAATCATACATCACTCTAAATCCATCCAAAATTCAATCATTCAGACCTCAAAAACAATAAAAATCAATCAAAAATTCAGTCTTTTTCCACTCTCAACATATACACCAAGGAAAAGGGGATTCTACTGCAAGAAAATCTATCTTGTAACATCAACAAGCTTTTATTTCATTCTTTTGATTACCAAAATAAAGAAAACAGCAAATCTTCACGCAGCATCATAGTAAATATCTCGCACGGATTTGATAGAATCAACCATAATCTTCAACATCTTCATAGAATCCATCAATAGAACAAGGAACATAAAAGAATACAACATTTTTGAATGGAAATCAATCACATAGTATTCATCTTCAATGTCTTCATAGTTTTCTCTCTCAATCTCTCATATATAGATACACTGTTTTGATAGAATTGGCTATCTTTGGCTCTCTCTCTCTCTCTCTCTCTCTATGTGTGTGTGTGTGTGTGTGTGTGTGTGTGTCTCAATAGTACATCATCTCCTCACTACAATACTAAATAATGACTCTCAATAATCCTTCTTAGGTCATGGATGCACCTCCCAAGAGGTATGTCTGATGTGAAGAGGCACCTGAGCCACTACAGTGTCTCTTCATAGCTCACTACTGTCACTGTCACTTTAGTCTTCTCTTCAGTCTTCAGCAATTTCTTCTTCCATTTTTTTTAGCTATTTTGAACTTAGATTCATCCTTTCCAAAAGTTAGAAAACTTTTCCAAAGTCACACATACGTTCTACAGAACACTTACAGAAGATCTATAGAACAGAACAGAGCACATACAGAACAGAGACAGAACAGATACAGAGGCTCTACAGAAGGTTTACAGAGGGTTACAGAAGGTCATCAAAGAACAATAGAACCTCATAAATCATACTAAAACCATTCCAAACTATAAAAAACTATTCAATAAACTTTCAAAATATTTCAATCTCCAACAATCATCAATCCATGCTTCATACAGAAGAAAATCAGAACAACAAAAGAATACACCACTTTTGTTCAATGGAAATCAATCACATAGTATTCATCTTCAATGTCTTCATAGTTTTCTCTCTCAATCTCTCATATAAAAATACACTATTTTGATAGAATTGGCTATCTCTGGCTCTCTCTCTCTCTCTCTCTCTCTCTCTCTCTCTCAATAGTACATCATATCCTCACTACAATACTCAATAATGACTCTCAATAATCCTTCTTAGGTCGTGGATGCACCTCCCAAGAGGTATGTCTGATGTGAAGAGGCAGGAGAGCCACTACAGTGTCTCTTTATAGCTCACTACTGTCACTATCACTCCAGTCTTCTCTTCAGTCTTCATTAGCTGCTTCTTCCATTTATTTTAGCTCTTTTGAACTTAGATTCATCATTTCCACAAGCTAGAAAACTTTTCCAAAGTCACACATACATTCTACAAAACACTTACAGAAGATCTATAGAACAGAACATAACAGGAACAGAGCAGATACAGAACAGAGACAGAACAGATACAGAGGCTCTACAGAAGGTTTACAGAGGATTACAAAAGGTTATCAGAGAACAATAGATCCTCATAAATCATATTAAACCATTCCAAACTATCAATAACTATTCAATAAACTTCCAAAATATTTCAACCTCCATCAATCATCAATCCATGCTTCATACATAAGAAAACCAGAACAAAACAAAAGCTATACAGAAGGTATCAGAACCAATCAGAACCTCAACACAACCTACAGAACATCACAAAGCCTCGTATTTTTACCAAAAATCATCATAGACTTCCAAAACATAATCAATATCATCCAAAAACTCTCAAATACTTCCATTAACAATCATACATCACTCTAAATCCATCCAAAAATCAATCATTCAGACCTTAAAAAAACAAAAATCAATCAAAAATTCAGTCTTTTTCCACTCTCAACATATCCCCACACTTAGAAAGGAAGCGTCCTCATGACCTAAGGAAAAGAAGAATATAAGTTTAGTAAAGAGCTCAATTTGATCTTCTTTAGTATCTTCAATAATCACCCCAAACCACGACCCCAACTTATCACCTGTATCTCTAGAAAATAATACTACTAAAGGAAAACTTTGTTATTCATTAACACATCTGATAAACAATAAAAAGTCATGACAAATTTATAAAGGATATAAGAAGTTCTTCAACTTTCCATCGTAGGCTTGCCATCCACCATCACCATCAATAGTTGAAAAGAGAGCTCTCGAACAAATCATTCAACCAGCACGAACTCATCACATACAAATTATTACAACACACACACAAACACAACCATCTAAATGGCACCTCCAAAAAATGTCTCATTAAGAAGCACAAAAGATACATCCAGGGGTATCAATGAAGATGATCCCTCTTGAAGGCTTGATGATTTTGAAAGTGATCTAGGGATAAAGACTCATCTACAAAGGATTTTGGAGGATTTTGAAAGAACTAAAGGCAGCACATCTGTTCTAGCAAAACAAGGTATCTGCTAGGTAGACAAAGGGCATGAAAATATAGGACATCCAACTGTTGGGAATCAATGTTCACATTGACATTCGTACAAAGCTTTGGAATGGCCTTTTGATCATTATATGAATGCCTATGCATATATGCTAAGTACCAAGCAAAATGGGTTGTCAATCTCACTGAAGGATCTAGAGATTGTGAATATTGTTGAGAAAAATGGATGTAATTTTGGTATGCTTGACTAGCAGTTGTCCAGTCCCTTGGAATTAAGGGCCAATTAATATGTGGTCCCATGAGAGAATCAGTTAGGCTCCATCCTCTTCTTCTCGAAATCTGTTGATCAAATCCTTTGTGCCCACTAACCAACTGAGGGGGTTGAGAAATAGAAGTGACAGGAGATGGAAGTGGAATAAGTAAAAGAGGATGAAGAGATGGGAATGCAAAATCATAAAATGAGGAATACGCTAAAGAAGGAGTGGCTGAAAATTTAAGTGAATCAGTTAGGAAAGGTATCAATTGATAAGCAAAAAAAGTAGAAGGTATATGAATAGATGGAGAAGGACATGGCGGAGACGGGGAAAAGACTCGATCTTCAATGAAATAACAATAGGTAAAGATTGGAATTTGAGGAAAACCCTGAGTTTGAAAAAGGAGAGGTAAGATAGCTATTGAGTTGGATTTGTTGATAGTACAATAAGCTAGGAACAGAGGGACCTAAAACAGATCGTCGATGGTAGGCATCAAAGAAGGATGAATAAAATTATTGATTCTTGGAAAGATAAGCTAGATGATCCACCCTCAGTTGGTTAGTGCTTTGCACATAAGTAGAAGCTGTATTCTGGCATTGGTTCAGGACTATAGAATCAATCATTGAATGCCATGAAGTGTCATGGCAAGTAGCCACTTTAGAAGAATAGCACTAGAACATGTCATCTATCCTCAACTCCAAATAGTTGACATATAAGGCAGCTTGTAAGACCACATCCCCCACATACCAAGCCATATCTACATCATCTAAAATTAATAGATCACCTTGTAGATACATGTAAGACAGCAACATGGTATCTGTCATCACAGAATCCTCAAAGACCATATGGACAACGTCTGTCAGCAAATCAGAAGACCAAGCCCCACTCCAACCATCCTCTAGAAGAGGGAGATCCATCATTAAGAGCATAATATAGAAGGCCAACTTCTGCAACTGATAGTGGATAAAAAAGGAATGGTCCGGAGGAACATACTCCTGAAATTGCTCAAATGTAGACCATAATAAATCCATCTTGGATTACAATCTTTCCACTTTATCTTGAAACAACGGACATAATGTGGCCTGTCTCTGGAGAACTGCCAAGTCCTGCTGAGATATAGAAGGAATCATAGGAATATTGGGACTTGGAGGAATGGACCGTGACTGCACCAGTTGGTCCTGCAACTGGTTAATCTGGGAAGCCTGGGATTCCAATGTATTATGAGTAGTCAGCAAAGTTGACAGTTTCGCATCAAAAAGAGTCTTAAACTCTTAAGCTTCTTTGGACATTTTATCTTTTTCTTTCGAAACTCTAGTGACCTCTGACTGAGCCTCTACTAACTGAGTTTTCAAAGAAGATATTTCTTCTCTTTGAGTCTCAATCATTTGTTTCTGCTGCTCCATATGCTTAAACAAATTAGCAAGAGTGTCTTTGGCGGAGGCTAACTCTGTGGTTGCCTTATGCAACTGGTCTTTGGATTGCATTAATTCTTCATAGAAAGAAGCATATAACTGTTGAACACAAGTTGTCACTAAGAGTTCAATAGAACTATGGACGTCGTTACAAAGGAAAGGAATGGCATCCCCTGACACTAAACTGTTCAGCGAAGAAACTGATTTCCAAAGAACCCTCTCGATGTGCCCTGAATAAGTTATTGCATGTGAGGTAGGCAGGAAGGTCACTTCTAGAGGTAGCAAGAACTGACACTGAAGGAATGATTGGTGGAACTTTATCTGCCACACGCTTCAAGCGCTTTTGTTGAATGACCAATGGAGGAGGGGAATCAAGATCCTCTATGTCAATGGGTTCTGAATCCTCTAAAGGTGGAGAGGGAGGTACTGGATCATATGGAGAAGGGGGTAGTACACCCTTCTTAAGGCTTGAATATGTCAAGGAAGCATATAAATATGAACCATAAGTTACATTGGTAACATTCCCTCTGGTCACTTTGAAAAAATGTTGGTCCATTTTTGTAAGAAGGTAAATACTCCAGTCAATGGCAACCCCTTTTAATACCATCCTGGAAGTTGTGAAGAGCTCCTTGGACAAATAGTGGGATGGTGTTTTGGCAGGCATGAACCTATCTTAGAGAAATTGGCAGACTAGCTTCCAGAGAGGATCAGTGATCATTGAGAAAGACACTCCTGAAGTGTTAATCACCTTCTTGACATCGAGGGCCTCTTTAGTCTGCTTCTGATATAGCTTGAGAATCTCGTCATTTGAGAATAATTGTATGGCTGTAACAAAGGGTTCTCCTTTATAGGAAAGAGACAAAGTCTTCCCTAACCCTCTTGGTGTCAAAACCATGGAAGTACCACGAACCAAGCCCAATTTCTTATTGTATGATGCAAGAAACTCATCACACAAGGATGGATCATCTAGAATCAAAGGGAGTGAAGCAACCACAAAAGTTGCAAGGCTAGCTTTTGTGATAGGCTCAAAAGTCAATAGGGAAGAATAATCCCTACTTATCAATGGGACATACTGAACAGGAGGAGGAGCTTGAGGCGCCATTCAGATGGAATACTGGAGCCCCAAGAGGAACACCAAGGAAAAGGGAATTCTCTTGCAAGAAAATCTATATTGTAACATCAATAAGCTTTTATTTCCTTCTTTTGATCATCAAAACAAAGGAAACATCAAATCTTCACGCAGCATCATAGTAGATATCTCGCACGGATTTGATAGAATCAACCATAATCTTCAACATCTTCATAAAATCCATCAATATAACAAAGAACACAAAATAATACACCATCTTTAAATGGAAATCAATCACATAGTATTCATCTTCAATGTCTTCATAGTTCTCTCTCTCAATCTCTCATATACAGTTACACTGTTTTGATAGAATTGGCTATCTCTGGCTCTCTCTCTCTCTCTCTCTATCAATAGTACATCATATCCTCACTACAATACTCTCATAATAACTCTCAATAATCCTTCTTAGGTCATGGATGCACCTCCCAAGAGGTATGACTGATATGAAGAGTCACCAGAGCCACTACAGTGTCTTTTCATAGCTCACTACTGTCACTGTCACTCAGTCTTATCTTCAGTCTTCAGCAGCTGCTTCTTCCACTTGTTTTAGCTCTTTTTAACTTGGATTCATCCTTTCCAAAAGTTAGAAAACTTTCCCAAAGTCACACATACTTTCTATAGAACACTTACATAAGGTCTACAGAACAGTTATAGTATAGTACCAGAGCAGCTACAGTACAGTTACAGTACAGAGACAGAGCAAAGACAAAGGCTCTACAAAAGGTCTACAGAGGGTTACAGAAGGTCATCAGAACCTCATAACTCATACTCAAACCATTCCATACTATCAAAAACTATTCAATAAGCTTCAAAAAAGATCTCAATCTTCATCAATCATCAATCCATGCTTCATACAGAAGACAATCAGAACAAAATAGAAGCTATACAGAAGGTATACATAACCAATTAGAAGCTTAACACCCTTTTGACATAGGATAGCACCTAGCCCTTCAACTGATGCATCTATATGCACATGGAATTTCTTCATCCAGTCCTGAGGCTGCAAAATAGGCTCTTGGATGAGGCACTATTTTAGGGTATTAAAGACTTCTTCACAGTCATCAGTCCAAAGGAAATCCGCATCTTTCCTTAGGAGCTTGTGTAGAGGGGTTTCCTTGGTTGCAAAATGTGCAATAAATCTTCTGTAGTAGCACACATGGCCCAGAAATCCTCTCAATTGCTTGAGGTTTGTCAGTGCTGTTAAAGCGGAAACCTTTTCAATCTTTGCAGGGTCTGTTGCAATCCCTTGTGCAGAGACAATATGGCCCAGGAGAACTCTTGATGAGATGCCAAAGACACATTTGTCGGGGTTGAGAGAAATCCCATACTCTCGGCATCTGTCAAAACATTGCTCTAGGTGTCCCTAGTGCTCACGGATCAAGCTATAGACACAAAAGTCATCAAGATACACCTCAATGAAATCATGCAGATGATTCTGGAAGGCACCCATCATTACTCATTGGAAGGTGGTAGGAGCATTATAGAGCCCAAATGGCATCACTCTATAGGCATAGGTCCCCCATTCTATGGTGAAGGTTGTTTTAGATTGGTCCTCTTCTGCGATTTGGACTTGGTTATATCCGTTGAATCCATCCAAGAGGGAATACAACTCATGGCCTGCCACTGTGTCCAACAGTTGGTCTATAAAAGGGATATGGAAATTATCCTTCTTCGTCTTCAAATTGAGCTTTTGGAAGTCCATACATATTCAAAGTTTCCCGTTCTTCTTGGGTACTACCACAATGGGCATAACCCATTCCCTGTTAACCACAGGATAAATGAACTCTGCTTCAAGAAGTTTCAATAATTCGGCTTTTACCAGAGCAGAGTAATTAGAATTCATACGCCTTTGTCTTTGCCTTACAGGTTTGGCATCAAGCTCTAGGTCAATATGATGTTGGCATACCGTGGGATCAATCCCCTTTAGGTCTTTGTACGACCAATCATACACATCTAAATTCTCCTTTAGTAGATCTCACAAGACCACTAGTTCTTCTTTTGGAAGATTGAGACCCACCTTCACATGTCGTTCAGTACTGTCAGTATCCAAGAACGTTACTCGTCTTTCACCTTCCACTTCGCAGATGAATGTCCCATAGATTGCTTCTGGATAAAGGTCTGACTCTTTCAAGAGAGTAGTATTCTCATCTGACGTTCCGCTAGAACCAGTGTCCTCCTTCTGAACAGATGACTCATTCGTCTGTTGAGGTTGCTGGAAGGGTATCAAAGCTTTGTTTGCTTCTGTGTGAGTGGCAATTTCTTCTCGACTTAGGTATTCATCTTCAAAGGATGCGTCTAGGAATGTCACATAGCATGGACCTTCTAGGGGCCGTGGCTCTAATGGCTTTAGCTTCTGTTGGCAAGGGGCATCATCATCATCTTTTCTCTGGACTGAACAGTTAGGGCAACAGGAGCCACTGGTGAACTTAATTTTTATGCTTTTAATCCATTGCTTATATAGATTCTGAATACTTTGTGGTCCATTGATCAACCCAAATGGAACCATGGTCATTCCATCCACCATCCGGAGATCTTCGGCCTCTGAGGTCTCTGTAGGGACATCAACAAGATCATCCGCTATCAGAGGAAATTATGTCAAGATTGTGGGAGAGAAGGAAGGAGTCTCACTTGTAGCTTTCTTGCTTGCACAATGGGGGAATACACACAGAGGTGGAGGCTGAAAACAGTTTTCCTCTTCTTAGTTGTGTAAGCCAAAAAGAACTCTAGTGCAAGGAAATAGAAGATCCCTATATATGGGTCTCAAACCAAACTCAACTAACTAAGATGGCATACTAACTAAGCCACGAACTAGAGTAGATAAGGATAGCTATCATGTAGCTATTATTCATGGGCGGTGTACCAACCGCATCAACTGACAAGTCAGTGACATAAATGCACAACGGTCACCCTGGCATATCACGAGTGGAGCTCGATATCTCAACACTCCCCCTCGAGCTCAATCCCAATTCCTGCACACCAAGCAGGTCTTTGAACTTGTGCAGCTTCTCTGTGCCCAATGCCTTCGTAAATATGTCAGCCACCTGATCCTCTGTGCTGACATAAACTAGATCAATAAGACCTAGTAAAACCCTCTCCCGCACATAGTGATAATGCACCTCAATGTGCTTTGTTCTAGCATAATAGACTGGGTTATTTGCCAAGTGTATACTACTCATGTTGTCACATAAATGACAACTGGCCCATCTGTAGGCTGATGCATATCATAAAGTAGCTTATGCAACCAAGCTACGTCACATGCAGCCATTGTTGCACCCCTGTACTCAGCCTCTGTGCTGGACAAGGCAACTGTAGGCTATTTCTTGCTGCTCCAAGTGACTGCAGCACTCCCAAAAGAGAACACATATCCACTGGTAGATCGTCTATCAGAAATGCTACCAGCCCAATCAACATCAGTGTATCCATGCAACTGTATCTAAACCCCAGTCTTATAAAATAGTCCATACTGCAATGTGGACTTCACATACCTGAATATGTGTCTAGCCGCATCCAAATGCGGTTTCCTTGGAGCCTGCATAAACTGACTTACCAGTCCAATAGCATAGCTCAAATCTGGCCTAGTAATAGTCATATAAATCAAGCTTCCTACTATGCGTCTGTACATAGTAGGGTCTTCCAGAAGCTCACCTGCATCTGCGCTCAGCTTCACATTCTGCTCCAAAGGAACTGAAATAGGCTTACAGCCTATCATCCCATATTTGGAAAGCATGTCCAATCCATACTGCCTCTGCAAGAGCTGTATCCCACTTGGTGATCTAATCACCTCAATGCCCAAGAAATAACGCAGCTCTCCCAAATCCTTCATCTCAAACTTCTGCTTCAATAGCATTTTTACATGAAGGATATCTTCATCGCTGCCACCTGTCATAATCAAATCATCAACATAAATGACAAGTAGCATAATACCTTTCTCTGTTTTTCTCACATAAAGTGAGAAATCTACCTTGGAAATCTGAAAGCCAATAGTGACAAGATACTGTTCTATCTTGTCAGACCATGCTCTAGGTGCTTGCTTCAAGCCATACAAGGCTTTCTTCAACCTGCAAACAAACTCAAGATGAATAGCATGCACATAACCTGCTGGTTGTTCCATATAGACCTCTTCTTGCAAATCACCATGCAAGAAGGTATTCTTTACATCCATCTGATGTAAAGACCATCCCTTTGATGCAGCCATAGCAATGACTGCTCTTACGGTTGCCATCCTTGCAACCAGACTGAATGTTTCTTCATAGTCAATGCCATATGTTTGTGCATACCCCTTGACTAATAATCTTGCCTTGTATCTGTTCACAGAATCATTTGCATTGTGCTTCACCTTATAAACCCACTTACAACCAATTGCATTCTTACCTTTAGGCAAAGGTACCAATTCCCATGTAGCATTTGCTTCCAAGGCATCTATTTCTTCATCCATGGCTTTCTCCCATTTTTCTTTTCCCATGGCTTGCTCAAAAGAAGTGGGTTCTGGTTCTTGTATCACTTTGACCATATATGCATAATGAATGGCTGTAAATCCATCATATTTCAGCCTATCCACAAGATACCTAGTTTTCGTAGACCTGCGCAAAATAGGTTCACTCCCTGGTGCTCTCAAAACATCCCTGGTCTTCCTTACTCCAGGTGTAACAATAGAAGGAATACCCAACTCATCATCAATGCTCTATTCTGAGCCACTGGATTCACCATCCACATAAGAGTGACCTGCATTCACATCAAACATGGGCTGATCAACCTTCTCTTTTCCTTTTCGTGATACCTGCATACCACTATCTGCATTGCTTTGAGAAGATTCTCTTGATCTCAATCTGCCTGTCCATGGCGAAGAATGTGAACCACTACTAGAGGACGCTCCAGGTCCACTAATATTTTGTGACTGCTGCTGTGAATTCTATACAGCATTACCATTTTGTGCATCCACATCATCAATCACATTTACTGGTTTATACCAGCTACTCATCTCATCAAAAACAACATCTTTGCTCATTGTAAACTTACGAGTAGAAGGGTTATAGCATCTATACCCTTTTTGCTGCAGAGAGTAACCAATAAAGATGCACTTCTCAGCTTTTGGATCCAACTTGGATCTCAACTCATCTGGCACATGTACATAGGCAATGCAACCAAAAATTTTCAAATGAGAAATATCTAGTTTCCTACCAGTATACCTCTCCTCTAGAGTCATCCCATGTATTGCTGTAGTGGTCATTATATAGACTGATGTAGCAACTGCTTCAGCCCAGTAAAAATCTGGCAAGTCTTTTTCGTTGAGCATGGCACGAGATACCTCTCCAATATGCCTGTTTTTCCTTTCTGCAATTCCATTTTGTTGTGGGGTATGACTGCATGAATATTGCTGCTTTATGCCATGCTCCTGCAGGAACCTTGCAAACTCATTTGAGAGGTACTCTCCCCCTCCATCTGACCTTAGGTATTTTATTTGCAGGCCTGTTTCTTTTTCAACCATAGCTTTAAGAGTTTTGAAATGCCCAAAAACTTCACTTTTCTTTTTCATAAAATACACCCAAACTTTTCTGCCATAGTCATCAATGAAAGTGACAAAATAATGACAGCCTCCAAGAGATGCAGCTTTAGTAGTCCACACATCAGGGTGGATTAATTCCAATGGCTTCTTACTCTCTTGAACATGTCTAGGAAATGGTTTCCTTGCCTGTTTTCCAAATTGACAGGCTTCACATACCTTATGCATTTCTACAACCTTGAATTTAGGCAATCCTGCAACAATATTTTGGGCCTGCATTGATTTAAGTCGCTGTACATTAACATGACCAATGCGTTTATGCCAGATATCAATATCTGCAACTACACCGGTCCCATGTGCAAACATTGCTGCACTCAATTCAGACATGTCTGCATCCAACATAAACATTCTACCCTTCTTCTTTCCTTTTGCTATCAAGCGACCTTTATTTTTCATATCCTCAACAAAGCATCCATGAGGATTAAATCTGACCTGCAAGCCCCTGCTCAACCATTTGACCAACAGAAACCAGATTCTTGGTGATATTCGGGACATGAAATACATCGGACATGTATTTCTTTTTCCCATCCTGCATAGACAAAGGAATTTTTCCAATCTGCACAATAGGATGTGCAGTATCATCACCAGTCTCCACAAATCTCGGTTTTTCCATTTTCCTTGCATCCTCCATCCATTCTGCATGACCTGTCATGTGGTTTGATGCACCTGAGTCAACATACCATACATCGTTGCTTTCTTCTGCACTTGTCACAGAATTATTCATGTGCTGCACCATAAACAAATGCTCATTTCTGTCATCACCCTGTCTACTAGAAGATGCATAATTCCCTTATTGCAGTTTTCCATTCATGATGTTATTTTGCTTTTTATAGCAGTCTTTAGCCATATGACCCATTTTACCACAGTAGTAGCATTCAACATTACTGTTTGCATTTTGGCCTCTTTGCCATCCACCACGACCTCTTTGGCTCCCCCTGCCTCTAGAGTTACCACGTCCTCCTCCATAGGACTGGTTTTCTTGAGTTTGCTGCATATTCTGATTTCTACCACGGCCTCCAAATCGGCCTCCTCTACCTCTGCCTCTACCTATTCCAGCATTTGAGTAGAAGACAGCTTCTTTTGAAGTTCCTCATGAAGAAGATGCACCACCATTTCTCTGCTCCTCAGAAATTAGAAGAGCAATCAACTCCTCAAAATCAGGAAATCTTTCACGGACGGAAATGGATGTTCGAAATGTGCATAATCCTTTCCTAGACCATTCAAGGTCACAGAAACTAAATCATCATCTTCCACTGGCGACCCAATGGAAGCAAGTGCATCTGCAATCTTCTTCACCTTCATGTGGTAGTCATTGATGCTCATATTTTCTCTTTGCACATTGTGCAACTCTTGCTTGAGCTGCATTTTCCTGGCTTGTGTATTTGTGCTATACATTTTTGACAAAGTATCCCATGCCTCCTTTGGCGTACTTGCATCTTGAATATGCACAATCACAGAGTCTGAAATGCTAATAGATAGCCAGTACATAACTTTCCTGGCTCTCTCATGCCATGCTTTAAATGCCTGCATTTGCTGTTGATTGGGAACATCAGGAAGAACTGGTTCTTCTTCATTTCCTGCAACAAATTCCCAATATCCTTTTCCCATAAGAAAATTCATCATTCTAAACTTCCATGCTTGGAAGTTGTTCTTGTCAAGCTTTTCAGTGACAATCTGTGAAAGAGAATCAGACGCCATTACAGAACACTGCAAAAAATTCTGTCACTGCAAAGAACACAGCTTTAGCCTCATAAGGGCAAATCTGCAAAACTGGCGAAAGTGGTATTTGACCACACAGTCACTTCCTAGTGATGATTTTGCATATACAGGAACCAAGGATGATTCTGTAACTCCCAATGTCTTTGCACACAAGCATACGATGCAATATCTGTGGTAACTTTTCACCGACCTGTAGAACAGTGGTCGCACAGCATAAAATAGGGCTTTTTCCTGAGTGCATGCAGAAAACTTCCGCCTCCAAAACAGGCCCCGAAATGGCCTCAAATAAAAAAAACAGGGTCGCCAAGGGCTAAAGCCCTTACCCGCAACATATACTGCCCTCTTGCTTCACCGCGAAGGGTGTCTCAACCAGAACACCACAAGCTTGGCTTGCTTTCTTGAGCTCCTTACCACGAACAAGGCTCTGATACCATGTCAAGATTGTGGGAGAGAAGGAAGGAGTCTCACTTGTAGCTTTCTTGCTTGCACAATGGGGGAATACACACAGAGGTGGAGGCTGAAAACAGTTTTCCTCTTCTTAGTTGTGTAAGCCAAAAAGAACTCTAGTATAAGGAAATAGAAGATCCCTATATATGGGTCTCAAACCAAACTCAACTAACTAAGGTGGCATACTAACTGCGCCATGAACTAGAGTAGATAAGGATAGCTATCATGTAGCTATTATTCATGGGCGGTGTACCAACCGCATCTGCAACTGACAAGTCGGTGACATAAATGCACAACGGTCACCTTGGCATATCACGAGTGGAGCTCGATATCTCAACAAATTATTCATCTGCACTTTCATAACCTGATTCATTTTCTTCCTCATCATTTTCATTCTCTTCCTTTGGAGGCTCTGTCTCTGCTTCTGTAGAGGCTCTGTAGGAGAAGAACATATCTTCTACCTTTGCATCTGCTTTTGCTTCTGTCATTTCCTCTGACTCTGCTTCTGCTCCTCTGACTCTGGCTCTGGCTCTCTGTTTGTTACTGTCTCTGTATCTGCTGCTCTGTATCTGTTCTGTCTCTGCTCTGTAATTGTATTGTCTCTGCTCTGTAATTGTATTGTCTCTATACTGTCTCTGCTCTGTATCTGCTCTGTAACTGTTCTGCCTCTGCTCTATTTCTGCGACTGCCATGTAATAGGGAGAACAGTACATCCATGCTTCTATTTCACTGTCAAAGGTGATTTCAGAAGTTAATTCTAGTTGAGGCAAGAGATATTATCCCATGGACAAGGATTTAACTTTTCTTGACAGTTGGCTTACAGTGCCCACTGTTAGGGACTGTGCCTCTGTTTTCTAAGGAAAGATCTGCTTAATAGCCTCTTTATCTCCCGATGTACCATCTGTTACCTCGTTGGAGGAGTCAGTTATGACTTTGATGGATGTGGATCCATTGCCTTTTTGCGATCCATACAGCTTTAACACCGCTTTGTTGGGTCCTCTGCCTAGGGTTAGGGTTCCTTTGAACCAGTCTGTCATGGCTCTTGCTTCAAAAGCCCAAGGTCTTTCCAATAGCAAAGGGTATGAGGTTCCATAAGAATTTGGTTTGACCACTAGATATGTCAGCCAATAGTCTCTTCTTGGAAGGGTTTTTTTAACGTATGGGAGTATGCCCAACGGTTTGACTCTGCTTTGGTCCACCAATCTGATAAGCCACTGTGTATGTTGAATTCCTTGCAACCCTAAGTCCTTCATTGTCACATCCGTCATTATGTTTACTGATGAGTCTCCACTAATCAATGCATCTGAAATAAAGCATCCTTCTATCCATACACTAATCTCTGGGATTCCAGGATTTAGGAAGGCATTAGCCACATCTACTTCCTTTACAGGCTCCGAGGCCTTATTGGTCTTAATCGCTATTGAAGGAGTGATCCTTAGCCCACGTCTTCTTGTCAAGGTGCTTTTGAATTTCTTTTGATAGCTAAGAGACAGCATTAGCAACTGTCGGAATGTTAAGTTTGGTTTAAAAGTGTCTAGGTCTTTGACCAAGTCATAATCTTTGATAGGATCCACAGGCTTCTCCAGCCTGCTAGGAAATGGGGCTACACCCATTTTCATCTTTCCTTTTTCTTCTAATAATTGTAGCATCGGCACTTCTTTTGTTTCTGGAGGTGCTTCTGTCTCATCTATCTCCTAGACCTCTGGTCCTGTCTTTGGGACTTTCTCTGTAACTCTCTGTGGCACTACATTGCTCTGTACTGCATTGTTCTGTCCTGTACTGCTCTGTCCCTCTATTGGCAAGTTGGACTTCACAGTCTTGGCAGGAGAATTATTTTTGTTCTGAACAATTGGTTCCTTCTTCTTGGTGCACGTGACAGCAGCAACTTTCAACTCTAGCAAATTGGAGGCAGGCTCTTGTACCTTCCATTGGCCTTTACAGGGGCTGGACTTGGACAGTCCTTTGCAGTGTGGCCTTCTCCTTTGCATCGGCTGCATAAGGGCTTGTAATCCATAGATCGTCTAGGGTTTGGACAATTTGGGGAGATATGTCCATTTTCTCCACACATGTAACATTCCACGTCTGATCTCTGACCACCGCCAGACTGTCATCCTCTGTAACTTTGAGAGGGAAACCTCCTTGGACCGAAATTAGGACCAAATTCTCTAGGCTTTGGTCCAATATCTTGTGTTGTCATTTTGGATTCCAGCAAGTTGAATCTTGCATTTTCATCATTCTGTCTTCGTTCATGCATCTCTTTCAGAGAGCAAATATCCTCTGTATGGTTCTTCAACAAACAGTAGGAACAGAAGGCCCTAGGAATGGTTGGTTTTCGAGTATATTCAGTGATTAAATGTCCTGCTTGTTGACACTTTTCACACCATGTATTAGAGCGCATCACATCTCTTCCAGCTCCCACAGGAGTGGATATATTGGCAATATTCACCTTCCGCATCTATAGCTGCTCTGTAATCACTGATACTTGTAACTGAGTTGGATAAGTAGTCCTTCAGATTTTTATCTCCTGAAGTACTTATTGTAGGATTTTGGGAAGCTTCTGTAATTACTGCATACACTGGTTGGGTCGATCCAGAAGGTCCTCTGTTCTGCCTCTGATTCGGAGCTCCTGTTGAGACTTGGGGTTGTTGATTCCAGTTGGTAGGGTTCCACTATTGTTGAGTTGCCATTGGAGGAACTGTTTAAGGCCATTGTTGTTGTGGTTGAACCATCATTTGAGGCACTGTCGTTTGCGGCGACCATAGTGGATTAGGTGCATTATACTGGGAAATTATTTGCATCTGAGGATAAGGGTAGGGAACTATCCCTGGGACTGCATTTGGTGGGTATACCATTCTTGGCATGGGAGGAGGTAAGACTCCTCTTCATGGAGTCATTGACATCCTTGCTTCAACTTCGTCATACAATCTTGTACCTTCCACTACAGCTTGCAGATTGACTAGTCTTCTCAATACCACAAACTTGAGAACTTCTGGTTGTAGACCCCTAAGGAACACTCCTTTCTGGATTCCTTCGTCCAAATGATGGTTAGTCCATTTCTTCAGGATGGATTCCATTTGCGAGACATAAGATTCTACTCTTTCTCCAGAGTACTGACTTAGGTTCATGAACTCCTCTCGCATCCACTCTTCAAAACCTTCATGCCTGAGTTTAGTGAGGAACGCCAACTTCAAATTGTCCCAAGTGCCAAAAGTTCCTGCTGCTTGTCTCTCATACCACTGAAACGTCGCGCCCTTGAAAGTGGCGGGGAATATTGCTAACCAATGCTCAGGAGTTCTGGCATTGTTAGCCACACATGCTACCATAAATTTTGCTACATGAAGATCAGGGTTTTCATTGTACTCTCCCTTAAAAACTGGCAATGGGACTACATTTGCTGGCCTATCATCAATATTTCCAAGACGAATCTGACTAGGAAGGGGACCTTGAGTTGCCATGGGGACTTCTGTAAAGAGTTCTTTTAGGGTGTCAAAGGAGGCTTCTGCTGCAAGCTCATTCTCAGCTTTGATTTTTGCCTTCTGTCTTCTCACATACCTCTAGACTCGTTCTAACGCTAGCCTCTTTATTGTGTCATTCATCAGGGGGTTGGCTCCAACTAGTTGGTCTGTAATCAATAGGATAGTATCAGAGAGGGCTTCATTGTGGGAAGAAAGGACACATAAGGCCACAGTGTCATGACCTATGCAATGAAAGGCGCAAAGACAAGGGAAAAGAAAAAGTGTAAGATAAGTCTTCTGATTGCAAAATAGTATCTACTAAGTCAAGTGTTAAGATTGAAGAGATCAATGTTATGCAGCCCAAGGATTTTGATGGGGATTTTATCCTTGTACAAGCTTCATCTAGTTCTTTGCAGATGACAAAGATACACTTTATGTATGTACAGTGATGGCTCTTGGACTCAGGTGCATCCTTTCAAGTGACACCTTTCTGAGAGTGGTTCCATTCATATAATTCTGTTTTGGATTCTCTGCACTTGGGTGATGATAGGTCTCTTGAGATTGTCGCCATTGGTGATGTTAGGTTGCAATGTCCTTCTGATAGAAGTTTTGTTATGCATGATGTACATCATGTACCTGCATTGACACGTAGTCTCATGTCTGTTGGACAACTTGATAACACAGGATATCATGTATCTTTTGGAGACTCTACATGGAAGATTACTCGTGGCAGGCTTGTGCTTGCGAGAGGTGCCAAGGCTGGCAACCTCTATCTCTTAGTTGTTTCTAGATCTATGATTGATCATGCTTTGTCTATGGGGTCTTTACCTCATGTATCTCTTTGGCATGCCCGTGTGGGGCACATGTCTATTAAGGGAATGAAAATGCTTTTTGGTCTGCAGTACTTACCACCCCTTGACTATTCTCATTTTGATTCTTGTGATCATTATCTTTATGGCATGCAAACTAGTTCTACGCATAAGAAGTCTAGTATGTCATGCATGAGTGAGCCCTTGGCTTTGGTTCATTATGATGTCTATGGGCACATGCCCTGTCAGTCTATGGGTGGTGCAAAATATTTTGTTACTTTCATAGATGATTTTTCACGTAAGATATGGGCTTATCCCATAAAGCAGAAGCCTGATATCTTGGCAGCTTTTCATAGAGTACTTGCTTTGGTAGAAAACCAGTCTGAGAATCGGCTGAAATGCCTTAGGTTAGATAATGGGGATGAATATGTATCACGTGCTTTTGAGAAGTTATGTGATGAGAGGGGTATAAAGCATCAGTTGACCACCCCCTAACACCCCTCCCTAGAATGGTATGGCTAAGCCGATTAATAGGACCATCCAGGAAAGGGTTCGTAGTATGTTTAGCCATGCAGGCCTACCCTAGCACTTTTGGATTGAGGCAGTTACAACTGCCATTGGATGTCAAGATAGCTTTCTTAAATGGGGACTTGCATGATGAGATTTACATGGAGCAGCCTAAGGGCTTTGCAAAGCCTGGCATGGAGTACCTAGTGTACAAGTTGAAGAAAAGTCTTTATGGATTGAAGTAGGCACCTAGGGAATGGTATCATAAGTTCGATTCCTTTATGCCATCACAAGGCTACAACCATAGTGCTATGGATCGGTACTTGTATTTTAGTACTCTATGTGGATGACATGCTATTAGTAGGAAAATCTCATGATGAGCTAGATGCTCTTAAGGCTCAACTCAAGGGGACAGACCTCTCACATACTTGGTATGTGCATTAGACACGACATGCATCAAGGACTCATCTACTTGTCGTAGGAGTACATTCATAAAGTCCTTGAGTGCTTCTACATGAACGACGTGAAGCCTATTGGCTATCCATTGCCTTCTTATGTAAAGGTATCATAGGTTGATTGTATGAAGGTAGATGAGTAGAGGAACGAGGTGGCCAAGATTCCCTGTCCATCTATAGTAGGCAGTCTTATGTTTGCCATGATAGCCACTCATCTAAATATTACCTTTGCAATTTGGTGTTGTGGCACACTATATGGCTACAGCTAGCAAGAAGCATTGGGATGTCATGAAGGATATCATGAGATACCTGAAGGGCACTACAGATATGCACATGTGCTATGGTAGCCAAGATACAGGAGTCATTGGGTACATTGACTTTGATTATGTAGGACATGCAGATAGTAGGAAGTCCACTTCTGGCTATGTGTTCGCTTATGCTAGAGGTGTGGTTTCATGGATGTCCAGGGTGCAGAAATGCATGGCCCTTTCTCCTATAAAGGCCGAGTATGTTGCAACCACTGAGGCTTGCAAGTAGTCCATTTGGTTGGGTTGTTTGGTTCATGATCTTTGTATTGATACTATCCCTACCCTGCATTCGGATTCTATGAGTGCTATGACGTCTTTCCTCATCCTGTTATACATGTGTACATGTTGTATTGTCTTTTATTTTTCTTTTCACTCCTCACCAGGACAGATTTTTCTTTAAGTGGAAGGTTATTGGGGTTAAAGGTGCCTCCGCCTAGCCGCCTGTGTATTATTACACTGACAATACCTATCACTACACACTGTAGGTGGTAGGCACCCATCACGGTCACACATTCTTTATTCTTTCAGTGACCTTTGAATGAAGGAAAGGTTGGTCACACATTGTGACTGTTGGAATTCCCACATTGTGACTCTCTCTCTCTCTCTCTCTCTCTCTCTCTCTCTCTCTCTCTCTCTCTCTCTCTCTCTCTCTCTCTCTCTCTCTCTCTCTCTCTCTCTCTCTCTCTCTCTCTCTCTCTCTCTCTCTCTCTCTCTAGCTCTTACTCTCCTACCATAGCTCTCACCATGCAAATCCCTTAAGTTTCTCCATGTGTATCTCTTCCTTTAATTTCCCATTAAGAAAAGCAGTTTTCACATCCATTTGATGAACTTCCGAATCAAACTCAACAACAAAAACTAACAAGACCTGAGTACTAGTAATAGGATCAATAGGTGAGAAAGTTTCTCGACAATCAACTCCTGCAATTTGTAAAAAACATTTGGCAACTAGCCTTGCTTCAAAATTTTCAAATGTTTCATTTGCTTTTGTTTTAGTCTTATAAACCCACTTGAATTTAATAGTAGTACATCCAGGTGGTAACTCAGTTAGAACCCATGTACCTTTAGAGAGAAGAGATTAATACTCAATTTCCATAGCCTCTTGCCATTGTTCCTTTTGTGGGGATGACATGGCATCACTGTAGGAGGCAAGGTCTTCACAAATATTGAGAGCATTCTCAAGAATATCAACATCATAAACATGATAGGTACCATGTAAATTTTCAATTGGGAGATCAATATAAACATCAATGCCAAGGTCATCATTAGCAATAATAGGTACAGGATGTGAATCCTAATTTGAAGAGTCAATATTATCCAGTGAAGAAGGTTCATCATCATATAGAAAAGGAAAAGTAGTGAGTAATGACTTTTTATCATCAATATCCTCCAATGACCACGTCCTCCTAGCATCCTCTTGAGACCATGTGTTGCCCATAAGTTGCTCATTGAAAATAGCACTATGACTTATGATTATTTGCTTGGAGGATGGATCATAAAACTTTTATTCCTTAGAAAAATAAGAATATGTAATGAAAATAACTTTCAAACTAGAATGGTCAAGTTTTCTAGGAGTCTCTTTGGGTACTTGAATATAAGCAATGCATCTAAAGGTTCAAAAATATGAAACAGAAGGAGTTTTCCCTATCCAAGTAGCAATCAGTATTTTACAAGGATCAGTCATAGAAAGATAATTTTGTACAAATACTATTGTTAAGATTGCTTCAGCCCAAAAATATCAAGATAAGCTAGAATGAATGAGCATACATCACATGTCATTGAGGATAGTATTGTTTTTACATTCAACAATACCATTCTATTGAGGAGAGTAGGGAACCATATATTCATGATGAATACCCTAATTATTATAATAATCATCAAAATATTTTGAAATGTATTCTCCACCATTATCACTACAAAGTTTCTTAATGTGACAACCAATATGAAGTTTGACAACTTTTTGATATTGCTTAAAAGACAATAAGGCTTCTAGTTTGTGTCACAAGAGAAAAACAATGGTGTATCTTGAAAAGTCATCAATAAAAGTCATGAAATATTAATCTTGAGATTTTGATGGAGAAAAAGATCCACAAATATTAGTGCAAATCAGATCAAGAAAACCTTTGGAATGAGTTGTGGTGGAAATGGAAAAGGGTTTGTAAAAATTCTTTCTAAGTGTACAATATTCACAAATACCCATGTGAGGACTAGCTTTGAATTCCATACCTTGAGCAAGGTCACACCAATAAAGATCGACAAGCTTAGAAAAATTAGAATGATCAAAGCGATGATGCTATATTTTACTATTAAGATCACCAAGACGCTCTATTACAATCTGAATCAAAATGCCTCTTTAAACATAGATGGGTTGATGATAAGGAGAATAATCTCTAGATAAACATGGTTGTTTATTTGTAATACCATATTCTTCATCATATTGTTTTGCCTACTAGCAATCATCTGATACTGTGATCATTTCTACCGCAATAAGAACAACATCTGTTAGGAAACTTGAGATGAGAGAAGTCACTACTATATGTAAAGCATGGAAAGGAATGCCTTCGAGCAAATAAAGCTTGATTGATTTGTTCTGACTATGTCCTATTGTGAAATCATAGCGATTTCTTGATTTGTGTGTTGTCATTCATGTCATTGTGAATATTCAATCAAATATATACAAGCTTGATCCAAATTGATCCCATCTTTGTCAGATAATATGGTAACAATATTATCATAAGCAAGATCCTTTACACTGTCAAGAAGCTATGTCACCAATTGTTTTAGTGCAATGGCATCACCAACAGAGGCATCAAGCTAATTGATAATATTCTTAAATGATTTGATATGTGTTATCATAGAAGTTCCGATGTTGTATTGTAACTCAATGAGATGAATACAAAGATAAAGTATCCCTGTGATAGTTTTATTCTCAAAATTTGTTATCAAATACTCCCATATAGCTTGTGAGTTAGAAGATTACATACATCAAGCATAAGAGATTCTTGAAAAGTAAAAAGAATATACTAATGAGCTACTTTATTGCCTCTGACGTACTCATTATAAATAGTTTTCCATTATTCAAAAATAGGTCCTTTAGCTACAAGGATATTATCACAAGTAAAACCTTAGCTTTATAGGCTGAAGCCATTGCATCCTTTAGGAGGCTATTTTTGGGAACACAAAGAGAATAGATGCATTTAGTAGTAGAAAAGAAAGGGGAAAGCTAAGGCTCATATTGCATGTGAAAAAAGCAATGTTAGAGAGAAAGAGAGCTTTATGGAAAGAAGTGTCAATTAAGGTAGTCAAAGGGAGAGCGACTAATCGTATAAGCAATGAAGTGGGCATGTTTTATGTTTGTAGATGATACTCATCATCAATCTAAGGAAACTCGGATTGCTATTGCAATTGCATATGGTGGATTTAGAAAAAGCTCTGATGTATGAAGCACTAAATGGGGACAATGCTATAATTGGATGATGGAATCAGCGGGCATGGAAGAAGAATGAATCCACCATCCCCAGCAATATACTTGGGGAATATAAGACCATGATAATCAAAGAGAGTGCCTATCAATTTTTGTCAAACTTGGTAGTGGCAATAAAACCCAAAGTTTTTCAAAAGCTTGCAGACATTAGTAAAACATGGACACCCAACATTCACATCAAGGGATTTCATGTTGATGTCACATATGTCTTGAATTATCATGATGTTCATGTAGTAGCGATGAAACCAAAGGCTCATTTGGAGGAAAAATCATATTAATATGAGTGCAATCTAGGGCCCCCTAGCAATCGGAGAGGCCTTGGTGAGATCTATATCCATCCTTAACTTTCTCCAGTGGAAGGCCACTACATGGAGTGGGTCCCACACTACATGTTGGCATCCACCACCTCTTAAGGTGGAGCAAGTGTAGCCAAATGTGTAACTTGGCTATGTGATCATGGATGTTGTTATAAGTAAGCAATATCACAACAATGGCAACTTTCTTCTCCACTAATAATATGTGTCTAGGCATGCCTCGAAAGCAAACATGTATCTCTCCCTGTGCTGTAAGTCTAGATGCAAGAGGTCACACAAAGATATGGAAAATGGATATGACAATTTTAATAGCTCCCTCTAGTGGTCATCGTCCTCCCTTGTGTAGAAAAATAAGTGATTCCACCAATGGATGGAGGACCACAACTTAATGTACCATGGTGGGATGTCTTCATTGTACCTAATGGAAAATGGGGACTACCTTTGAACGAATTGGAGTGAATGCACACCAAAGCAAAGGAAGGTACTACAACCATGAATGAAGAGCTCTGAACATTTTCCCAAGTAGTCATTAGTTGATAAATATCTATTTTAATGAGAGGGGAAAGACACCATATTTGGGCTCTCATTTGCCTATGACATGCCTCAACATCACCCAACAAGGAGGCTTGAGGCCAATGGAGTTGATAACTTCTCATTTCCTACATGATTTGTATGTTAAAACAATAAAAAGACAAGACTCTCACTTAACTCTAATAAAGAAAATAGACAATTAAGATGATGAATGTGATCAAACCAAGCTTCAAATACATGATTGTTGAGAGTGGAAAAATACTAAATTTTTTATAGATTTTTGTTATTTTTGAGGTTTGAATGATTGATTTTTTGATGGATTTCGAGTGATGTATGGTTGATAATGGAAGTGTTTGAGAGTGTTTTGGATGATATTGATTATGTTTTGGAAGTCTATGATGATTTTTAGTAAAAATACGAGGCTATGTGATGTCTTGATAGGTTTTGTTGAGGTTCTGATTGGTTCTGATACCTTCTGTATAGCTTCTGTTTTGTTCTGATTTTCTTTTGCATGAAGCATAGATTGATTTTTGATGGAGGTTGAAATATTTTGGAAGTTTATTGAATAGTTTTTGATAGTTTGGAATGTTTTTAGTATGATTTATGAGGATCTATTGTTCTATGATGACCTTATGTAACCCTCTGTAAACCTTCTGTAGAGCCTCTATATCTATTCTATCTCTGTTCTATATCTACTCTGTTCCTGTTCTGTTCTATTATGTAGATCTTTGTTCTGTAGAATGTATGTGTGATTTTGGAAAAGGTTTCTTAACTTTTGGAAAGGATGAATCTAAGTTTAAAAGAGCTAAAACAAATGGAAGAACCAGCTGCTCAAGACTAAAGAGAAGACTAAAGTGACAGTGACAGTAGTGCGCTATGAAGAGACACTATAGTGGCTCTGGTGCCTCTTCACATTAGACATACCTCTTGGGATATGCATCCACGACCTAATAAGGATTATTGAGAGTCATTATTGAATATTGTAGTGAGGAGATGATGTACTATTGAGAGAGAGAGAGAGAGAGAGAGAGAGAGAGAGAGAGAGAGAGGGAGGGAGCCAGAGATAGCCAATTCTATCAAAATAGTGTATTTGTATATGAGAGATTGAGAGAGAAAACTATGAAGACATTGAAGATGAATACTATGTGATTGATTTCCATTCAAAATTGGTGTATTATTTTGTGTTTCTTGTTCTATTGATGGATTCTATGAAGGTGTTGAAGATTATGGTTGATCCTATCAAATCCGTGGGAGATATCTACTATGATGCTGCGTGAAGAATTGTTGTTTTCTTTGTTTTGGTCATCAAAAGAATGAAATAAAAGCTTGTTAATGTTATAAGATAGATTTTCTTGCAGTAGAATCCCTTTTTCCTTGGTGTCTCTCTTGGGGCTCCATGTTTTTGGTGCACAGCTGGGGAAACTTACCATCAACAAGCATCAGAAGAGGCTGAAAATGAAGAAAGTGGCATTGCCAAGAAGAGGAGAATTCAATGGATGTTTGTAAAGTTCCTTCTTCCATTGAAGAGTTAGAGATTCTTATTGCCAAAGCCACTTTCCACAAAAATTTCATCCCACAATGGTGGAAACATATTACCATCATGATGCATACTCCATGTGGTGGACTATTTCCTCTTCCTATTGAAGTAGCAGAAATTTGCATCTTGGTGGCAAATTGTTTGGGAACAAACTGAAGAGCAGCAGCAGAGAGAATGACTATCCATGGAAGATTTGGTATTCATTGAGAAGTTTCTAGACATCATCAAGTGGGAGATCGTGAAGAATCTTCAGGAGTCATGGTCTGTGGAGGTTCACGAAAATAGGAAGGAAAAGAGTTGGAATTTGTTTGTGGATGCTCAACAGCAAGATACATGGGATGCTTGGTGCACTGACAATCTTCTGTTTGTCGAATTAGCAACCCACTGGAAGTTGGTAGACAGAGTGTTTTTCACAACATAGACTGTTGAAACCCTCAGAAGCTGGCATTATTATAATGATGGCACAACAACAATCCTAAGAAGAATGAGTTTTGATACTTTCAGAATGGAATATCTCCCTCTCTGTAGTGGTTTGAAAGCCAAATTCAAAGATGTTGAAAAGAAGGAAGTAGAAGAGATGTTGGCTAGAGAATCCCCTAGAGATTGAAGCCTTCTCTGATACTATTCTGTTGAGTACATGCCAACTGGTTGGAGCCAACCCCCTAATGAATGACGCAATCAAGAGGCAGGCGTTAGAACGAGTCCAGAGATATGTGAGAAGAGAGAAGGCAAGAATCAAGGTTGAGAACGAGCTTGCAGCAGCAGAAGCCTCCTTTGACGCCCTAAAAGCACTCTTTATAGAAGTCCCCATGGCGACTCAAGGTCCCCTTCCTAGTCAGATTTGTCCTGGAAATATTGATGGCAGGCCAACAAATGTAGTCCCATTGCCAATTTTTAAGGGAGAGTACAATGAAGACCCTGATCTTCATGTAGTAGAATTTATGGTAGCATGTGTAGCTAACAATGCCAGAACCCCTGAGCATTGGTTAGTGATATTCCCGACCACCTTCAAAGGTGCGGCTTTCAGTGGTATGAGAGACAAGTAGCATGACCTTTTGGCACATGGAACGACCTAAAGTTGGTCTTCCTCACTAAATTTGGGCATGAAGGTTTTGAAGAGTGGATGCGAGAGGAGTTCATGAACCTAAGTCAGTCCTCTGGAGAAAGAGTAGAAGCTTATGTCTCGTGAATGGAATCCATCCTGAAGAGATGGACTAACCATCATTTGGATGAAGGCATTCAGAAAGGAGTATTTCTTAGAGGCCTACAACCAGAAGTTTGCAAGTTTGTGGAATTAAGAAGACCAGTCAATCTGCAAGCTGCAGTGGAAGGTGCAAGATTGTATGACGAAGTTGAAGCAAGGCTGTCAATGACTCCAGGAAGAGGAGTCTTACCTCCTCCCATGGCAAGAATGGTATATCCACCAAATGCACTCCCAGGGATAGTTCCCTACCCCTATCCCCAGATGCAAACAATGCCACAGTATAATGCACCTAATCCACTGTGGTCACTGCAAACGACAGTGCCTCAAATGATGGTTCAACCACAACAACAGTGGCATCAAACAGTTCCTCCTATGTATCAAGAATCGCGTGGTGGAGGGGTTGCTCAAGATGCTGCACCGAACACACACAGAATGCATAAGGAGAAGCTCACTCAAGAGACAAGAAGAGAGATGGAGGCCAAAACGTTTTCTTGCTGATTTCTTCTTCTTATTCCACACACTTTACAATGTACACAAAGTATAGATAAGATACAACATAAAAGGAAAGTGGCCTACTAAGTCAAACAATGCATAACCAACTACACTAGTCGACTGACGCTATAAGTATGCCAGCTATAAATAGGTGTAACGACCTGAATATAATAAGTAATGAGTCAGTGGCCATGTGAGATGCATAATGACCACCGACGTGCTAAGTGTAGACGTGTGGACCCATCTAACCAGGTGGTCCATCATCAATGTCCGCATGTGTTGAGCTTGTCATCTCAACACTCCCCCTCAAGCTCAACTGCATCTCTGCAACTCCAAGTAAGCTTCAAAACTTTTGAAGCTTCTCTGTACCCAATGCCTTCGTGAAGATGTCAGCTATCTGATCCTGTGTGCTGACATACACCAAGTCAATCTCACCTGCTAGTACCTTCTCTCTCACAAAGTGGTAGTGTACCTCAATATGTTTTGTCCTGGCATGGAACACAGGGTTCCTAGCCAACTGTATACTGCTCATGTTGTCACAATAAATGACAACTGGACCTTCCACTTGGACATCCAAATCATCCAATAGCTTTTGCAGCCATACTACCTCACATGCTGCAACAACAGCACCTCTATACTCAGCCTCTGTACTCGACAAAGCAACTGTAGATTGCTTTTTGCTGCTCCATGCAATTGCTGCACTACCAAGAGAGAACATGTATCCGCTGGTAGATCTTCTATCAGACATACTACCAGCCCAATCTGCATCTATGTATCCAAATACCTGTACATCTGTACCTGCCTCATAGAAAAGTCCATAATGTAATGTGGACTTAACATATCTCAATATGCGTCTGACTGCATCCAAATGTGGCTTTCTAGGTACTTGCATAAACTGACTCACAAGACCAACAACATAGCTCAAGTCTGGCCTTGTAATGGTCATGTAGATCAAACTCCGCACTATCCTCGTGAATATAGTAGGGTCTTCTATCTCATCCCCAACATCAGCACTCAGCTTTACATTCTGCTCCAACGGGACTGAAAGTGGTTTGCATGCAGTCATACCATACTTGGACAACATATCCAAGCCATACTGTCTTTGGGACAGCCATATACCATCATCACATCTGATCACCTCAATGCCAAGTACCTTAGCTCACCTAAATCCTTCATCTCAAACTTCATCTTCAAACAGCCCTTGACTTCAGCAATCCCACTATCACTATCACCTGTAATAATCAAGTCATCCACATAGATGACTATGATGACCAAACCTGCATCTCCCTTTCTCACATAAAATGAGTGATCAGCATCAGAAACATAAAAGCCAATATTGACAAGATACTCTCTAATCTTGTCAAACCATACTCTAGGTGCTTGCTTGAGCCCATAGAGTGCCTTCTTCAACCTGCACACATACGTGGGATGCTCTAAATCTTCATAACCTGCTGGCTGATCCATATACACTTCTTCCTGCAAATCACCATGCAAGAAGGCATTCTTTACATCCATTTGCTGCAACCTCCAACCTTTGGCTGCTGCCAAAGCAATCACACATCTGACAGTTGCCATCCTAGCAACTGGACTGAAGGTTTCATCATAATCTATGCCACATGTCTGGGCATAGCCTTTTGCAACCAGCCTAGCTTTGTACCTGCTAATAGAACCATCTGCATTGTGCTTAATCTTATAAACCCACTTACATCCAATATCTTTCTTTCCCTTCGGCAATGATACTAGATCCCAAGTCTTATTGGCCTCTAATGCAGCCATCTCCTCATCCATTGCTGCATCCCAATGAGCATGACCAACAGCCTCCTCAAAACATGTGGGCTCAACATGCTCAACTAGTTTCACTATATAAGCATAATGGTGAGCTGCATAACCTTCAAAACCAAATCTTTTAATAGGGTATCTCACCCTGCTAGACCTGTGTACCACTGGATCGCTCAATGGAGTCTTTGCATTAACGCATGCTCTCTGCACACCTGGAGTCCTCACTGAAGGAATGCCAAGCTCATCATCCAAGCTCTCTGAGCCACTGGAGTCTCCATCAAGAACTGCATCAATGCCTTCTGACACTTTATTATTTCCTTTGTCTTTACCTGTAGTGCTACTAGATGCACCCGAAGATGTAGAGGTACTCCTCAGTCTCCCAGACCAAGGACTACCAGATGATGTCTCTGGTCCGCTAAGAGTTCGTGATTCCTGCTTTTCAGCCTGCACATGAGTGTCATGATCATCATCATCATCCAATGCATCACCACTAGATGCATACCAACTGCTCATTTCATCAAAGATGACATCCTTGCTCACTCGGAACTTACATGTGACAGGGTTGTAACAGCGATACCCTTTCTACTCTAAAGAGTATCTAATAAAGACACACTTTTCAGCCTTTGGATCCAGTTTCTTCCGCAACTCATCTGGCACATGAACATACGCAATGCAGCCAAATACTTTCAAGTGTGAAACATTAGGCTTCTTACCTGTAAAACATTCTTCGGGGGTCATACTATGAACTGCAGCTGTGGGAGTTTTGTTCATAATATAAACAGCAGTATGAACAGCCTCAGACAAAAAATGCTTAGGCATATTCTTTTCAGCCATCAAGGCGCGTGCAACTTCTGCAATATGCCTGTTTTTCCTTTCTGCAACCCCATTTTGCTGTGGGGTCTACCTACATGTGAACTATCTCTTTATCCCATGAGACCTCAGAAAATCACTGAACTCATTGGAGAGGTACTCTCCCCCTCCATCTGACCTCAAGCACTTTACTTTCAAGCCTGTTTCTCTTTCAACTGCAGCCTTGAAAGTTCTAAAGTGCTCAAAAGCTTCACTCTTTTCCTTCATAAAATATACCCACAGCTTTCTAGAACAATCATCAATGAATGTGACGAAGTATGAACTACCTCCAAGAGATACATTTTGTGTAGGCCCCCAAATGTCTGTATGCACAACATCAAGGATATTTCTGCTTACATCTCTGTCATGTGAAAAGGGTTGTCTTGCCTGCTTACCAAACTGACATGCTTCACATACCTTCTGAAATTTTGCAACTTTAAATGTAGGCAAACCTGTAACCAACCCTTTGGATTGCATTAATTTCAGCCTTTGTACATTTGCATGTCCAATGCGTTTGTGCCAAATTTCAATGTCTGCAACAACACCTTTTCCTTTGGCATACATAGCAGCATTCATAGTAGGAATTCCAACATCTAGAGTGAACATACGTCCAACTCTACTTCCCTTTGCTACCAACCTGCACTTGTCATTGAAGTCTTCTACAAAGCAGCTCTTTGCATTAAATCTGACTTGCAGCCCTTGCTCTACCATTTGACCGCCTGACACCAAGTTCTTTGTAATAGATGGCACATGTAATACATCTGAAAGACTCTTTGTCTTACCATCATGCAAGGACAAAGGAACTTTTCCAATGTGTGAAATTGGGTGGCATGAGTCATCACCCGTCTGCACATAACTTGCATTCTGCAAATCCTGCATCTCTCCAAACCATTCTGCATGGCTGGTCATATGATTGGATGCACCTGAATCAACATACCAAACATCTTCATGTGTTCCCTTTCCTGTAACAGCATTCAGCATATGCTGCATAACGAACAAACGTTCATTTTTGTCTTCATTCTGTCGTGAAGACGATGCATAGTTTCCTTGCTGCAACTTACCACTGCGGATATCATCTTTCTTAGCATAACATTGGGCTGCAATATGACCTGTTTTGCCACAGTAGTGACACACAGTACCAGAGTGGTTAGAACTTCTGTTCTGCCATCCACCTCTTCCTCTAAAGCTCCCCCTGCCTCTAAAGTTACCACGACCTCCTGAAACCTGCATATCGCCAAATTGCCGATTCAATCTGTTTTGCTGGTTGTCACTACCACATCCTGTACCACGGCCTCTTGAAGAGAACCTGCCACGTCCCCTTCCAGAACTGGAGTAGAAATCTTGGACCTGTTCACCACTTCTTTCAGATGTCTCACTCTGCATGTTGATCTCTTCAGTGATCATAAGGGAGACCAATTCATCGAAATCTGGAAATGGCTTTCTGACATATACGGAAGTTACAAAAGACTTCCAAGCCTTTTCATTGTTAAGTCCACCCAAGGTAGACGATACCAAATCATCATCATCGGGAATTGCATCAATCGCTGCCAATGCATCTGTAATGCTTTTACCTTCAGTGCATACTCATTGATAGACATCTTCCCTTTCTTTAATGTATTCAACTCTTGCTTGAGTTGAATCTTTCGTGCCTTTGTATTTACAGAAAACATACTTTTAAGTATGGTCCAAGCTGCATATAAATTCTCTGCATTTCTAATGTGTCCCAGCATATTATTGTCAATTACTGCAGACAACCAATACATGACCTTTTTATCCTTTGCATTCCATTCTTTCCGTGCCTTTGTCTCTTCTGCAGTTGGAGGATCACTCATCTCCGGCTCCTTTTCTTCACCTGAAACGAACTCTTAGAGGCCTTTTCCAATAAGGAAGTTCGTGACACGGAACTTCCATGAAGGGTAGTTGTTCTTGTCGAGCTTCTCAATGATGGGGCTTCCACTATTCTCTGCCATTATCACAAAATTAATACCAACAGCAAGCAAATCTTCTGCAACCCTGGACCTGTAGTGCACAATAATACACTAGACAGTCTTTTTCACTGTCTGCTCAACAATACATGCAATGTGCAACCTGTTTGCAGATAAACCTTATGTTTACTCACTGGTAAACACCTTTGAACTTACAAATCTGAAATCTGTAACCTGCGCACCCACTTTCGGTCAATACAGTCGAACTCACAGCGTACCCTGAAACTGTTGTCCGCAACCTTGCGGCTCTAAAACGGGCCCTGAAACGGCCTCAGATGCCCAAAATAACTGCAATCTCACTGCAATCTGAGACTTTTTGCTCTGCCCTGCTTTCGATGCCTCCACAGGCACTATCCAAGAGAAAGAGTTGAAGGATGGGAGAGCTTCTTACCCGTGGCTTGCTTACTCGAACCTTGCTTCTTCTCCTTTGCTTCAACCTTCGAAATCAGCCTCTCTCAATGGCGCGGCTCTAATACCATGTCAAGAATCGCGTGGTGGAGGGGGTTGCTCAAGATGCTGCGCCGAATGCACACAGAATGCACAAGGAGAAGCTCACTCAAGAGACAAGAAGAGAGGTGGAGGCCAAAACGTTTTCTTGCTGATTTCTTCTTCTTATTCCACACACTTTACAATGTACACAAAGTATAGATAAGATACAACATAAAAGGAAAGTGGCCTACTAAGTCAAACAATGCATAACCGACTACACTAGTCGACTGGCGCTATAACTATGCCAGTTGTAAATAGGTGTAACGACCTGAATATAATAAGTAATGAGTCAGTGGCCATGTGAGATGCATAATGACCACCGACGTGCTAAGTGTAGATGTGTGGACCTATCTAACCAAGTGGTCCATCATCAATGTCCGTATGTGTTGAGCTTGTCATCTCAACACTATGGAGACTCAACAATAGTGGAACCCTACCAACTGGAATCAACAACCCCAAGTCTCAATAGGAGCTCTGAATCAAAACCAGAACAGAGGACCCTCTGGATCGACCCAACCAGTGTATGTAGTAATTACAGAAGCTTCCCAAAACTCTACTATAAGTACTTCAAGAGGTGAAAATCTGAAGGACTACTTATCCAACTCAGTTTGCAAGTATCAATAAAGAGCTTATGGATGTGATTATAGAGCAGCTACAGACGTTGAAGGTGAATACCGCCAATATATCCACTCCTATGGGAGCTGGGAGAGATGTGATGCGTTCTAATACATGGTGTGGAAAGTGTCATGAAGCAGGACATTTAGCCATTGAATGTACCCGAAAACCAACCATTCCTGGAGCCTTCCGTTCCTACTGTTTGCGGAACAACCATACAGAGGATATTTGCTCTCTGAAAGAGATGCATGAACGAAGACAAAAAGATGAAAATGCAAGATTCAACTTGCTAGAATCCAAAATGACAACACAGGATATTGGACCAAAGCCTAGGGAATTTGGTCCTAATTTCAGTCCAAGGAGGTTTCAATCTCAAAGTTACATAGGACGACAGTTTGGCGGTGGTCAGAGATCAGAAGTGGAATGTTACAAGTGTGGAGAAAAGGGTCATATCTTCCTCAATTGTCCAAGCCCTAGACGATCTGTGGATTACAAGCCCTTATGCAGTCGATGCAAAGGAGAAGGCCACACTGCAAAGGACTGTCCAAGTCTAGCCCATGTAAAGGCCAATGGCACTGATAGCCAATAGAAGGTACAAGAGCCTGCCTCCAATTTGGTAGAGTTGGAAGTTGTTGCTGTCATGCGCACCAAGAAGAAGGAACCAGTTGTTCAGAACGAAAATAATTCTCCTACCAAGACTGTGAAGTTCAACCTGCCAACAGAGGGACAGAGCAGTATAGGACAGAACAATGCAGTATAGAGCACTGTAGTGCCACAGAGAGTTACAGAGACAGTCCCAGAGACAAGGCTAGAGGTCCAGGAGATAGATGAGACAAAGGCACCTCCAGAAATAGAAGAAGTGCCGATGCTACAATTATTGGAAGAAAAAGGAAAGATGAAAATGGGTGTAGCCCCATTCCCCAGCAGGCTGGAGAAGCCTGTGGATCCTATCAAAGATTATGACTTGGTAAAAGACCTAGATACTTTTAAACCTAACTTAACATTCTCGCAGTTGTGCTGATGATGTCTCCTATGTTGAGATTCAGCAATCACACTCATTGATACCCTCTTTGTATGGAGCTTCAGGGCCAAGGACATGCAGGCTAACCTATCCCATATGCACAGTGGTGCCTACTGCAGTTTCCTACTTTCCTATAAAGCATTGTACTTGCTTCCTTTTCTTAATGCAATGATAGTACTCTTTTCTTTTCAGTGAAGTGTCAGTGTCATTGTCCACATACACAAGATTGTGTTTATGAGTCCAAGTCTCAATCTTGGAACCTAATTCACTTGTGTAACAAACAGTGTCTTTGTCTTCTCCATCATGAGTCCACTCTTCTCCTTCCATCCACCATAACTCACTGCCATGTCCTAGATCCCACATCTTTCACATGGTATCAGAGCACAGACGGGCATGGCACTACTCCTTCAGCTCCATTTCACTTTCATCTAGCTCAGCTTGAGCTCAGTCCAGCTCAAGACTTCATCTTCTACTCTTTTTTCTCACTCAAGACTTCATCTTCTACTCTTTTTTCTCACTACTCTGTTTGGCAGCCATAGCCAAACCTGCATCTACCTACCTTTGAGCTCTTAGATCTCTTGAACCAGGCAATATCTCCCCAATCTCTCTTCTGGAGAATCATTCCTTGACTCCCTGCGCTCCTTCCTGGCACATCACAGAGGCACATTGGCAACTGACAGCCCTGGCATTGCAAAAATTCATCGTCGTTGTCCAGAACTGCGCCGTTGCTGATTGTACTGTCTACGCTGCCAGCACGCGACGAATTCCAGGCTGCAACCATGGGGCTTTGAAAGGCTATGACATAAGCTTCCTATATATGTAAAAATTTTGGGAAATGATCAACTACAACTCCTGCAATCTGCAAAAAACCAGGCCCTTGTCTCAGAAACCCTAATTCCACCATAGCCAAAATCTTCCAAGCTCATTTTTTCTCTCATTTTCTCACTCCTGCCACTAAACCAAGCTAAAGTCCACTCTGACCCACTGTCCCAGCACCAGTGTAGAGACCCATGCTTGCATGGATGACTTGTATGCTAGTGATGCTTACCATGCAGGTTATCCATTTGATCCTAGGGATTGAAAGAAAGCTCTATCTACATCAACACTCCCTCGGTGTAGTCCCCTCACCTTGAAGCGGAAACCTTGGCTAAAGACCACTCGATTTGGGCCTATTTTGCAGTAGACAGCTATCTATTTTTGAACGGTTTTGGGCCTGCATTAAGTGCACCCTTGCATGACCTACCAGCATAGACATAGTGTGTTTTCACACTGTCATTACCTGTGTCTCTTGACACATTGTAATCTGCTCTTCCACTGATAAAATCTCAGAATTCTGGAGTTGATTTGCTGTTGATCTTGCAACCTCAACATGGGAAAAGACTCTCCAAATGCTCGATTCAAAGGAGTCGGGTTTCACACTTGGCAAACCCGCATCAAGCTCATCCTGATGAAGAAGGGTCTTTGGGCCATTACCAATGGCAAAGAGAAGAAACCTCGGGATGCGGACCTTGCAGTTACTTGGCAAAATAATGATGACAAGGCACAAGCCATCATTAAACTGGAATTGGATGACAGCTACATCCATCATGTGGATGCCTGTGATAAATTGGATGACACTTGGGATAAATTGGATACCTTATTTGGTGCACAGTCAAAGTCCTCTAAGTATGGTCTATTAATTGAATTTTTCCGACTTGATATGAAGCCTCATACATCCCTGGCATCCCATCTGAACTACATGGAAAGCCTGCTTACTCAACTTGCAGGGATAAAGCTAAAAATGGATGAAGATGTTTGCATTGGTGTCTTGTTAAAAAGTCTGCCTCCTGCATATGATAATGTATCAACCACTCTAACCAATATGCCTGATCCTCAACTTGTTGATATTAAAGCCTCTCTGGTAGAGGAAGAAAAGAAACTTAAAAGCAAAGAAGAGTCTAGCACTTCAAAGGATGAACAAATGTTATATGTAAACAATAGATACAAAGGTAAAAAGGAACCGCTCTTTTGTGACTTCTGCAAAAGGACCGGATACACTGAGAAGTTCTGTCATGCTAGAAAGAGGTCCCAAAGGCCTATCTTGCAGCTGTGAAAGAAGAAGAAGACCATGGACCAAAAGATGAAGAAGAAGATGAAGATGAAGACCACCAGGATCGGAAGGACAAGCCTCATCAGCCCTTCTACTCTCATTACTCTGATAGACTGTTTTAAAAGCCTTGTATTTCCTTGCCCTAATGCTTCCTGCCATAAGCTTTGTAAACTCCTTATGTAACTTGGCATTACAGTCCCTGTACACTTTGTGAGGCCCCTGTTACAGCCTCTGGATGTCCATCATGTTTTGGTGCCCACACTTAGTCTTCCACAGCCTCTGGTGTCTACCATGTTTGTGGTGTGCCCACACTTTGCAGGTGGTTCTCATTACAGCCTCTACACACTTTGTGCCTTTCTAGTCATGATTGAGGAGGGGTGTTGAGATTCAGCAATCACACTCATTGACAGTCTCTTTGTATGGAGCTTCAGGGCCAAGGACATGCAGGCTAACCTATCCCATATGCACAGTGTTGCCTACTGCAGTTTCCTACTTTCCTATAAAGCATTGTACTTGCTTCCTTTTCTTAATGCAATGATAGTACTCTTTTCTTTTCAGTGAAGTGTCAGTGTCATTGTCCACATACACAAGATTGTGTTTATGAGTCCAAGTCTCAATCTTGGAACCTAATTCACTTTTGTAACAAACAGTGTCTTTGTCTTCTCCATCATGAGTCCACTCTTCTCCTTCCATCCACCATAACTCACTGCCATGTCCTAGATCCCACATCTTTCACATCCTAGCTGCCAAAAGAAATTCAAAAGCATCTTGACCAGAAGACATGGACTAAGGATAGTTCCTTCAACAGCGACCAAGACCAATAAGGTCCTGGAGCCTGTAAAGGAAGTAGATGTGGCTAACATCTTCCTAGATCCTGGAACCCAGAGATTAGTGTATGGATAGAAGAATGCTTTATTTCAGATGCATTGATTGATGGAGGCTCATCAGTAAACATAATGATGGATGTGACAATAAGGACTTAGGGTTGCAAGGAATTCAACCTACACAGTGGCTTATCAGATTGGCAGACCAAAGCAGAATTAAACCATTGGGTATCCTCCCATACGTAAAAACAACCCTTGCAGAAAGAAACTATTGGCTAATGTATTTGGTGGTCAAACCAAATTCTTATGGGACCTCATACCCTCTGTTGTTGGGAAGACCTTGGCTTTTTGAAGTAAGAGCCAAGACGGACTGGTTCAAAGGAACCCTAACCCTAGGCAGAGGACCAAACAAAGTGGTGTTGAAATTGTATGGATCACAAAAAGGCAATGGATCCACATCCATCAAAGCCATAACTGACTCCTCCAATGAGGTAACAAATGGTACATCAGGAGATGAAGATGCTGTTAAACAGATCTTTCCCAAGAAAACAGAGGCACAGTCCCTAACAGTGGGCACTGTAAGTCAACTACCAAGGGAAGCAAAGTCCTTGTCCATTGGCGAATAGCTCCTGCCTCAACTAGAATTGACTTTTGAAATCACCTTTGACAGTGAAATAGAAGCATGGATGTATTGTTCTCCCTGTTACATGGCAGTCACAGAGACAGCAACAGAGATAGAGCCAGAGACAAAAGCAGAAGCAAAAACAGACACAGAGGTAGAAGATCTGTTCTTCTCCTAAGAGAGCCTCTACAGAAGCAGAGACAGAGCCTCTAGAGAAAGAGGATGAAAATGATGAGGAAGGAAACAAAGCAGGTTATGAAAGTGTAGATGAAAAATTTCATATGATAGCAGATGATCTTTTTGATGTCCCTATAGAGACCTCAAAGTCCGAAGATCTCAAGATGTTGGAGGAAATGACCATGGTTCCATTTGGGTTGACCAATGGACCACAAAGTATGCAGAATCTACATAAGCAATGGATCAAAGGTATAAAAATTAAGTTCATCAGTGGCTCTTCTCGCCCTAACTATTCAGTCCAGAGAAAAGATGATGATGATGTTCCCTGCCAAAAGAAGCCAGAGCTATCAAAGCCTCGGCTTCTAGAAGGTCCGTGCTATGTGACATTCCTGGACGCATCCTTTGAAGATGAATCCCTAAGTCTAGAAGAGATCACCACTCACACAGAAGCAAACAAAGCTCTGATACCCTTCCAGTAATCTCAACGGAAAAATGATTCATCTGTTCAAAAGGAGGACACTAGTTCTAGTGGAACATCAGAGAGGACACTACTCCCTTGAAAGAGTCAGACCTCTATCCAGAAGCAATCCGTGGGACATTTATCCGTGAAGTGGAAGGTGAAAGACAAGTGTCGTTGCTAGATACTGATGGTACTGAACGTCACCTAAAAGTGGGTCTCAATCTTCCAGCAAAAGAACTAGTGGTCTTGCAAGATCTACTAAAGGAGAACTTAGATGTGTTTGCTTGGTCATATAAAGACCTAAAGGGGATTGATCCCACAGTATGCCAACATCACATTGACCTAAAGCCTGATGCCAAACCTGTAAGGAAAAGACAAAGGCATATGAATCCTAATTATTCTGCTCTGGTGAAGGCCGAATTATTGAAGCTCCTTGAAGTCGAGTTCATTTATCCTGTGGCTAATAGTGAATGGGTTTCGTCCATTGTGGTAGTACCCAAGAAGAATGGGAAACTTCGAATATGTGTAGACTTTTGAAAGCTCAATTCGAAGATGAAGAAGAATTATTTCCCTATCCCTTTTACAGACCAACTATTGGCCACAATGGCAGGCTATGAGCTGTATTCCCTCTTGGATGGATTCAACGAATATAACCAAGTCGAAATTGCAAAAGAGGACCAATCCAAAACAACCTTCACCACAAAATGGAGGACATATGCCTATAGAGTGATGCCATTTGGGCTCTGTAATGCTCCTTCCACCTTCCAATGAGTAATGATGGTTGCCTTCTAGAATCATTTACATGATTTCATTGAGGTGTATCTTGATGACTTTTGTGTCTATAGTTTAATCCGTGAGCACTAGGGACACCTAGAGCGATGTTTTGACAGATGCCGAGAGTATGGGATTTCTCTCAACCCCAACAAATGTGTCTTTGGCATCTCATCAGGAGTTCTTTTGGGCCATATTGTCTCTACAAAAGGATTTGCAACACACCCGGTGAAGATTGAGAAGATTGCCGCCTTGACAGCACCAACAAACCTCAAGCAATTAAGAGGATTTCTTGGCCATGTGGGCTACTAGAGAAGATTTATTGCACATTTTGCAACCAAGGCAGCCCCTTTGCACAAGCTCCTAAGGAAAGATGCTGATTTTCTTTGGACTGATGACTGTGAAGAAGCCTTTAATACCCTAAAATAGTGCTTTATCGAAGCACCTATCTTACAACCTCCTGATTGGATGAAGGAGTTTCATGTGCACACAGATGCATCAGTTGAAGGGCTAGGTGTTGTCCTATGTCAAAAAGGCCCCTCTAAATTAGATCAACCAATATATTATGCAAGCTGGAAGGTCACTGATAGGGAACGGAACTACACAGTGAGACAGAGCTTGAGTGCTTAGCAATGGTGTTTGCACTGGAGAAGTTTCGACACTATTTATTGTCAACGCATTTTAAGTTCATGGATCATGAAGCCTTGTCCTTCCTAATGAACAAAGCAGATGTTAAAGGGTGACTGATGAGATGGTTGCTCCTATTCCAGGAGTTCAATTTTGAAGTGATCACTAAGCATGGCCATTCCCATGTCCTAGCCGATCATCTATCATGGATCCCTCAAATTGCAGAAGAGGAACATGATGATCCAGACCTTCCTTATGCTTCCTTATTTCTAGTTAAAACAGTTACTCCCTGGTATGCAGACATAGCCAACCTCCTGGCAACTCAATAGTTTCGTCCTGGCATCTCAAGCCGTGAGAAGAAGAAGCTTCTGTTAGAATCAACCCCCTACACTTTGCTAGGCGGTGCATTGTAAAAGAGAGGCAAAGATGAAGTGTTGCGAAGATGTGTTGCAAGGGATGAAATCGACATAGTATTGAAAGCATGCCATGATGAACCATGTGGTGGACACTTTGCAGGAGAAGCGACAGCCAGGAAGGCTTTGTTAACAGGATATTGGTGGCCGACCCTCCACAAGGATGCATATGACTATTGTAAGAGATGTGATGCTTGTCACTGAATGGGGAAACCCAGTAAAACAAGTGCCATGCCACTGCAACCTATTCTTCCCTCAAAGCTGTTCAAGAAGTGGGGGATTGATTTTGTGGGTCCCATTGATCCACCCACCAGACAGAGAGCAGAACAGATACATCTTAGTATGTACGGATTATGTCATAAAGTGGTGTGAAGCTAAAGCCCTGAAGCGAGACGATGTAACAACGTAGCCCTATTCATGTACAAGAATATTATCATCTGTTTTGGCAGTCCTCTCGAGCTAGTAAGTGATAGAGGTACTCATTTCCTTAACAAAATTATGGAGGAGCTGATGGAGCTGTATAAGATTTGCCATCGCAAGTCCACTCCTTACTACCCCAGAGCCACCAATTGCATCCTCTGATCGATCCTAACAAGAAAGATTGTCGCATATCGTCGCGACTGGGACAATCGACTTATAGAGGCCCTTTGGGCATATAGAACCTATCATAAGGTAGCTACACGACAAACCCCTTTCTAGCTAGTGTATAGTACAAAAGACGTCTTCCCTGTTGAACTAGAATTGCCCTCTTTGCGAGTGGCAGTTAAAGAATGCTTGGGAGATGATGAATCACTGCAACGCCACCTCCTGCACTTGGAATTCTTGGATGAGATATGGCAGATGGCCCTACAATGCATGGAAACCACTCAAGCACGACGCAAGGCCTATCATGATAGTTTCATCAAGCAAAAGGAGTTCAAAGAAGGTGAGCTTGTCCTAGCCTATGATTCGAGATTTGACAAGTTTCCTGGCAAGCTTCAACAACAGTGGATGGGCCCATACAAGGTACTTGTTGTCAATCCTAATGGCTCTGTTCAGGTGCAAACCGTTGACGCCTCTGATGATCCTTTCCTGATCAATGGCTATCGTCTGAAGAAGTACTTCCCTCCTTGGGAATCTTGATAATCAAGGTCAACCTACCCTCTCCCTTTTGGACATCGCACTGTCATTCTCTTCGTGCTTCTGATAGCCCTTATGATTCTTCTCATGAGGCAGTCTCATTCTGTTAGCCCCTCACAGATACCTCTCAACCCGACCTTGTTCTCTTCTTGTCTGATCCAACAACGATGGTGAGGTTGGTCCTGACACATGGTATTTCTACCATTCTCTTTCTTAACGAAAAAGAAAGAAGGAAAAAAGAAGAAGAAAAAGAACAAAGAAAATTGTTATGGGAGAAAAGGAAGAAATTCCTTGTCATAACAAGCCTCGTTCCAAGAAAAGGTGGAAACACCCTTGAGCGGGAAGCTGACTGCGGAAAAGTTGGTAACGCCCCGCAATTCAGGATAGCTGACTCACCAGCAGAACCTTTCCAACAAGTAATTTGAAGCCACCTCCCTTGGCTCGCTGTCTTTGCAATATCAGTTTGTCTATCCTTCTTAATAGACGACCTTTCTTACAAATCATTAATGTATGAGACTTGTTGGCTGCCTCCCTAGGTACACCTCTTCTTCAAGATCCTGATGATAATAACCAACATGATCTTCATCACCAACCCCTTGAGTGATGTGAGCTTTCATCCTAATAAGATGGGGATGTGAGTATGGGCTGCCGTCTGTATCTATCAGTGAGTGTGACATAGAGGGTGAGGTGAGTGACTAGTTTTTCCCTTCAAATCAAATGAGAGGTGAGATGTGTGAACGCAGTGTTGCACGCACGGAATGGGCCTCTCAATGCACAATGCACGATCTGTTCTTGTGCACTGCACCATAAGGCTCCCTAGCTTTCCTTCTTGCACTATATACCGGCACAGGACGGGATGCACTAATGCACCATCAAATGCGCACAAGGCATACAACCTCTGCACAAGTGACAATGAGGATTACATCAATGGGTTTAAGTTTTCGAGTGTCTTTTTTGTGTTTTTTGCATATGAACCCCTCCTCCCTCTGTCAGCCGTGAGTTTTGACGTGGCAGCCCTGTGTATTCCCTTCCTCCGGACATTTTTTATTTTTACTGTCCTCTATTCCGGTGCACAAATCATTCCATATTAATTTCCGAATCCCTTTTCGGATACGATTTTTTGGTTTTTTCCATGTGAACGCGTCCTCTTTTGGTCGAAACTGTGTGTTGACATGATAGATTTATCGAGTAACTTGTTTGGCACATTTTTCCTTCTTTCCGCCTTGCGTTCCGACGAGCGGATTTTTTTTTTCATATTAATCCTCGAATGTATTTTTAGAGCCATTTTTCATGTTTTTTCCATGTGAACACCTTGCTTTTGCCCTGAAACTCGTGTCGCATTTTTTTATCATCTTCCCCTTGTCTCCTCGCACATTTTTTCTTTTTATGATTTTTTGATCCAGTGAATATTTTGGGTTTTATTAATTTTTCGTCCTTTTTGTCGTGTGGCCGTGTCTCGCGTGTCGCGCGTGAACGCGCCTGTTTTTGGTTTTAAGTGCCTCGGGATGCCCTCGTGGCCTTTGTGCCTCACGTGTCACCGTTCCCGCCTCGTTTGATCCCGCTGATGAAAATTTTTTTTCTCTCGCAATGCGCATGCGCGCAGGACGGATGTGCACTCACTTTTTAATGACAAAACACAAACAACACAAAAATTAACAAAAAAAAAACTAACATTAAAAACAAACAACAAAAAAACAATAATAAATAAATAGATAAATAAAATACAAACCACAAAAAGAAAAACCACACCCAACACACAACACAACAATAACTAACAACACCTAAATAAAATTTTCAAAAAAAAAACCAACAAAACACCAAATCACAAAAAAAACAAAAAACACAAAAAAAACAAATAATAACACACAAATTTAAAAAAATAATCATAACTCCACCAATTTTTTAAAAAAAATAAAAAATAAAATAAAATAAAATAATACAAACAAAGAAAACACAAGAGAAAGAAACCCTTACATGTTCGTTGTCTCGCGGCCTCTCTCCTTCCCCATGCGACATCTCCCTTTTCCTCCTCCTCGCACTCTGAACCTCCTCCCTCCAGCCTCGTCGCGCCGCCTGCCCCACCGGCTAGGGTGCTAAGATCACCGTCGCCACTGCCGGCCTGTCCTGCCTCAGCATCGTCGCGACCCTCGGCGTCTCCTACCTCTCCACCACTGCCGACCGTGTCTGCTCTGATGCCAAGGAAGTCTGCTCCCTCCTTGGCTCCCACAGCCCCGTCCGCACTGCCCTGTATGACCTCTCCCGCGTCATTGTCGAGATCTTAGCCACCTTTGCCGCCACACACCTTCTCTCCTCCTCCTTCCTTCACCGCCTCCACCGCCGCACACCTTCTCTTCTCCTCCTTCCCTCAGCCGCCTCCGCTGCCCGTCGTCTCCACCCATCCTCCTCCTCCTGGTTAGGTTCCTTACTTAACCTAACTTAATTAACTTTATTAACTAACATAACTTAACTAACTCACTTAATCACCCTACCTAACCTAACCAACTTAATTCACGTAATTAACCTAATTAACTTAATTCACCTAATTTACTTAACTCAACTAAGTTACTTAACCTAACCTAACGCACTTAGATCTCCTAATTAACTAACCTCTACTAACCCCAATTTCCCCTGTTTTAGCCCCCTTTCCTACTCCTTCTCCACTCTACCCCCACTCTCCATACGCAGCGCGTAGTGCGGGTGTTCGGGTGTTCCTGTGCGTACGGGAGTGGCCAGTAAGTGTTCACGTGCGAGGACGCGCGTTTGATCTTCTCCGTGCGGTGGTGCATGTCATCCCTGAGCACACACAACTGTTCACACCCAGTTCGGGTATTTTTCTTATTTTCTACAAACCCGAGAAAAATACTTTAAAAATACCTAAAAATATTAAAAAATCATTAAAAATCAATTAGAAAACAAAAAAATTACTGAAATTTTTCTTTCTAAATTGGGTGCTTTTTTGGTTGATCTTGCTGATTATAATGTAGAGAATTAATTGCAAAAAATACTAACATTTAAAATTCACTAAAAATTGAGAAAAAATCATTAAAATCCCTAAAAATCAGAATTAAATTCAAAAAAATCACAAAAAAATCCATCAATGCATTTGACTATTTTTGGAATATTTTAAAATAAAAATTATACCAAAAAATAGAGAAATAAAACATAAAATACAAAATAAAAACACACCTAAATTAAAATTAAAAAAATACTAATAACAATCTCACCCACACATTAATGAACATTGTCTAAACCAAATGTGATCCCACTAACATTGCCTTGATATTTCTTTTGTCTTTTTTTAAAAAAAACCAAGGTTTTTTATTTTTTCCAATTAGTGGTTTTTACTTTTTTGTTGGATTCCTTGCATTTGGGACTACTGAGTGCGCCCTCAGTCTCTTGCATACACACCCCTACCAAGTATCTATTTTTTGTGCTTTATTTATTTTTGGTAATCCCTTAACTACAATTAATTATTAAAATAAACTTTATTTACCCACTTTTTCACGCACACTCACGCTAAACACAATTTTTCTAATAAATTAAAATCAACCCACCGTTCACTTTACACGCGCTACGTGCACTTCAGAGGCACTTTAATTTTAAATAAAAACGAACCATCCCTCATTTAAAAAAAAATCCACGCGCTGAAAAAGAAGAGCGCTTCAGACACATTAAATTTTTAATCAAGGAATATGCATTTAGAGACTTGAGTCTGGGGATCACAGTTTGGGTTTTGTTAAAAAGCACTGTTTCACATTAATAAATTGTAATAACAATTTAAAAGTGAACCGTCGTTTTCTTATTAAGGTTTACAACCTAATAAAATTTCAACCATTGTTAATAATTTCTTAAAATAAACCCTTCACTAAAATCATTCCCCTCACTGCACTTTTTTTCCTTTTCAATAAATACCTTTATGGGATGGGAACGTATAGTCTTTTAAGCTGACATTGTTGATCAAATTTCTAGTTATGTCGTAATTATGTTTTTGAGATATTATGGTTTGATTATGTGATACAATTACGAGAGCGGTCTGTAGTTTGATTGTTGAGAGTGAAAAAAGATTAAATTTTTGACTGATTGTTGTTTTTTTTAAGGTTTGAATGATTGATTTTTGATGGATTTAGAGTGATGTATGGTTGATAATGGAAGTGTTTGAGAGTATTTTGGATGATATTGATTATGTTTTGGAAGTTCATGATGGTTCTCAGTGGAGATATGAAGCTCTATGATGTTCTGTTGAGCTTCTGATTGGTTCTGTATACCTTATGTATAGCTTCTATTTTGTTTTGATTGTCTTCTGTATGAAGCATGGATTGATGATTGATGAAGATTGAGATCTTTTTGGAAGCTTATTGAATAGTTTTTGATAGTATGGAATGGTTTGAGTATGAGTTATGAGGTTCTGATGACCTTCTGTAACCCTCCGTAGACCTTCTGTAGAGCCTTTGTCTCTGCTCTGTCTCTGTACTATAACTGTACTGCAGCTGCTCTGGTACCGTACTGTAACTATTCTGTAGACTTTCAGTAAGTGTTCTATAAAAAGTATGTGTGACTTTGGGAAAGTTTTCTAACGTTTGGAAAGGATGAATCTAAGTTCAAAAGAGCTAAAACAAGTGGAAGAAGCAGCTGCTGAAGACTAAAGAGAAGACTGAGTGACATTGACAGTAGTGAGCTGTGAAAAGACTCTGTAGTGGCTCTGGTGACTCTTCATATCAGACATACCTCTTGGGAGGTGCATCCACGACCTAAGAAGGATTATTTAGAGTTAGTATGAGAGTATTGTAGTGAGGATATGATGTACTATTGATAGAGAGAGAGAAAGAGAAAGAGAGCCAGAGATAGTCAATTCTATCAAAACAATGTAACTGTATATGAGAGATTGAGAGAGAGAACTATGAAGACATTGAAGATGAATACTATGTGATTGATTTCCATTCAAAGATGGTGTACTCTTTTGTGTTCTTTGTTATATTGATGGATTTTATGAAGATGTTGAAGATTATGGTTGATTCTATTAAATCCGTGGGAGATACCTACTATGATGCTACACGAAGATTTGCTATTTCCTTTGTTTTGATGATCAAAAGAATGAAATAAAAGCTTGTTGATGTTACAAGATAGATTTTCTTACAAGAGAATTCCCTTTTCCTTGGTGTTCCTCTTGGGGCTCCATGTTTTTGGTGCACAGCCGGGGAAGCTTGCCATCAACAAGTATCAAAAGAGGCTGAAAATGAAGAAAATGACATTGCCAAGAAGAGGAGAATTCAATGGAAGTTTGATGTTTCACCTACTTCCATTGAAGTAGCTGTTGGTCATGACAATGTTGTTATCACTGAGCCATTTCAAGTAATTGGGATCTCTATTGGTGGCCAAGTTGTAGACAATTAAGGCACTGGTGTGAAGGGAGTGGAGATATTCGTAAACAATGCCCAAAAAGCCACAATTGATGTGAAAGGGTACTACAAACTTGGAGCTTCCACTTCTAGACGTTGAAGTGATGTAGGATAATGCAGATACTGATACAAAGCTAGAGATTACTGATGATGTAGATATTCTTTCTAAGGATGATTTTTTACTATCTAACATGAAGGTGGATGCTATACTTATGAACATATTTCCTATAATTATAGAATCAGACATAGTGTTGGAGGGTTGTGATTATGTAGAGGTTTTGATTCATGATTTTGCTATGTTTTTACTATGCAGATTGATGCTTAAGATGGAGATGCATTGATAGATGTAATGCTAGAGGAGACTATTATAAGTGCTATGGTTGACAGATCTAACATTCTTAATGGGGATGTGATGATGGATCATATTGATGCTAATGTCCAAAGGATGGATGATGCTATCAGAGTTGAAGGTATGAAAGAAATATATGCTTTGGATGAATACACCAATGAGCTCAACCTTCATTCAAATATGCTTGATTGGTGAATGGTACTTGACTTGGAGAAAAAGCAAGAGAAGGAGAAAAATGAGTCTTTAATATATACTATCAGGGATTGTGGGAAAAAAAGGAATTTTCATTGCATGCTTTCAAGAATGAAAAGGAGGGTGGGGGTGCAACATGCATTCTGGTAAAGGAGGATGTTCATGTAGGGCATTGGGGGAATACTTTTATGCACAAGAGTAGCCAATGTGTCTTCCCTCCTATTTTTCTTTTTGCGTATTCCCTAGACTACATTAGAACACACCTTGCTAAGGAGGCCAATGCTATAAAGAAAGGAGGGGAGCATCCGCACAATGGACTCTTGGTTGTCTACAAGAAGATTCTGAAGCTTAATGGCCTACCAAAGTTTTACTAGGGTTTCAATAGTCCCTGTGTTGAAATCATTGTGTATACCATGACCAATACTTTGGACTATATGACTCTCTAAAGCTAGATGTGCTTGTTGACAATCTTCATATTTTGGAGTCTCTTATAACTTTGACTCTATTGATGGATATCGACCACCTACATGAAGAGGATGGTGTTCTCTTGTGTGGATCTATTGGGACCACTAGTGTGGTGACAATTCAACCTGTACAAGGCCTTCATGACAATTCAAGAGATGACTATAATAAGGCAGAAACTCATGAATTGTGGTCTAATATCTAGTGTGAATTGAAGTACTGATGATGCATATACTTATTATTCTAATCAATGGGGATGATCATAACTAAACCTAAAAATGGGTGGCATGCAAAGTGCCGAGTTGTAGTAGTAGAACATGTCACACATTGGGATTTTGTCTTGTAAGGAAAGTTTGTAAAAAAAAAAACATATGGATTTCCAATGATGCTTAGCATAATGATCAACTTAAGAGATACAAGCCTTAAGAAGTCCTATTAAGAGGCTCTTCTTATGCAATCATATGAAGATCATGATATCTTGTGGCCTACCTCCATGCCAATATTCTCCAACTATAGCACTGCCTTCAAGCTATACTCCATTAGATTTATAAACTTGAATTCAAGGAGGCAGCAACTCGAGTCTCTCTCCATGCTTCAATGCTCTAGAAAAAAAATGAGTAAAGGCAACACTATTTCAAGTCCTACCCTCCCTTAACGAAAAGTACAAAAGCTAATCCTTTTGTTTGCCTTATCATGAGAGCTAGCTTTACCATGAACTCCTTCTATGTAGTCTATGCTCCTTGCTACTACCATCAGGAGTTGAAAGTTCCTTGTTATCATAGCTACCATTCAGCAAGGACATCTTATCGACTGAGGAACCTTGGAAAGAAACAAGTGACAACAAGAGAAGCGTATACCTACCCTAAGAGGAAAATCATGCTACACTTAATTTGAATATGTTGGAGAAGTGGAGAAATTGATGTAGCTATCACAGTTCATCTTAACTTTGTTTATGTATGTGCTGGTCAATGCTTTATGGAAAGAATGCAATGAAGGAAGTTAGGCTTTATCTCATGTATGAAAACATACTTGAAGTTTTGAAGTGACTTAATAAGGGTTAACTATTGAGGCTTAGTCTTGATCACTCTTGAGAAATTTTATGCTCAGATGAAGTGGAGGGCTAAGAAGAGTTTGCGGTTAATGTCGACCACTCCTAATCCCTGGAAACACTTGGATGAAGTGGAGGGTTAACATTGAGGATATTCTCATATAAAATTGTGATTTGGGTTCAAATCTTTTGACTGGGATTGTAATATGGGTTTCTTATAGTGTTGTGCATAACATTGAAAGTATCTCTTCCTATTCAGCTAGTACTACCACACCTCCTCCTCTTTCCTAAATCTCTTGGTAGAGACCCCACCTCTTATTGGCCTACATCTGCATCCTTTCAACATGAGTGTTAAAACCCGATGTGAGATGCTGTGACAAGGTTGTAGGATAGGAGACTTAGGTTGAAATGACCATCATATGCATCTTGAACTCTTCCCAATCACGAAACTGCTGATTTTCTCTTTGAACGAATCTCCACCATGAAGCTAACAAGGACCTAACAAGGAATGTAGTATGGAGCAGATGCGGTTATTGAAAAAGTGTATACATGTAGTTAAGTGTAAAGATTTGGATATGGATGGTAGGATACATGTAATTCAAATATTTATATGGGAAGTACAAATGTAGTTACCATATCAAGTCATAGATATCCAGGAATAGGAAATTACTAATTAAGAACCTGAGAGGATAGAGGATTTGGCAATGGAAGCACTTCAAAAGATTATAGAGGAAGTGGGCCTATTTAATGGACAGGATGTATGTAGCTATGTCAAATTTTTTGATAAAAGGATGCAAGAATATGATATCTAAGAGGACTGTAGGATTGAATGTTTTGAATATGTTGATGAAAGCGGTGTTTAAGAAACAAGTTTAGGAGATTCCACATATGTATGGTATATCCTAGGATAAATACATGTATTTTCTTAAAGTATAGTGAGAATGTAAGTGTGTCCAAAGAGCTAAGATTTGTATGAAAAATCATGATTTGTCGATTGAACTATTTGAGATTCCATTGTTGCATGCTAAAGTTGCAAAGTATAACGCAAAACTAGAAATAAAGTCAAAGATTACTGATATTGCATAGATTTTTTCTTGGGATTCTTTAAACTATCCGATGTGTAAGTTGATGCTACTATAATTGTAGAATCAAACGTATGCTGGAGAAATGTGAAGATGTAGAGGTTTTGATTGAGGATGTTGCTATGTTTTCTACTTATGTAGGTTGATGTTAAAGGTAGAGATGCATTGATTAATGCAATGCTAAAGGAGACTCTTGTGCACATCTACACTTAGCACTTTGATGGTTATTATGATCCTCACATGGTCAGTGACTTATCATTTATTATATTTAGTTTGTTGCACCTACTTTTATGACATAGTTATAGCACCAGTCTATTAGTATAGTTAGTTATATACTCTTGAACTTAGTATGTGACTTTTTTTAAATGTTTTATCTTATTTATACTTTGTATACATTGTATTATGTGTGGAAGAATAAGAAAAAAAAAACGTTCTTGCCTCCATCTCTCTTGTGTTCTTGGGTGAGCTTCTCCTTATGTGTATGGTGTGTGTTTGGCACATCAACTCAAAAAACTTCCCCTATGACATGATTCTTGTCATGGTATTAGAGCACTAGCACTGAGAGAGGCTAGTTTTGAAGGCTAAAGTGAAGGAGAAGAAGTAAGGATTCAAGCAAGCCAATGAGGAGTAAGAAGCTCTCCCATTCTTCCGCTCTCTCTCTCTTAGATAGTGCATGTGGAGGCATGGAAGCAAGACATAGCAAAAATCTTAGATTGCTATGAGATTTTGTGTGAAACAAAGTATTGTATATTTTGCAAGATAGTCATCCTACTTTTGTTGGCCATTTGAGGCCATTTTGGGCCTCATTTTAGATCCGCAAGGTTCAAAATAATAGTTTCAGGATATATTGCAATTTTAGCTATGTCGATAAAAAATGGATACACAGGTTATAGATTTCAAATTTGTAAGCTTTAAGGTGTTTGCCAAGAATCAAACACAAGTTTTATCTACAAACAGGTTGCATACTCAATCTACTATTCAATAGTCAATTAAAAAGGCTACTTAATAGTGTATTGATGTGCACTTGTTTTGAAAGGTTGTAGAAGATTTGCTTTCTGTTTTGTATCAATCTTGTGATAATCATAAATATCAATGAAAATCCAATCATTGAGAAGCTGGATAAGAACAATTATCCATCATGGAAGTTTTGTGTGACGAACTTCCTTATTGGAAAGAGCCTTTATGAGTTTATTTCAAGTAAAAAAAGAGCCAGAGCTGAGTAACCTTATGACTGCAAATGAATTAAAAGCATAGAAAGAATGGAATGCAAAGGAGATTTTGAGATTTTGATGAGTTGGTCTCTCTCATGATCACCAAAGGGATCAATATGTGAGGTGAATTATATGAGAGAAGTTGTAAACAGGTTCAAGGATTTTACTCAAGTTTAGAAAGGAAATGTGGTAGATCCTCTTCAAGAGATCGTGGTATGGATGTATTGGTGATAACTAGCAAAACAAGTTAAATGAGCAATTTGGTGAAATGAATGTTTCAAGAGGCCATGAAAACTTTAGAGACAGGGGGAGCTCTAGAGGAAGAGGTGAATGATAAAATGGTTTGAAAAGATAAAGGATTTAAAAAATCTAGGTTGTGTGGATGAGTAATGATTCATGCCAACCAATTTTACACATTGAAAGAAATCATTTATCCTTGCATGATGGCCAAACAAAGAGTCTGTCAAATGCATTACATGTGCCATCAATCACAAAGAATTGTGTCTGTTGGCCAAAAGATAAAGCAAGAGTTGCAGGTTTGATTTAATGCAAAAGGTTGTTTGGTAGAAGACATTAATGATAAGTGCAGGTTGATCGCAAAAGGAAGTAGTGTGCATGGTGTGTGTCTTATCTCCCTCTTACATCTCTACATATCTTCTCTCTCTATATCTCAGCATGGTATCAGAGCTATCAGGATCGACTACAACCAATTCCTTGAAGAAGACAATCAAGAAGTATATCTATGTAGTATCTCTTTGGTTCTTGATTCATGTTCTTTTCATGCTTAAATTTGATGCGTTGTGTATGTTATGAGAATCTTATGTTATGAATTTTAAGCATAGAAGAAGTTCACTCGATCATCATTTAGATTGCATATATATTGAACTATAGATATTCCTTGCTTGTTGACACCCTAAAAATTTCTATTCAGGAAACTCTTAACGGAACGCCTTTCTCAAGAGAACTAGTTTTTGTGATGTGCTAAGACTCACAGGCTTTCTTCTAGTAAATCCGTACCCAATTTGGAGTTCCACGTCAAAAGTTATATTAGTTTAGGTAAATTGGACTTGAAACATGAAAATAAATAGAACAACAACTTTTCATGCAGACTTCCATGACACAGGTCTCCTCACGATTATTCACTCTTGACTTTTTGCCAAAATTTTCCAGATCATCATCTATTCTTGGCCAAAAAGTGAAGTGATTATATTTTATCATCTATGTTGGGCAGGCTTATTCTCGCACACGTTTTGTCTATTATGGGTCACTTTATTCTAGCCCATCTTTCATCTGACTTGGGTCTCTTTCTTTTGGAGTATGATGTACCCAACGAGACTCATAGAAAACTTGATCCTCCTAGTTTAAAAGTCATTTTCATTCGATATTTAAATTTTTCTAAGGGATACAGGTTTTATGATCCATCCTCCAAGAAGGTAATCACAAGTCGTGATGTTATTTCCAATGAGCAACTTATGGGCAGCACATGGTCTCAGGAGGATGATGGGAGGACGTGGTCATTAAAGGATGTTCTTGGGTGAATGAGCGATCGGGGACATGATGCTGGGTGGATTCAAGTGAGACACATGCAAATATCATTTTTCTACATACATTCTCGATGTTACTTGAGCTAGTTAAAGAAGATGTTCTATGGGTTGAAGTAAGTACTTAGAGCATAGTTTGACAAGATCAGAGAGTATCTTCTCAACATTGACTTTTATGTTTTTGATGTTAATCACTCACTTTATGTGAGAAAGGGAGATATAGGCTTGGTCACCATGGTCATCTATGTGGATGACTTGATTATTACATGTAACAATGATAGTGGGATTACTAAAGTTAAGGACCTTTTGATGAAGAAGTTTGAGATGAAGGATTTGGGTGAGTTGAGCTACTTTCTTGGTATTGAGGTGATCAGATGTGATGATGGTATATTGCTATCCCAAAGGCAATATGACTTGGATATATTATCCAAGTATGGTATGGCAGCATGTGCTTAAGCCTTTTTAGTGCGATTGGAGAAAAATGTGCAATTGAATGTTGATGTTGGGGATCAGATAGAAGATCCTACTATGTTCAAGAGGATAGTATGGAGTTTGATTTATATGACTATCACAAGGCCACACTTGAGTTATGCTATTGGCCTTGGTAGTCAATTTATGCAAATACCTAGAAAGACTCATTTAAATGGAGTTGGACACATTTTGAGGTATGTGAAGTCCACTTTGTATTATGGACCTTTTTCTGATGCAGGTAAGGATATACATGTGTTTGCATATGTAGATGTAGATTGGGTCAGTGACATGCTTAATAGAAGATCTACCATCAGACTCATGTTTTCCTTTGGTAGTGCAATGGCTACATAGACTAGCAAAAAGCAATCTATAATTGCTTTATCGAGTAGAGAGGTTGAGTATAGAGGTGTTACTGTGGTAGCATGGAGGTGGTATGGTTGCAAAAGTTATTAGATGATTTGAATGTGTAGGGAGATGTTCCAATTGTCATTCATTGTGACAACATGAGCAACATACAACTAGCCAGGAACCCTTTGTTCCATGGTAGGAGAAGACTCATTGAGGTGCATTACCACTTTCTGAGAGAGAAGATACTTGTAGGAGAGATTGAATTGGTCACACAGGATCATATAGATGACATTTTCACAAAAGCATTAGGTGTAGAGAAGCTTCAAAAATTTCAAAGCTTAATTGGAGTTGTAGAGATACAGTTGAGCTTGAAGGGGAGTGTTGAGATGGCAAGCTCAACACGTGCAAACATTGATGATGGACTACTCAATTAGATGGGTCTCCACATCTACACTTAGCACATTGGTGGTCATCATGGTCCTCATATGGCCACTTCCTTATTACTTATTATATTTAATTTGTTGCACCTACCTACAACTAGCATAGTTATCGTGCAAGTCGATTAGTATAGTCAGTTATGCATTGTCTAACTCAGTATGCCACTTTGATTTATGATGTATCTTATCTATACTTTGTATACATCGTATTGTGGATGGAAGAAGAACAAAAAAGTAGCAAGAAAAACGTTTTTACCTCCATCTCTCTTCTTATGTTCTTGAGTGAGTTTTCTCTTGTGTGTATGGTGTGTGTTTAGTGCAACAACTCAACCAAGTCCCCCCACCACACGAATTTGACATGGCTATATGAACGAGGGATATCATGCGCTAAAAGTGCCTTATGATAAAGATGGATATTTAAATTTCTATGTGTGTTAGAAGATACTTGTGACTTGGGTGTTTTACTCTAGTGGGAAATCACTTATGCGCAATTTTTGTTGGGTAGGTTATGATCATATTGGTGTTTGATGCACATGGCTATATAGTGTGGCACATCATGAGGATATGCAAGTTTGGAGGGGGTGGATTGCACGATGCTATGCATCCACTCGTGAAAAACATAGGAAGAAGGCTAAAGCTTTCTATTCATGGTACTTTGAGCTTGAGGTAGAGACTCAGGTAGGTTACTCATGAATATATGTGTGCATCACGTGGGTTCAAAATAAGGTATTTTTAAAATACCATTTTAATACATTTTTTACATACAAAAGGGTGTAATATAAATTTATTTTTTATAGATTGAATAGAAAAGGTTATGTTTTATTTAGAAAAAATTCACAAACAAGGATATTTAGAAATAGGCATTGAACGCACATGATGTAGAGGATATACATATAGTAGCTTCCCCGAGGGTAGAGAAGGAACCCTTAGATGTTCTTGTTGGAGTTGTTCCCATGCCTCAATGCGATCTAATGATGAGAAGGAAGCTATGTTTATCACTGATTTTTTATACATTGTCAAAACTTATGCTTGATGAAATGATATGAGTTTGTCTTTCTAAAACCTACCCGTAGCAAGAATCAGGTTGAAAGATGGAAATCCCAAGTGGTACCATGCATGTTCGACATGTGGTTGTGATATCTCAGTTTTGAGACACATGCCTCATGCAAGAAGAGATATCCTCATACCAGAATGTGTTCTCTCTTCCAATTTTGAGTCCCCTGAGTGGAATTTTATGTGGTAGGGGGCATGTTTGCTAGTAACTAAGGGGAAGCAAGAGGGAAGCTTGGTAAACCAGGGGAAAAAGCAAAAATATGAGGATTTTTTAAAAAAAATAAAGAAAAGAGAGGGAAAAGGGTTCTACACAAGACAATTAATGCATGAGAGAGAGAGAGAGAGAGAGAGAGAGAGAGAGAGAGAGAGAGAGTGAAGAATCTTGCAATCTAAAGGGAAAGGAGAAATATGATGCTCAAAAAGAAGAACCAATTTTTAGAAGAAAGAGGCCATGTAGCTAAAGTTATCGGAGCCGTGGAGCATGATGGCAGGGCTCTTGAAGCCAATTGGTTGATGCCAGTTCTTAGTTTTCAGATGATGGCAATAAGAGTCTTCCTTTTGTCTTGTTTTCTTCTACTGCTATGTGGGGCACAATGTATGAAGATTTTTTCTAATGTATGGATATGAGTGAGAGACAGCAGAGGGATATTCTTCATCGTGTTGAGAGTGATGTATGTTAGTTATTTGCGTGAGATTTCCCATTCAGGAGAGAAGAATAGAAGTAAATGATCTCTACATCTGAAACTGGGTATGTGGTAGAGAATATGTATTATGGGCAAGAGTGAGTGATCACAAATATTTAATCATTTGTTCAATGGTGTTGTCTAATGGGTTTTGTTGAGGGGAGATCCTCAATCTTTATCCTGTTGTGTTGTCTTGGGGGTTGTTAGAGGCCACCAACTACCCAATTCACCTAGTGCCCTCGTTGAGGATCTCCTATGTTGAAGATCTTTTGCTGATCTTATCAGTTAGGAAGTATAACGGTTTGGAAACCAACCGATACACAAACTCAATCATAGTGGCTTTTGGATATGAACCCTTCTTTGGTACTAAAAATGAGGATGTTCATCAATTTATCAAGAGATTGGAGTGGATGGTTTACCAAGATCGAAGGGACACTGATGCAGATAAGCTTTGAATGATCAACATCCTACTTGAAGGTTTTGCAAGATTATGGTGGAACTCACTAAATGAAGAGACAAGGGCAAATTGAAATGAAGTCAAAATGAGTTCCTTACAAGGTTTGCAGCTAAGCCAAATCTTGAGAGTTTATGGAAATCTTTGGAAAGGATGTTTCAGGGAGAAAATGAGGAAGTGTCTAAATTTGTTGCAAGATTTGAAGAAAAATGGATAGAAATTGCACAAAGTATGGAGCAACATCTAATGAAGTTCTTGAAAAAGGACAAGCTTGTTTCATTGCTTAGGCCTAAAATTAGAGAAAAGATTTTGATCAAAGACCCTGATACATATGAAGATGCAGTCAAAATAGCCAAAGAAAAGCAAAGGAAAAGTCATATTGCTCATGATTGCCCTTATCCAATAAGAATAGGAGGGGAGATGTATCCCATGCCACAATAGAATGCTAGGCAAGATGCTAGATCTCAATAAGAATAAAGGCCACTTGAACCAGCTAGGCAATTGTTGAAAAAAACACCTGATGAAGGCACATCATGTATGAATCTGATCAAAACTAGCATGTCTGATGATGGGGAAAATGTTGATATTTTAGCTAACAAGAGATTCAAAGAGAAGGATACTAAAACTGAAACTCAAAGGGTAGCAAGGATTAAAAAGGGACAACAGATTGCAAACAATCCAGAAACTAGCAAGAAAGTTAAACAACAAATGAAGATTCAAGTGGGGGACTTTGCTTTGGGAGTCAATCAAGTTCCTTACAACTTGCTTGAGGATTCAAAAGGTGAGAAGGCTAATGTTACATACGGTCAGCCTACTATAGATGAACTCATATATGCGAAGGAAATGCCATGGGTTGGTTAGCATCAAGAAGAAAGGAAAGACCCGAACTGGGAATGTTAGAGTGGTATACTTATCAAATGTGATAGACATTATATCTGTCATGGATGCATGGATACATGGAAGGAAAATTGATCAAGTTTATGTTGATGGTGGTGCACAAGTTTGTGTAATCGCTGAAGAAGCAATGCTACAAATGCATCTTAAAATGACATAGAAGTCATTGTTTAAGGTTAAAATGGCAAATAGATCAGAAGTAAAATATTAGGGAGTCATCGAGAACTTGAAGATGAACATTGGAGGCCAAAGAGCATGTTTGGATTTTCATGTTATGCTTGCAAAACTTGGGGCATATCCTCTCATTTTGGAATGATCGTGGTTGATTGATATGAGGTCTAGAAAAGACTGGTATAGAGGTCAATTGGAACTCTATCTAGAGAAGCCAGCTCATAAGAGGGTGATCTTTGACATGAAAACAGGGTCCGTCATTCAAAATGGATATGAAACTGATGTTGGAGGTGATGAAAGTAGTGATTCAAAAAATTCCAACCTTGATGAGGAAGATAGAGAATGGGAAGCTAGCCTACTCTCTAGGGATGTTGACCTCTTCTATTTGTCAATCCAGGGTCCAAAAAGAGAGGAAAAAGTTATAAATATTGCTGCAAGAAGTACAGAACTCATGCAGAATGTTCAAAGAGTAGAGAGAGAGAAAGGGAAAAACTCCATATCCATGAGCCTTCGACCTAGTGTAAATGTAGACTAGACTGACTAACTCTAGTTAGGTCACTGACTGACTACTAACCCGACTTATTTAATGTAGTCACATGTAGACAACTGTACACACTAGCTGTCATAGATGTCGGTCATAGATGAAGACACACTGACGGTGAGCTTGATTTCTAACACTCCCCCTCAAGCTCAAAAACAAAACTCAAATCATCTGCATCACTCCAAGTAGCTGTCTAAAGTGAATGAACTTATCTTTACCAAGTGATTTGGTAAAGATGTCTGCTACGTGGTCTTCAGTCTTCACATGCTCCAAGTCAATCTGATCTGCTAAAACCATTTCCCTGATGAAATGGTAGTGAACCTCAATGTGTTTTGATCTTGCATGATAAACATGATTTCTTGCTAACATAACACTGCTCAAATTGTCACAGTACAGCTTGACTTTGCTGTCCAAGTGTACTCCCAAGTCATTCAGTAACTTCTGTAACCACTTAGCTTCACAGGCCGCTAAGGCCGCACCACGATACTCTGCTTCCGTACTGGACAATGCAACTGTAGGCTGTTTCTTACTCTGCCAACTGATCATGCTACTACCCAATACAAATGCATAGCCACTGGTTGACCTCCTGTCATATGTGCAACTAGCCCAGTCAGCATCAGTGTACCCCATCAAGTCAAGGGTTTTCCCATATGCATAAAACAGCCCATGATCTGTGGTACCCTTTACATATCTCAGAATTCTTCTGACTGCATCCAAGTGTGGTTTGCGAGGCTTCTGCATGAACTGACCGATCAGCCCCACAGCATAACTCAAGTCAGGTCTAGTGATCATGAGATAGATCAAGCTGCCTACCATCTGTCTGTACATAGTAACATTCTCAATCTCTGTCCCAACATCAATCTGCAGCTTGACATTCTGCTCCAAAGGCGTATCCATAGGCTTGCAATTAGCCATACCATATTTCTGTAACATGTCATAAGCATACTGCTTCTGTAGCAGCCATATGCCTCGAGGTGTAGAGACAACCTCAATCCCCAAAAAATATTTCAGCTCTCCAAGATCCTTGACCTTAAACTCAGCCTGTAAACATGTCTTTATTTCTGCAATCCCATTTTCATCATCTCCTGTAATGATTAAGTCATCAACATAGGCAACTAGAAAAACATAGCCACTATTTGTCTTCTTCGCAAATAGACTATGATCAGCATCTCCCAATCGGAAACCATGTTGCTGTAAATAACTGCTGATGCGAGCATTCCATGCTCTGGGTGCCTGTTTCAACCCATATAATGCCTTTTTGAGCCGACATACATGTGCTGGAAATTCTGGGTGTACATAGCCTTCAGGCTGTTCCATGTAAACCTCTTACTGTAATTCTCCATTGAGAAATGCATTCTTTACATCCATCTGCCATAGTTTCCAGCCTCTAGCTGCTGCCAAAGAAATCACAGTTCTAACTGTAGCCATCTTTGCTACAGGGCTGAAAGTCTCCTCATAATCAAGACCATACTGCTACCCATACCCTTTTGCAACCAGCCTGGCCTTATATCTTTCCAATGATCCATCTGATTTATATTTTACCTTATACACCCACTTGCATCCAATAAGTGTTTTGCCCTCAGGCAACTGTACCAAATCCCATGTACAATTTTCAGCCAAAGCTGAATATTCCTCATCCATAGTAGCACGCCAATTCTCATCTGAAACTGCCTCATCAAACTTACTTGGTTCTCTAAAACCTGTTACTTTCGTCATATAAGCATAATGACGGGCTGAATATCCAGTGTAAGTATACCTATCAACAGGTCGTCTGACCCTCTCTGATCTCCTGAGCTGTGGCTCACTGTGAGCTTGCCTCTCATGAGGCGGCACATAACGGCTCTGTCTAGCACTTGGCGTCATAACAAACGGAATCCCCAATTCACTATCTAAGCTGTCACTGCTAGATGAATCATAACCTGTAGTGAGTGGACCTGTTACATCTTCAAAAACCTTTTCTTTTCCCTTATCTGTTCTCCCCATCACTGACATATCCGTGTCAGTGGATGCAGTAGTGTGACTCCATAATCGTCCTGTCCAAGGACTCACTGTAGATGATACATCACCTGTCTGACCAGTTGACCATCATGGAAGTACTCTCTGCAGGAGTATTTTCAGCATGACTCATACTAGGTGAGCCATCAATAGGCACTGCAACAGGATTCCCATACCAAGATGCTAACTCATCAAATACCACATCTCTGCTTGTGAGTGTCTCATGAGTAGAAGGTACATAACACTTATAAGCTTTCCGTTCCTGTGCATATCCAATAAACACACTTTTCACTGCCTTAGGATCCAATTTCTTCCTCTTCTCATCCGGTATATGCACATATGCAATGCTGCCAAATACCTTCAAGTGTGAAATATCAGGTTTATGACCATACAGCCGTTCATACGGAGTGACATCATGAATCCCTGCTGTAGGGGTTCGATTCAGCACATATACAGCAGTCACCACTGCTTCAGCCCAATAACCATTTGGCAGACATTTTTCATTCAGCATAGCTCTAGCTGACTCCATCAAATCCCTATTTTTCCTCTCTGCAACACCATTTTGCTGCGGTGTATAACTGCATGTGAGCTGTCTTCTGATCCCATGTTTAGCAAGATACCTGTCAAAGTAGTTTGAGACATATTCACCTCCTTCATCTGATCTCAAACATGATATGTAACAGCCCAATTCATTTTTAGCATGTTTCTTGAAGTCTTTGAATGCATCAAACACATCATCCTTATGTTTCAGGATATAAAGCCAAGTGTACCCACTGAAATCATCAATAAATGAGACATAATATTGTGCATCGCCAAAGGAAGCATTATGTGAAGGACCCCAGACATCAGAGTGTACCAACTGTAAAGGCCTAGTGCTTTTTTTTACATGTTTCATGAAAGGAAACCGTGCCTGCTTCCCAAATTGACATGCAGGGCATACATGACCAAAATCATTATACTTGAATTTAGGTAATCCAAGTACTACTTCTTTCTGCTGCATAGATTTCAGCTTTTGGACATTGACATGTCCGATTCTCTTGTGCCAGATCTCTACATCTCTGATGGCACTCTCATCATAAGCAAACATAGCTGCTTTAAGTTCAGGAATGGTCGCTTCCAAAGTAAACATCCTGCCATCCCTTCTGCCCTTGGCAATTAGCTTGCAGCCATTTCCATACTCCTCAATGAAACATCCATCCTTGTTAAACCTCACTTGCAGATTCTATTCTGCCATTTGACCCACAGACAACAAATTCTTTGTTATGGTCGGTACATGTAAGACGTCATGCAGGCCTTTCTTCTTGCCATCAAGCATCATCAATGGAACAATCCCTTTATGCTTTATGTCATGTTGGGTATCATCCCCAGTACATACATGACCATGTGTACCTACAACCATCTCATCAAACCACTCTCCATGCGGGGTCATGTGGTTTGATGCTCCAGAGTCAATGTACCATCTGTCATCTCTATCATGTCTCGATGCATTTTTAGATACATACTGCATGGCAAAGAGTCTATCAACTGACTCATCATGAGCACCACTGGAAGATGCATAGTGCCCATGCTGTCTGCCCTTTGCCTTCATATCTCCTTGCTTCCTGTAACAATCCTTTGCAATATGCCCATATCGGCCACAATAATGGTAGTCCTTGTCCCTGTTGGATTGATCAGACGACTGCCATGAACCAGAACCAGCACCTCTACCTCGGGGTGATCTCCCCCTGCCTCTAAACCCACCAGATCCACGCTGGCCTTGTGTATTTGCACCATGCCAATTACTCTGCTGCTGCTGCTGTCCATAACTATTACGAGTGTCACCATGACCTCGAAATGAACCACGACCTCTAGATCCTCTGCCACACTGGTAAGAGTACAACACAGTGCCTCTACTCTGAGATGCACTAGAACCTATATTCAAACCAAGTTTGACTTCCTCATGCACCAACAAAGCAACTAGCTCTTCCTAGCTAGGGGGCTCTTCTCTGACAGAAATGGAAGTGTCAAAAGCTTTGTACTCTTTGCCTAAGCCATTCAAAGCAATAGCAATCATATCATCTTCTGATACACTTGAGCCAATAGTAGCAAGTTGATCAACTATGGTCTTAATCTCCGTGGTATACGTCTGGATGCTCTTGCCATTCCTAGACATGTTGTTGAACTACTGTTTCAACTGGATCTTTCTTGCATGTGTCATGGTTCCATAATTTTTCATCAGTATGTCCCAAGCATCCTTCGGAGTCTCACATCCAGTGATTTGAATTACCATAGCATCAGATATACATAAGGAAAACCAATGCAGCACCTTGCATGCTCTTTCATTCCATAGCCTGTAGGCTCTTTTCTGTTCATTTGTTGGATTGTGTGCAGGCAACTCAGGAGCAACTTCATCTCCTGTACATAAATCCCAATAACCTCTGCCAACCAGAAAGTTTTTCATTCTGAATTTCCATAATGTAAAGTTCTTATTATCCAACTTCTCTCCAACTATCTGAGTGATATTGTCAGTCCCATGTGCATTAGCCATGATGCAATAGACTGTCTATCAAGTGCCTGACTCCCTGCAGTCCAATAAGTATGACTGACTAAGTTCAGTCTATAACAGTTTATGACAGTTTTCTGCACTAAATTGCAGAAAAAAACCAAGGTATTTCAGCCCACTGACACCCCAAAACAACCCTCAAACAAGTGGTCTCAACTGTAGATATAACTGTCAATACATAAGCTATGTGTTTGCTTCAGCTTAAGCTTATGTAACCTCACTGCCAGGGTACATACATGCAGTCTGAAAACTGTAAACTGTGAGTAACCAGCAGCAATTTCAAGTCCAAAACTGAGTGGTAATCATGTCATACATGTTCCAAAATCTCCTAGGTAGCTGCTAGTACACTTGGCAGTCAAGACATGATCATAAGGGCACAAAACAGTGCATAACCAGCACATACAAGTGTCAACAAATTCAGTTTCAGGTTGCAGTCAACCAGAATTCAGCATATCAAGCTCCAAGCAGCTCCAAAATGTCTTTTGACCATGTCATACATTTACTTTGTAGTGGCAAGTTCAATACATGAGCATTTGAGTAGGCATAGACAACCTGTCTTCATTGACCAATGGCATAAACCTCATGAGCTATTTGTAATTAACCAGGACAGTGTAACTGTATTTATTTCAGCTTCAAAATTCAGTCTTCAATGATGCTCATTGCTTGCTTCAATTCTCCATGCATTCAGCATGTATAGGCCAGTTCATATAGATGATGGAACCCCCAAGATGACATGTATTGCTTCAGTAATGCACAGTACTTGTCATTGACTGTGTATGTCAGTTTTCAGCCTGTCACTGATTTTCAGATCTGAGTATTCTGAGCAAAAGATCTCAGCTCCAAGACATTTGATCCAATGTATACATGCTTTGACACATTCTTGTGCTCCAAAGATGCCTTCTGAGTGTAGTACAAGGCTCCTGTGTGTCAGTAATGACTGAATGCATGCTGTCCATTCATGTTTACAGCAGTTCAGAAATGATTACAGGTCTGTGTCTGTCACTTCAGCTCATAACAGAGCTCCCACACAAGCATTTACTCCTTGCACACTTCAAATACCTTCAATAGTGAGCATACATGCTCTATGAACCTTGTCCAGGTGCCCCACTGAAGATTGACAAGTTGCTGTCCACTCAGATCAGCAGGCGCAGATTTTCAGACCAGGGGGCGCAGACTTTCAAGCACAGGTTGCTATCCACTCAGATCAGCAGGCGCAGATTTTCAGACATAGGTTGCTGATTTTCAGGAGGCAGTCCATGCTGATTTTCAGGAGGCAGTCCACGCTGATTTTCAGGAGGCAATCCACGCTGATTCCTTTCTTTGACTATGGCTTCATTTGCAAGTGTCCAGCTTCTTTCTCATTCCTTACTTCCATCTCCTTTGCACTGCAAGTTGTCATGCCCATTCTCCCACAGCCTCATGGATGAGGCTCTGATACCATGTTCAAAGAGTAGAGAGAGAGAAAGGGAAAGACTCCATATCCATGAGCCTTCAGGCTCTCAAGCTCATTCCTTCATTTCCACACACTAAACTAAAAAGCACACACACACTACAAGATAAAGTGACCTAGTGTAAATGTAGACTAGACTGACTAACTCTAGTCAGATCACTGACTGACTACTAACCCGACTTATTTAATGTAGTCACATGTAGACAGCTGTACACACTAGCTGTCATAGATGTCGGTCATAGATGAAGACACACTGACGGTGAGCTTGATTTCTAACACAGGAAACATGTGACCAACAACCTGAAATGAATGTTGGACTACCCAAGCTTATGAATATGCTGGGAAATGACTTGACTAGTGATGAAACAAATAAATATTCAACCATTTTTCAGAAATATGTGAAACTGTTTGCTACAAAATATCACCAACTGAGGGGTACTAACAACATTGTGCACCATATCAAATTGAAAGAAGGTTATAAACGAGTGGTTTAAAAACTTAGGAGACTTGGTACAATTTAGGAAAAGGTACTTAAAGCTGAAATTGAGAAGTTACTTGATGTGGGATTTTTCTATCCTATTGATGATGCAGAGTGGGTGTCTCATGTTTTAATCAGGCCAAAGAAGAATGGAAAGTGGAGAGTATGTGTTGATTTCAAGCCTCTTAATTCAACGACTAAGAGGGACTACTATCTTCTTTCGTTTCAGGATGAGATCTTGGATCAAATGGTTGGTCATGTATTTTACAGTGTATGCAATGGATACTCTAGATATTTCTAGATTAGAATAGTAGAAGAATATTAGTAGAAAACAACATTCATTACCCCATGGGGATGCTTTTGTTATAGAGTAATGCCGTTATTGGTTTGATGAATGCATATGCTAGCTTTTCAAGATTGGTTAACTGGATATTTTCCCCTTTCATCAAAAAATCTTTGCGGGTGTTTATGGATGACTTTTGTGTGTACAGCTCGAGGGCATTACACTCTCAAAAACTTAATGAATTTTTCTGTAGGCTTGATGAGGATGGCGGTGAGGTGAACCCTGGTAAATGTAAAATACTAAGAACTAGAGTGATACTCTTGGATCATGAAGTGTTTGCTAATGGTATTTCACCTGAGCCTAGTAAAGTTGAGGCTTTACTTCTTATGGATTCTCTAAAAACTATAAAAGAAATGATGAGCTTTGTTCAAAAGTTGAGGTATCTATCAAGATCATTCCATATGCTGGCCGAGTATGTGTATCCTTTACAGAAAGCAACTCAAAGGGATCCTTTAGTTTGGATGCAAGTTGAAGAGATTGCATTCTTGCATATTAAAGAAAAGTTAAGCACTTTACTAGTTCTTATGCCTCCAAACTCGGATGAACCTTTCTTCATTAGCATCAGTGTTGGAAAAAATGCAGTGGAAGCCATTTTAATGCAGAAGGGAAAGGGGATGTCTTATATGAGGCCTATGTTTTATATAAGCAGATCCATTGGAGTGACTGAAAAAGCTTGAATGGAAGAAGAATTGTTGGTATGGGGGTTGGTATATGCAGTTAAAAGATAAAAATCAGACTTGATTCAAAAACCATTTATAGTACTTACTAATTCTCAGTTGCTTCCACAGGTTTTGCGATCTGTTGAAAATGCTCCGAGAGTTACTGAGTGACTACTGGCTCTACAAGAATTTGAATTTACATGTTTGAAGGAGGATACTATAAGAGCTAGCTTAGCTGATATTTTGACTTATAAAGAACATGTTGAAAGTGCAACTGTTATTAGACGGAAACTAATTTTTCATCTGCAAATTCATGAGGAAATGAAGGATAAAGATGCTCTCTTGTTTTTTGATGATTGTTACATAAGAGTGCTGAAAAAGGAAAGACTAGGTTTTGTCATTATGGATGATAAAAATCGAGAAGTCTTTTTTGGAAGTCAAGAAAGTAAAAGGATACAAAGTAACAATGAAGTTGAATATGTGAGTTTACATGCTAGCCTGAAACAGTGTATTTAGCTAGAATACATGAAGATAGTTGCAAAAGGAGGTGCTATATTGGTGGTCAAATAGGTTCAAAATTTTTGGAAAGCCAATAAAGATATTTTGAAGGATTGGCTGTTTAAGATTAGAGGCCTCATGAGGTAGCTGCAAAAATTTGAATTTTGGCATATTAGTAAGGAGAAGAACCGTAGAGCTCATGAATTGGCTAAATATGCTCTTTCCCAGTATGTTGCTATCATGAGGGTGGATAATCCTAGATATGAGGGCAGGGAAAGCTGTCATGTGATTGAAGAGTTTCCAAAAAGTGGGGAGTGAAAGTCATTGGCTAATAAATATAGAAGGTATGCCATTGTCAGAAAGGCCAGGGCATATGTGCTCATAAATGATCAGTTGTACATGAAGGGGATTGATAATATACTAAGGTGCTAGATAGTTCCGAGGTTCCTGCTTTCTTATCTTCTTGTCATGAGAAAGCATGTGGTGGTCATTTTTGTTTTGAGCTTACCAAAAGAAAAATTATGCTAGCAGGACTTACTTGGCCTAGTGTGAGCAGCACTGATGTTGCTCATTGGTGTAAAAGTTATCATGCTTGCCAATTATATACAAAAAGGGTACTAATTCCACAATCTACTAAAGCCATTATTGCCTATGGACCATTTGAGAAGTAGAGTTTAGATTTTATTAGACCTTGACTTGTACAAAAATAGGAAAGTCTTACATCCTTACTACAGCTGACTATATGACCAAATGGCTTGAAGCTAAGGCTACAAGGAATTGCAAGAAAGATGATATAACTTAGTTCCTCATGTAGGACATATGCTGCAGATTTGGAATACCACTAGAAATAGTAACAGATCAAGGTCCTAGCTTCAAAAATAAGCTATTGAGAGAATTAACATGGAATTTAGACTTGAAACTCGGATTTGCTACTCCTTATTACCCTCAGTGCAATGGACTAGTGGAAGCATTGAATGGAATGTTACAAAAGATTCTCTTTAAGCTGGTCGAAGATCATCCTAAAGATTAGGACAATTATCTATATCAAGATTTGTGGGCTTATAGAACAATGCAGAACACAAGTACAAGATTCACCCCATTTCAGTTAGTATATGGTTAAGATGTTTTATTACATATGAATGTCATGTTCCTCACGATGGAGTTTTTAAGAAAGCATCAATTAGATTAAATAGACTTGGGAGTTGACAAAGAATTGAACTTGCATACCCTATAGTTGGATAGGCAACAAGCTGTGGATTGTTATGAAAAATAGATTGTGAAGAGAAGGGAATGGTTCAATACATAGCTGAAGAAGAAGAATCTTGTAGAGGGAATGCTGGTTATGAGATATGACAATAGCTTCGACTCCACTTTACAAACCAAGTTTTGAGTTAGATGGGAAGGACCTTTCCTCATCAAGCAAAAGTTTGAAAATGGCACTTACTTGTTATAAGATTTAGATGGGGTTGTTCACAACAATAGAATCAATGGGTATCATCTAAAGAAATACATCTGTAGAATCTTGTAAATAAAGGGGATGTAAGTAATGTACATACTATACATAGAGTAGGTTGCTTTCAATTTATTATTTGGGGCAGATTCAATTTTTTGAAATTTGGTGTTAATCAAATGGTTGTAGATAATGGACAGTATATTTAAGGTGTGCTTTGACACCTACTAAAGGTCTCTGCTAAGTTTGGTATTGATTTGAGTAAGAATGTGAAAGTTATGGTCTCTAGAAGGTCGATGTTTGAAGCAGAGTGCATGCAAAAATTTAGGACTACAGGCTATGCCGAGCTATTTTTGGATAGCAGCTCAAAGAATTTGGCTCTGAGTTGTTCTAAAGAGTTCTAGATTAGAAAGAGAGCTACAACTTTACTTTTTGAAGCTTAGTGATCTAAGACCTAGTTAGAAAGTTATGAGCTATTCTGTGTAGTGCTCTATGAGACAAATTTTCACGAAAATGAGTTTTTATTTGTCAGATGTTTTAGAAGCTTTTAATAAAGGTTTGTTCACACTTTGTGTTCCAAACCAGGGGGTGACTAATCATATTGGGTGAAAATGAGTGGTCAGGGACATGATGCTATGTGGAGTCAAGTGATGTAACATATGCAAATATCATTTTTTTGTCTTTCTAACACCTAGCTGTAGCAAGAGTCGGGTTGATAGAGGGAAATTCCCAAGTGGTACCATGCATGTTCGACATGTGGTTGTGATAATTTTAGTTTTGAGACACACGCCTCATGCAAGAAGAGATATCCTCATACAAGGAATGTGTTCTTGCTTCCAATTTTGAGTGCCTGACTAAAATTTTACATGGCAATGGGCATGTTTGCCATCTAGTAACTAAGGGAAAGCAAGGGGCAGCTTGGTAAAATAGAGAAAAAAGGAAAAACATGAGGAGTTTTTTAAAAAAATAAAGAAAAGAGAGGGAGAAGGGTTCTACGAAGAAGAAGAAGAATCTTGCAATCTGAAGAGAAAGAATAAATTTGATGCTAAGAGGAAGAAGAAGAAGAACCAATTTTTAGAAGAAAGAGGCCATGCAACTAAAGTTATCGCAGTCATGGAGCATGATGGCAAGGTTGTTGAAGCCAATTGGCTAATGCGAGTTCTCAGTTTTCAGATGATGGTAATAAGAGTTTTCCTTTTGTTTTGTTTTCTTCTATTGCTACATGGGGAACAGAGTATGCACATTTGTCCTAATATATGGATATGAGTGAGAGACAACATAGGGCTATTCTTCATCATGTTGAGAGTGATGTATGTTAGCTATTTGCATCAAGCTTCCCATCACAAGAAAGAAGATTGAAAGTAAAGGATCTCTACATCTCAAACTGGGTAAGTGGCAAAGAATATGTATTATGGGTAGGTGTTGAATGCACGGACTCGAGTTAGCGGAAATTCGAAAGGATTTGCAGCTAGAAAAATGATGAATTAGAGCTCATAATGTTAAGCTCCCGGAACTCTTCATCAATGCAAGATATGTTGAGATGTATCTGTTGGTATGCTCAAATGGTAATCTAAAATCAATGAAAATGTCCTCTCATTTGCAAGTTTGTACTTCTTGGAGTAGAGAAGTTATATGTTTGTTGTATAGCACAACAATGTATTTTTGTTGTGCTCTATGAGGCAACATGTGAATTCAGTAGCATATACACTACCAACTTGGTTTCCCATGAAATTCATCATGATTATCCATTGCTATATGAATGTAAACTTTGTTTTGATGCAGTAATGGAATGTCTACAATAGTGAAATGCTTGTAGTAGCTAAATTGGTATGAAAATTCATCGTATAAAGCTTTGGTTACCTATGTTTTTGGTTTATATTTATGTGTGCTCTGAGAAAAGAAGAATAGAAAGGATCTACAAATGATTTTGCACTGCTAGAGGAAACCATGCTTTGTGGGGTAGTTTTTGCATGAGGTTGCCATCCCTAAAAAATCAAAGTTATGTGAATCATAAAGCTTGTGTTGTCAAAGTCTCAGCCATGGTTGTTTTCACATCAAATTGTCTCTAAAAATGGTAAATTTTGAGCTTAAATGTTTAAACTTCTTAAGTGTTGAGTTGAAGTCCTAGTGAGGAGTGAGTGATCAAGAATATTTAATCATGTGTTTAGTAGTGATGTCTTGTGTGTTTTGTTGAGGGGAGATCCTCAGTCTTTATCCTATGGTGTTGTCTTGGGGGTTGTTAGAGGCCGAGTACCCAATTCACCTACCATAGATTGATGCCCCGACTCATGATCTTCGGTGTTGAAGATCTCTTGTTGATCTTATCAGTTGGGAAATATAAGGTTTGGAACCCAACCGATACACAAACTCAAGCATGGCAACTTTTGGATATGAACCCTTCTTTGGTATTGAAAATGAGGATGCTAATAAGTTTATCAAGAGATTGGAGTGGATGGCTTACCCAGATTGAAGGGACAATGATGCAAATAAGCTTCGAATGATCAACATGCTACTTGAAGGTTTTACAAGATTATGGTGGAACTCACTAAATGAAGAGATAAGGGAAAATTAAAATGAAGTCAAAATGAGTTCCTTATAAGGTTTGCAGCTAAGCCAGCTCCTGAGAGTTTATGGAAATCTTTGGAAATGATGTTTCAGGGAGAAAATGAGGAAGTTTCTAAATTTGTTGCGAGAATTGAAGCAAAATGGATAGAAATTGCACAAAGTATGGAGCAACCTTTGATGAAGTTCTTGAAAAAGGACAAGTTTGTTTCATTGCTCAGGCCTAAAATTAGAGAAAAGATTCTGATCAAAGACCCTGATACATATGAAGATGTAGTCAAAATAGCCAAAGAAAAGCAAAGGAAAATACAATTGAGGTCAGATCAATTAAAAGATATTGTTATGCATGCATTTTTATAGCCTAATCAAGTTGACACTGTTGTGGGAAATGCAGGACAATAAGTTGTGAATCTTCATGGGGCATTTGAAAGAGCGGAGAATGGGAATCAACAAACTACATGAACAATTGGCAAATCTAAATTTGAATATGAGCCTATTGCAGGCAAGGCAGCCTCAAATGCAACCTAGATTTAGAGAACCTCCAAGAAATCGATGGGAAAACTTTGAATTCCCGATGATGACCTCGGCGTTGATCTTTATGTTGATCTTTCAATTAATAATGAGCATGGTACCTACGATGTTTATGATGCTGATATTCTTAAGAATGCTCTCAATATTTGTGAAGACCCTTCCCCTTATACTAATGCCATGTCATCCCCACAAAAGGAACAATGGCAAGAGGCTATGGAAGCTGAGCATTAATTTTTTCTCTATAAAGATACATGGGTTCTAATTGAGTTACCACCTAGACATGTACTGCTATTAGATGAAAGTGGATTTATGAGACTAAAACAAAAGTAGATGAAACATGTGAAAAATTAAAAGCAAGGCTAGTTGCCAAAAAATTTTCACAAATTGCAGGAGTTGATTATCAAGAAACTTTGTCACCTATTGTTCATATTACTAGTATTTGGGTCTTGTTAGTTTTTTCTATTGAGTTTGATTTGGAGGTTCATCAAATGGATGTGAGGACTGCTTTTCTTAATGGGGAATTAAATAAAGAGATATACATGCAGCAATTTGAGGGGTTTGTAGTTAAACATAAGGAAAGTCATACTTGCAGACTTCATCGGGCACTCTATGGACTCAAACAATCTTCACGAGCTTAGTGTCAAAAGATTGATCTCTTCCTTATGAAACAAGGTTTTATCTCTTTTTCTTCATATCCTAGCTTATATGTCAAGCACTACAATGATAGGTTTCTTATTCTTGCTCTATATGTGGATGATACCATAATTGTTTCTAACAATCTCAACTTCCTTCAATAAGTAAATAAGGTTTTATCTTCTACATTTGACATGGTGAATCTTGGAGACATGTAGTCATGTCTTGGTATTCAGATTCAACACTATCAAGAAAAGGGTGTTTTATTATTGCATCAAACAAAGTTCATTAAAGATATTATTCAGAAGTTTGGTATGGATTTTGCACATCCTACTAGTACTCGTCTTGTGAGCTCTGCTAAAAACTTACTTTCTGCACCACCAGAAAACATCTTAGTTCTCCATGCCTTAAACATTGGACTACAGTTAAATGAGTTTTGAAGTATTTCAAAGGAACTAAATATTTTGGGTTGGTTTATCCGTGCTAACAAAACTCTAATTTTGTTCGTTCACTTCAACTTTTGGGTTATACAGATACAGATTGGGCAAGCTCTCACTTATCTAGGCATTCTACAAGTTGAAATTGTTTCTTTATGATTGGTTGTCTTGTTTCTTAGACTAGCAAGAAACAACGTTGTGTTATTGTTTCAACTACAATGACTGAATAGATAGCTACATCTTTAGTGACTTGAGAGCCACATAAAAGAGAATGTGACCATGTCAGCTCATCTAAGCCACTTTCATGCTATTATTAAGAGCTTGGTTTTGTAGGGCATTGATTTCAAAGAGGATGTCACTCTGTTGTTCTTTCTTGGAACTCTTAATGAGTCTTGGGATGTATTGCACATTGTCGTATGTGCTTCTACCACTACTCTAAAGCTATCTGATGTTGAGAGCTCTCTTCTGCAAGAAAATATAAACGTAAGAATTTGGATGTCTCATGTGTGTCTCATGCTTTGACCGTTAAGAGGATGAAATGATGGAAATGCAAAGAATGACTGTGGTAATGGCCATGGAGGAGACTCGCATAAATCTCGATCCAAGTCTCGTGGAAAGTCACATAGCAAATCCCATGGCAAGAATGCCAATTTGACATGTCATCATTGTGGAAAGAAAGGCCACAGTGTCATGAATTGTGCAATGAAAGGCCCAGAGAGAAGGGGAAGGAGAAAGTGAAGGATAATTCTTGTGATCACAGCATAGTACCTACTACTAAGTCTAGTAAGATTGAAGAGATCAATATTATGTAGCTCGAGGATTTTGATTGGGATTATGTCCTTGCAGCAACTTCATCTAGTGCTTCACAGATGACAAAGATACACTCTATGTACGCACAGTGTTGCTCTTAGACTCAGGTGCATTCTTTCATGTGACACCTTGCCGAGAGTGGTTCCATTCATACCATTCTATTTCGGGTCCGATGCACTTGGATGATGATAGGTCTCTTGAGATTGTTGGCATTGGTGATGGGCTGCAGCTTCCTTCTAGCATCAGTTTTGTTATGCATGTTGTATGTCATGTACCTACCTACATTGACATGCAGTCTCATGTCCGCTAGACAACTTGATGGCGTAGGATATCATGTATCCTTTGGAGACTCTGGATGGAAGATTACTTGTGGTAGGCTTGTGCTTGTGAGAGAGGTGCTAAGGCTAGTAGCCTCTACCCCTTAGTTGTTTTTGGATCTACAGTATCTACAATAGATCATGCTTTGTCTTTGGGGTCTTTACCTCATTTTTCTCTTTGGCATGCCCGTTTGGGACATGTCTGTTAAGGGAATGAAAATGCTTTCTGGTTTGTAGTACTTACCACCCCTTGACTATTCTCATTTTGATTCTTGTGATCATTGTCGTTATGGCAGGCAGACTAGATCTACGCATAAGAAGTATGGTATGTCACGCATTAGTGAGCCCTTAGCTTTGGTTCATTCTAATGTCTATGGGTGGTGGGAAGTATTTTGTTACTTTCATAGATGATTTTTCACGTAAGGTATGGGCTTATCCCATAAAGTAGAAGTTTGATATCTTGGCAGTTTTTCAGAGATGGCTTGCTTTGGCAGAAAACTAGTTTGGGCATAAGCAAAAATGCCTTAGGACAGATAATGGGGATGAATATGTATCATGTGATTTTGAGCAGTTATGTGATGAGAGGGGTATTAAGTGTCAGTTTACCACCCCTTATACTCCTCCGTAGAATGGTATGACTAAGCGAATGGATAGGACCATCTAGGAAAAGGTTCACAATATACTTAGCCATGCAGGCCTATACCAACACTTTTGGGCTGAGGCAGTTATGATTGTCGTATATATCATTAATAGATCACCCTATAATGGCATAGATTTTCAGGTTGTAGAGGAGGTATGGACAAGAAAGCCTACCTCTTATGCACATTTACGTGTCTTTTGATCCAAGACATTTTGCCATGTGCCCAAGGATAAGCGTAACAAGCTAGATCCTAAGAGTGTTAAATGCATCTACCTTGGTTATGGAGATGTAGGAGAGATGGGTTATCATCTATGGGATCCAGAGGTGTGGAAAGCCATGCGTAGCCATGATGTAGTCTTCCATAAAGACAAGATGCATAGGCAGCCTAAGAGACTCGTGGAGATACGTAGGGTTATATTTCAAGAGGAGCCATGTGCTCCCATATAGCCAACTGGACAGCCTACGACAGTAGCACATGCTCATGGCCAGGGTGTTGGACAAAATGTTGGGTAGGTAGTAGAGCTTGAAGTGCGGTGTTCTACTATAGATGGATGCCCACCTGACAAATTTGAGCCCTTCGTACACTATGTCTTGGTTACAAATGCAAAAGAGCCTCTCAACTATGATCAAGCTATGTTCAAGGGTGATAGTCACTCTTGGGAGAGGGCTATGCAGTCTCTGATAGACTCCTTACATTAGAATATGACTTGGGATTTGGTTTCCTTACCTACTGGCAAGAAGTCTCTGCCATGCAAATGGATGTACAAGCTGAAAAGTACCCCTGGATACCCCAAGCCGGCATACAAGGCTAGATTAGTAGTAAAGGGTTTTAAGCAGGAGCATGGTGTTGACTTTGATGATGTCTTCTCTCCTATGGTTAAGATGACCACCTTGCGCTTAGTCTTTGTAATGAAGGAAACCTAGGAGAGAGAAGGAGAGAAGGGAGAGACTATAGAGAGGAGAGAGAAAGAGGAAGAAGGTGAGATAAGAAGAGAGAGAAAGACTAGCAGAAGAGAGAGAAACACAGGAAAAGAGAGAGAGAGAGGAGGGAAGCCATGAAAGCTAGGAGGAAGGAGAAAAGAGAGACTTGATTATTGATAACCCATCCCTAATTGGGTCTCTCAACACCTTATATACCCTATCAGTATAACTGGGTATTCCAATGCTAACCCGTGTCCTACCCATCTATCCCCACTCTTTTACATTCCATCCCGACCCCGAAGGTTTTTTCCCTCAAAAACAAAAAGAGAACTTATGGCTCACAGTGAAAAAGGGGGGGGGGGGTGCACAGTACTACTCTCCTCAACATTACAAAGGAGGATATAAGAGAATCTCATGTGGAATTGGGGCATAGAATTGTGTATATGATGTAAATGACATGTGCAAGTTGATAGCATATGAGTTTGGCCTCCAATTCTTGAGAATTAGGGGCTGACAAACAGTGGACAGCATGCTGTCCAGAACAGGCTTGCTAGAGAAAACTGGTCATAACTTCCTATGGGCATCTCTGATTGAGGCGTCTGACATGTCAAAATGAAGCTCCTTGAGGGTACTTTCAGCCTAGGTAGGTCATGCAAGGGTGCACTTAATGCAGGCCCAAAACCGTTCGAAAATAGATAGCTGTCTACTGCAAAATAGGCCCAAATTGAGTGGTCTTTAGCCAAGGTTTCCGCTTCAAGGTGAGGGGACTACACCGAGGGAGTGTTGATGTAGATAGAGCTTTCTTTCAATCCCCAGGATCAAATGGATAACCTGCATGGTAAGCATCACTAGCATACAAGTCATCCATGCAAGCATGGGTCTCTACACTACCATCGGGGTCAAATGGAAAGTGGTTATCCTTTCCATGCATTGGGTTACCATCCACAAGTAAAGCTAGAATGATCAGTACCACTAGCTGTTGCATTGAGTCTTCCATAAGCATCATATGATTAAGCTCGGTCTGTGCTTGGATGCTGTCAATAACAAATGGGGTTGCATAAGCTGAGAAGTGTACTGCATCAACCCTTATATGTGACATGTGTACAGACTGAAGGGTCTCCTAGAAGGACATGTTTTCTTGATTTGTAATATGAGCATGATCTTTAAGATCTACATGATATTCTTTCTTGAATGAAAGTTCATATTGCTTTGGACCCACATCGAAATGGTCTTTAGCAAGATATACCCTATCCTTGGCATAATGCTATTCGAATACAAATAGGAGTTTTGCATTCTGTGCTCTACATTTGTCTTGATGATCACAAGATATCGGCTTAGCACATCGATAGCATAAGCCCGCAACATGCAGTCCCGTATCATATCACTAGTAAGGTGTCTAATGCGTTTAGCCTTAGATAGCAATCTACACACATGCTCATCCCCATTGGTCAGCTCAGTAATAGTTCTAACATGCTGCTCATAGTCATCTTGCTGCTCATGTACAACAGATGGCTGCCCATGACCATAATTCTCATACTGTCCATATGAAGGGTCATGCCAATGTGGCTGCTGCTCATAATGATACTCATGCTACTGTCCACACATATGCTCATCACCATTGGTCAGCTCAGTAATAGTGCTGACATACTGCTCATAGTCATCTTGCTGCTCATCTACAACAGATGCTCATCACCATTGGTTAGCTTAGTAATAGTTCTGACATGCTACTCATAGTCATCTTGCTGCTCATGTACAACAGATGGCTACCCATGACCATAATGCTCATGTTGTCCATATGGAGGGTCATACCAATGTGGCTGCTACTCATAATGATACTCATGTTGTTCATATTGCATATGGTAATAATATCCCTGCTGCTCATTTACATCTATTTGCTGTTGACTATTACCAAAACTTTGGCCATATTGATGCCCATAAACATGCTGCTTCCCAAGATTTCATGATGATTGTCCAACATGACTACAATGGTGTCCTTGCATCCTAGGCTGACCATAAATATGATGAGTAGCAAGTCCATGAGCATAGCTATCGGCATGATGCTGGTCATAATCACTGACTTGCTGCTCCTGCATTGCATAAGAATCTCCATATGCATGCTGCTGACCAATGCTATATGAGCTACCATATACATGTCCATGATCATGACTTGCATAAGAACTATGTTGTTGCATATAGTAGTGCTTGTAAGCGTAATCATGCTATCCATAATGGCCATAATCATGCTACCCGTGATAGCCATACTGTTGATCAAATCCATTGGAGTATGATCCACCCTCATGAAAAGGTACATAGCCTAGGTGTTGCCCAAAGTCGTATTGTACAATACTTTGGTTATCAAAATTGCCCATATGTGATTTAGCTTAGCACCGGTAACTGAGCTATATTGTTTGCCACATCAGAGCATCAAAAGATCCCTAGTGTTATTACTGAAAATCAGATCTGCACACTACTGTTTGCTATTGTATGTTGCTCACTCTATACAACACACTGTTCACTGTGTGTTAAAAGTTAATCAAACTTATCATCCAATGCTTTCCCTGGTTTTGATAGAAGGAATTCTACATGAAATTCTACATGTTATGTTCCTTTGTCTATTTTGTGTAAAAGTCCCTTCGAAATATGCTTTCCAATACCAAGAATTTGCCCAAAATCTTGTTAATCATCTGCACAGGACTGGCTTGATTTCTTGGCATAAGAACTTTACTTATCTGCAGAGTTCTGAGGGAATTGAAATTTCATGTACTTATGAACATCTACACATTCATGTTGTTCTTCCACTTCAAACTTTTCAATAGTGTCATCACTGAACTCATCATGGTTGGAAGTGGCTTGAACAATAGTCTCTCTATTGTCTTTTGAAGACTCAGGCCACAATCCACAATAGTATGAGGAATTTCCTTCCTTCAAGTAGGATTACCTCCTATCTTTTGGAGATTATCTATGAGCTGAGCTACATAATGCATGCATTACTGGAAAGTCCAGTGCCCAGTTGGCGACTTCTTTAGTTGAGCTTTGAAGCTCCATCATTCAATGTTGTAAAGCACATTGGAATTTGCTGTAGGATTTGTATTTTCTTGGGGCACCTCGAGAGAACTTCTATCTTATGTGTCTTTGCTCCAGCTCTGTCATTCAGCCAACTACTACTACTTTCTATTGGACAAAGGAAAAGTTCCAAGTGTAGTGGTAGAGGATCTCCTCTTGACATCGGCCTTCACATTTTCTGATCCTAATGTACGATCAAACTCATTCAGTGAATTGCATTACATCACTTCTTGGCTAATTCTGTCACATCGTAGGAAGGCAGAGCTAAAGTCAGGTGTAGATCCTTCCATCTTTATCATCTCCAACCTTCTCTCAACTCAGCATCATATTTGCAAAACTGCGGATAGGATTTCATCGCTTGTATTCACATGAAAACTTTCAGTTTTTGATGTGAGCCGAAGTGCATTCTGCGTGCTCCATTTCTGCACCAGACATTTCCTTCCTAATCCTAGCTACCTCATGTTAACCCCAACACGAAGAAAGCAAAAGGAAATAAAAAAGACGCAGGGCAAAGGTGGAAAAAAGGTAGCCGATTGAAGAAAGAATAGGAGAAAAGGACAAAAGCACAAGGGCAACCTTAAAAGTCCAAGGCAAATACAAAAGGGGAAATGCACATTTTAAAATAAAAAGGCGCACCCTGAAATCGTGTAAAAGAGCGCCGGGCCCTCACCCGTGCAATTTGTAAAAGTAGACGGGTGGTGGAAAGGAATCTAGGAAGATAGAAGGACAATGGGAAAAAGGGCCTAGGCTATGGCCGGCCATGTAAAAAAGGAGAAAAGGGGATGACCGCCCAAAAGGGATTCAAGGTTTTGTATATAAAGTGAAAAAGTGAATGAAAAGCTCATTCTTGTGTGTGGCCAAAAGTAGCTCTCCTCTTCTTCTTCTTCTTCTTGTTCTTGCTTGCTTGAGTTTCTGCTTGAGGGAGGGAGTGTGAGAGTGTGAGGGAGTGAGTATGTGAGGGTGAGGGACCGAGGAGGAGAAGCTCTCCATCTTCTCCTCTCTTCTTCTCTTCTCTTCTCTTCTCTTGTCTTGCTCGCGGCAATGGAGCTTGGAGCGTGGAGCTTGAGGATGGAGCTTGCTTGAAGCTTGCACTTGGATCGTGGAGCTACCAGAGTGTGTGGGAGAGGAGGTAATTTGAATGGCATGGAGGTAAGCTCACTACACCCGTAGATATGGATGGCGCGTCGGCAAAATGCAGGGGCTTTCACTCAACCGCCAAGACCGATGGGCCGCTTATTGTTTCAAGTGTTCCAAGCCGAGCACTAATAGCTACCTCTCACATAGCCGACGCGCCATCTATATCTACGGGTGTAGTGAGCTTACCTCCATGCCGTTTGAGTTACCTCCTCTCCCGCGCACTCCGGTAGCTCCACGATCCAAGTGCAAGCTTCAAGCAAGCTCCATCCTCAAGCTCCACGATCCAAGCTCCATTGCCGCGAGCAAGACAAGAGAAGAGAAGAGAAGAGAAGAAGAGAGGAGAAGATGGAGAGCTTCTCCTCCTCGGTCCCTCACCCTCACACACTCACTCCCTCACACTCACACTCCCTCCCTCAAGCACAAGCTCAAGCAAGCAAGAACAAGAAGAAGAAGAAGAAGAAGAGGAGAGCTACTTTTGGCCACACACAAGAATGAGCTTTTCATTCACTTTTCCACTTTATATACAAAACCCTAAATCCCTTTTGGGCGATCATCCCCTTTTTTACATGGCCGGCCGTAGCCTAGGCCCTTTTTCCCATTGTCCTTCTATCTTCCTAGATTCCTTTCCACCGCCCGTCTACTTTTACAAATTGCACGGGTGAGGGCCCGACGCTCTTTTACACGATTTGAGGGTGCACCTTTTATTTTAAAATGCACCTTTCCCCTTTTGTATTTGCCTTGGACTTTTAAGGTTGCCCTTGCGTTTTGTCCTTTTCTCCTATTCTTTCTTCAATCGGCTACCTTTTTTCCACCTTTTCCCTGCCTCTTTTTTATTTCCTTTTGCTTTCTTCGTGTTCGGGTTAACATTACCCCCCTCCTAGACGAGTGTCAGTCCCATGGCACTCACCGTCGAGCGAATGACACTTTTGTTGGAGCCTTCAACACCTGCAATTGAAAACCTCTCATGTGGTCTCTCCCGAAGGGTAATGCTAGTCTTCGTTATTGTGCACAAGACATATTTTGATTAGTTTGGGAGACAGGTCGAACTCTAAGCAAGCCTGGAGTATTGTCCTGCACTTGAGGACCCAAACTATGGATTTACTTCGGTGCAGATAGTATGTGAGTGCTTGTGCATACTTAGATATTACGTAGTTAGAAGACTGCGGGTTAGTTTCTCATAACAATGCATGGATGAAGCAAAGTTGTCCATGTGGAGAAGAAATACACGTGAAGGTAATGAGACATCCTTTGCATTGTGACGCACGACGTAGCAGAATTGAATACAAGGACACCACACTCTCAGGAGCTGGAAACTATTGGACTTGCTTGATGAGTACGGTGTACTTTTCGTGGCGAATCGTGTGGTGCTTATCACCACTGATTGCAATGGTACTCTGGCAGAGTGCAAGAGAGAATTGTGCAAGTGGGTCAGGGTGATAGGTCGAACCATAGGCGAGGCAAGCTCCCCAGGTATGTCCTACCCTTGATGTGCCCTGAACAATTGTGGGTGATGGTAAAGGGCTAGGGGACTATGGACAAAGCTAGTCGACCAAGGTCACTAGACATACCTAGTTTGAGGACCCCTAGGTGCTGTGCTGTGATCGTGGGTGCTTTTTTTTTTTTTTGGACTTGCCTAAGTACAACCATTACAATATGTTGAGGCTATCAGCCAATCAATGGGTTGGACAATGTCAAGCTTCGAAGGCACAGAAAATGGATAGTACAATGATGATTGCGTCCTAGCCTCGTTGTTAGAGAAGCAGTTGGCGAAAGGGGGAGATACACTTGAGATATTGCAAACCTCCTTGCGACATATGCGATGTTGGCATGATTGAGGTAACGACCGCCGTGAGCCAACTATAGAGCTTGACCCAGCAAGGGAGAGTGGCCCATGTGATGTGGGCGGTTGGCAAGGGTGATTCGTGCTTTCGGCAGCATGGCTTTGCCGTGGCTCCTTGTGGGGTCGATGGTCTTGCGGTGATCGGGCATTGAACACTTCTGCGCAAAGACCTGTCTCATCCTGTATCCACTTGTCACTTTATGAGAGTACATGCATGGTATATGCCGCAACTATAATAAACCAGTGTAATGCAAGGAGACATCACTTATTGGAATTCTATGGTGTTGACTTAGACATTTATCACCTGTGCTTGATTAGCTTTTTCTTTTGCTAAGGACGTGAAATATATTAACGCAGATATGAAAAGTTCGTACAATTCGGAAACATGTCAACATTTAACCTTTTAAAGACAAAAAGTTATGGCTAGGTAGCATTTGATAAGCCCTTTATACAGCATGGGGCTACTCTATTTGTACGAGTCGGGGCGAGTCTGGGTGGCCGGGTGATTGGGGCTCTACTGGTGTGGGGCTCCTGTGGGGTGGGGTAGGGAACACGTCGGCCGGGACATGAATGGTGTAGTCCCGGCCCGCTACCGTCTCCAGAATGTCTTTAAACAATTCGTTAAATTCTTCTCTTTCCCGAGCTGCCCTTTCTGCCCTTGAGCATCTGGGGCCCGAGCGTAAGCTGGGGGTTCATGCCACTAGTGTTGCTACCTATTGCGCGTTTTGAGTCTCGACTTTCTTGACTCGAGGATTCTTCGGCCTTCGCCCTGGACAGTGGCGCTTAGGGCCTCGCTTCTTGGCATACCTCTTGATGGTGGGCACATAGCGCTCTGATGGAGGGGCGCGTGCCACATGCTATCGTCTTTTGCGAAGAGCGTCTTTGCATGCCAGATCTCCATGATTCTCCATGTGTTCTGCCAAAAAAGGAAGCCTGCAAGATGCAATCCAAGGGTTAGACCTGGATATAGGATACAACTGTTTGCATGGAAGGGATTTTAGTGCAGTTATGAAGCGCATATGACAAGAAGAGGAGGGGTGAGGCATGCGGTGTTTGTTGTAGAGGAGTGGCCCCCATGCTGATGTTCGCGTTGCCTCCATTCATTAGCGGATATTAGTTTATGCTAAGTCGCGTGGAATGGTTGTCGTGGAGTGGGATAGGGCACATCCTCGAAAGGATAGACCAAAAAGGGAAGCAGGTGTATTGAAAGGGACTACACCCTGTCTACACCATCAGAGTTGTTGGTCAAGGTTTCCTATGGCGGCAGTGTGGGTTGCATCCCCTTCACCTGGAGGTGGGGCTGGTCACATGGTTTTTGAATGTGTGATGAAAGGAGGACTTGGGGAGGTTAGTTTATCTAACCCCACTCTTCCCCTTGCACTTGACTATCATTGCTTATGTGTGTTGACATTGTTTATACACGGTGACACAAAAAAAAATATTTATTTATATACATATTCATGAATCCATGTCACTTCACGAGGATAAGAACCAAGTGTAGAACTCGGGGTTGCACCGGAGCGTGGCACACGCATCTAGTATTCGCAGCAGCTTACTTAATACTGATAGATATTTTGCCACGTAGAGTAGCATGGAACCTTGACCAAGTCTACTGGCAATATGTAACTCCTCCTCAGTGAGAACCTTATCAATCAAAGGGCCCTGTAGCCTAGTTCCAGCTAAGTCCGTATCCCGAATGTCAGTCAGCACTCGAAGGGAAGTTGGTGCCACATAGGTTGGGTCTCTTTGAGACCGCCATTTGGCCAATCGCTCTTCTAAGACCGTCATGATCTGAGCCCCTAGTTCGGCCATTACAACACGGCTTTCACACCAACGCTGCTCAAATTGACTCTTGCCTGCTGACAGTTGCTTTAGTTGCTTTATGTCTACGAGATTCGGTCGGCAGAGCATTTCATTGAACGTGACGGTTAAGCGCAGTTCGTCAGCCTCCTCGTCAGGGATGAGTCACATGCATTTATGTAGGAGCCTGTCGTAGTGCTCGTTAAGATGTTCTTGTTCTTCCCATGATAGAGGAAAGGTCAAGTAATCTCCAAGCTGCTCCTTAGGGATTGTGCCCATGTCTGCAAGGATGTAGACACGTGCGACCACTTTGAGCTTAGCATCCAACTTAGTTAAGCATTCTGTGACACTTCTATGTTCAACGAGGGCTTGCTCGATTGCTATCTCGTGCAAAGTTCTAAGAGTTTCCTTAGGCTTCAGCATGACTAGGGGCTCAGGCCTAGATGAGCAAGTTGATCAGCGCTAGGATTTCTTATGCTCTTGGGGTTCTCACATTTCTCCTGAGGTTTTGCTACTATTTTCTCATGGTTCTTCTCAGATGTGACTGGTATAGATTTGTCACCTTGTTGTGATGATGTTGTATCCACTCTTGATTGGTCAATGCGAGTTCTATTGTCAGTGGATAGAGTGTTGTGATCAACTGTTGATGGCAATGGTTGCTTTGGTTTTTTAGAGCACATCGATGCATCTGAGGTTTCACCGCTATTAGGAGAGGCATCAGTGGGCTCATTGGTGGATGGACTCGATGCGTTGTTCATCAGCTCTCCAGCACCCTTCGTCTCAATGTTCTTGGGGTCCACAACCACCTGTGATTATTGTTGCCTTCGTTGTTTTCTCCTCTTTTTCTTGGTCAATGAAGGTGCATCGCTCAACGACTCAGAACCCTGAACTAGATCATCCGTTGATGTGCTTGGTTGGGCCTCAGCATTCTCTTCCTCTAGTGTGTCCGTACAGGACATGGCCGTGGCCTGCTGAATAGCCTTGCTAGGTTGTGAGAGCACAATTACCTCCCTTTTCGGAGAGTCTAGCTCTTCAGCCAACTCCCTTGAGTTTAACTCCTCCAGCCTAGGCTTTAGGCACTCTGGAAGTGCTGGAGTTTTCGAGGAAGTTGGTTGTGATACCTCCTCCACGGGTAAACTTCTAAGGACATGTTCCACGAGGGGCATTGTCACGGCCAAGGGCTGTGACTGCTGTGATCCCTGATTGGAAGTAGTAGCAACTAGTTTAGTGGGCTGGCCACCCTTGGTGGATTGCGGTGTCAAGTCCCTAGGGCGATCAGAAGTGGTTGTGTCTTTTGTTGGCCTTTGAGCACTCATCTGTGTAGATCGAACATGAGCTGATCTAGTCGCATTAGGCGGATCAGGCATATCCTTGGGTCGAGAGCTACAGATGGCATCATGTCCCACCTCTTTGATGGTTGGAAGCTTCGATGGAGATAGAGATTGGAATTGAGCAGTCGCCCTTGACAACTGCTGTAGTGCTTCCTGTGTCTGTTTGGGAGAAGAGGGCGTAGGAGATCTAGGACTCTTAGGTGGAGTTGGCCCTGGCTGAATGATTTGCTCGAGGCTATTAGACGATTGTGCCATTTGCTTTGTTGAGCAATCAGCCTTCCCTTGAGCAATGTTGTGCCTATGATGCTTGTCCTCCCCTTGGGAAATCAAAGGCTCTTTGGGAACTAGTGGCTTCCATGTATCCTCGACGATTACATCTGGCATGTGCCTGTCAAGCACGCTAGGCCGAGGATCTACCCTCTGATTGGTCCCGTTTGGTTTCTTGATTTCGACCATGAGGAGTTCGGTCACTCCACTGTTGTTGACTCGAGACTTGGTTTTTCGCTTAGATCTCCTCCCACGCTTCTTTGCTCTTGATACGATCTAGCCTTCAATCAACCACAGAGGTTTAGCAAGGGGTTTCGGCACCCAAATCCATCGGTTGCCTGCATAATACCCTTGAGCCCAAAGCCACGCCTTGGATATCCATCGTGGCGTTGTGCTAGCTCTCCATCGATGCTTGTGTCTATAAGGCTTGGGCTTCTTTTGGGGTCTTCTACAATATTTGTAAGTCCAAAGCTTGTCCTTGGCATTGTCTCTTGACCTTCTTGGTTCAGGCATGGCCTCACTCACTGGCTCTCGTTGTTCGACATGTGCTTGTATTAACTCTTCCAACAAGTCCTTGCTCTCATTAATGGGTTTGACTGTTACGTCAGCACCTTCCTTGCCTTTCCCTCGAGGTTTGCTGAGGTCACCCTTGTTAAAGCTCGTGACTATCCTCACACCTGGTAATGTCAAATGTATCCTCTGAGCTACATAATCAGCCTCACACTTGGTAGCCTTTTTGAAGGGCCTTCCTAGGAGCATTTCCTTTCCACCATTCTCGCTATTGGAAGGGACATAGAACAGGAGTGGCAAGCTTTCTGTTTCAATTGTTACAAGGATTCTGCACCTCCCTAAAAGTGCTTGTGGGTGTTCCCCATAAGGATTAAGAGTTGCATCAGTCGGTGTGAGCTCTGGTTGGCCTAGTAGGGTCCATGATTCATAGGTCAAGATATTAAAATCTGCTCCTTCATCAATTAGAGCATCAATAGTATGCTCTCTTTTCGCAGTGAGTTTGACCCTAAGATAAGCAGGTGGTACTATTCTTCATCTTCTGGGTCTTGGCTTGTAAATTTAAGCCTTCTAACAGATGCCCTTGAGTTCTCGACTGCACGAACAGATGTGGATTCTCCACTGCTGTCTTGGATCGTTAGTGCAGTGCTGTTCAAGGTACATCTCTCGTCAAGAGTGTCGTGTCTAGTCATCCTCGCCTTTGTAGCTTGCTGAAGTTGCATTTTGCTCTGACTAGACACGGTTTGAACACAATGTCCTTGTGTTCTCGTGGTGTGGCCTTTTTGCCCTTGATGGCTAGATTGGCCCATTGATGTTCTAGGGTCTCTGTTTCTCTATATTCAGGTATGGGCTTTTGGTTGCTCTATTGCAAGTGAGACTCCATGCTCATGTAAAGCTATTGCTACACTAGGGTCCAATTTGAAGGACCTGTCACAGCGCGTGTTTTCTCTCCAACCTACTTGGGGGAGGTGCGGAGGGGGTAGAGCCCTCTCTGCGGGGGTCCGGGGGAGGGGGCACTCCCCTCGGCCCGCAGGGCCGTTACGGTAAAAGCCATGCACAATTTGGAGGACCGTTTATAGCCAAATTCGAACCACTTACTCTCAGTTTCAGCCCGGTAATGGATCTATGATATGGTTTCGGCTCTATATGGTTTCTCGGTTAATTTCACTAACTTCAGGTCAAAATTTGAGAAAATCTAAATTCGGCCTAACAGGTCCGAATTGCAGGGTACTAATGGCTATCTCTCACATAGGCGACGCGCCATCCATATCTATGGGTGTAGTGAGCTTACCTCCATGCCGTTCGAGTTACCTCCTCTCCCGTGCACTCCAGTAGCTCCACGATCCAAGTGCAAGCTTCAAGCAAGCTCCATCCTCAAGCTCCACGCTCCAAGCTCCATTGCCGCGAGCAAGACAAGAGAAGAGAGGAGAAGAGAAGAAGAGATGAGAAGATGGAGAGCTTCTCCTCCTCGGTCCCTCACCCTCACACACTCACTCCCTCACACTCACACTCCCTCCCTCAAGCACAAGCTCAAGCAAGCAAGAACAAGAAGAAGAAGAAGAAGAGGAGAGCTACTTTTGGCCACACACAAGAATGAGCTTTTCATTCACTTTTCCACTTTATATACAAAACCCTAAATCCCTTTTGGGCGGTCATCCCCTTTTCCCCTTTTTTACATGGCTGGCCACGGCCTAGGCCCTTTTTCCCATTGTCCTTCTATCTTCCTAGATTCCTTTCCACCGCCCGTCTACTTTTACAAATTGCACGGGTGAGGGCCCGGCGCTCTTTTACACGATTTCAGGGTGCGCCTTTTTATTTTAAAATGCACATTTCCCCTTTTGTATTTGCCTTGGACTTTTAAGGTTGCCCTTGTGCTTTTGTCCTTTTCTCCTATTCTTTCTTCAGCCGGCTACCTTTTTTCCACCTTTGCCCTGCGTCTTTTTTATTTAATTTTGCTTTCTTTGTGTTGGGGTTAACACCTCGTCCTAGTTGCAAGCTGTAGCATAGATGTTAAAGATCACGACGTGTGTCCCCAAACATATCAAGACCTGTTCAAAAGCATGCCTCTACATGGCTATACTTTGATGCTTCCCGCAAGCACTAAGCAAGGAAAGCCACATTGAAGCACCATGCTGACCGCTTACTCCCATAACTTTGTCATTGGCTTCATTTAGAAGTCCTACCCGACCCAAAAATGTCAACCATACATCAACAATCTTGGGGTCTCGGTGTGGTGCGATGATCTCAGCACATTAGCACTGAAATAGTGGTGACCTTATGATTAACCAAGGACATTTAATGCAGAGAGAACTCACTTATCTGTCATTTAGTTTCAAGCCAGCACATAGCATTCCTTTGAAGAATTGGAGAACCTTGTTCCAATCCCCTATTGAGCAGCCATTGTTGCAATTCCAAGTGGTGGTGGTGTCTCATCAAAGGACTTGATTATAAGTTTTGGTGCAACCTCCATGTGCCGCATTTTGCATACATCCCAACCATTGCATTACACACATCAGTATCAGAACTAAAAGTCATGCTTCGTCACTTTGCATACATCCCAACCAGTGCATTACACACATCAGTATTAGAACCAAAAGTCATGCTTCGTCACATTCACATGAATCCTTTTTCCTTGCTCTTCCAGCGTGATCGTAGGGTTTTGACAAAGATTTTCATGCCACCACGAAGCCATAAGGCAAGGTGCAGAGTCCAAAGGAGCACCTGGTTCATGAGGCATATCAAGATTCAGACCGAAAGTTTCTAGCTCAGGTATTTACAAAGATTTGCATGCCAAAGGAGCACCTGGTGCTTGAGGCATATCAAGATTCAAACTGGAAGTTTCCAGCTTAGGTTCGCTTTTGTATTCACAAAGATTTGCATGCCACCATGAAGCCGTAAGACAAGGTGCAAAGTCCAAAGGAGTAGCTGGTGCCCGAGGCATATCAAGATTTAGACCAAAAGTTTACAGCTCAGGTTCGCATATCAAGATTTAGACCGAAAGTTTCCAGCTCGGTTCGCTTCTGTATTCACAAAGATTTTCATGCCACCACGAAGTCATAAGACAAGGTGCAGGGTGCTTTCCTTCTGAATGTTATAGTCAAAAAGGGTACATCCATCCTCAAGAAAGACTAGCAGAAGAGAGAGAAAGACAAGAAAAGAGAGAGAGAGAGGAGGGAAGCCATGAAAGCTAGGAGGAAGGAGAAAAGAGAGACTTGATTATTGATAACCTATCCCTAATTGGGTCTCTCAACACCTTATATACCCTGTCAGTATAACTGGGTATTCCCATGCTAACCCATGTCCTACTCGTCTATCCCCACTCTTTTACAGTCTTGGCTTTGGTTGCACAGCTTGACTTGGACTTGTACCAGATGGATGTCAAGATTACTTTCTTACATGGAGACTTGCATGATGAGATTTACATGGAGCAGCCTAAGGGCTTTGCAGAGCCTGGCAGGGAACACCTAGTGTGCAAGTTGAAGAAAAGTCTTTATGGCTTGAAGTAGGCACCTAGGGAATGGTATCATAAGTTTGATGCCTTTATGCAGTCACAGGGCTATAGCCGTAGTGCTATGGATCCATGCTGGTACACGAAGAAAGCCCGTGATGGTTCTTTGCCTCTTTTAGTACTCTATGTGGATGACATGCGATTATTAGGAAAAGCTCATGATGAGCTAGATGCTCTTAAGGCTCAGCTCAAGAAGAGCTTTGAGGGATCTAGGACATGCCTCTCACATACTTGGTATGCACATTAGACGCGATAGGCATCAAGGACTCATCTACTTGTCACAAAGGGAGTACATTCATAAAGTCATTGAGCACTTTTGCATGCAGGACGTGAAGCCTATTGGGTGTCCATTTCCTTGTTATGTGAAGGTATCAAAGGTCGATTGTCCACACATAGATGAGAAGAGGGCTGAGATGGCCAAGATTCCCTATCCATCTGTAGTGGGCAGTCTTATATATGCCATGATAGCCACTCATCCAAATATTTCCTTTGCAATTGGTGTTGTGGTATAGTATATCCCTACACATGGAAAGAAGCATTAGGATGTTGTGAAGGGTATCATGAGATATCTAAAGGGCACTACACACATGTACATATGCTATAGTAGCTAGGATACAAGACTTATGGGGTACACTGACTCTGATTATGCAAGACACATAGATAGTAGGAAGTCCACTTCTCGCTATGTGTTCACTTATGTTGGAGGTGTTATTCCATGGATGCCCAGGGTGCAGAAATGCATGGCCCTTTCTACTATAGAGGCCGAGTATGCTGTAGCCATTGAGGCATGTAAGGAGGCCATTTGGTTGGGTCGTTTGGTTCATGACCTTGGTATTGATGGTATTCCTACCCTGCATTCGGATTCTATGAGTGCTATTCAATTAATTCAATTAACCAAGAATATGGTCTTCCATATGAAGATGAATCACATTGAGGTGAGGTATCACTTCATACGTTGGGTCATTGAGGGAAAGTCTATTAACCTTGTCAAGATCTCAATTTTGTAAGACTTGCATGAGGAGAGAGTAAGACTTGCAACAATGTTGCCTTTACTCAATTGTCTTCTTAAGCATAGAAGCATGGAGAGAGACTCAGCTTGTTGGTGCCTTCTTGGAGTCAAATTTATAAATCCAGTGGAGTATAGCTAAAAGGCAGCCTTGTAGTCAGAGAAGATCACCATCGAGGTAGGCCACAAGCTATCATGAGGTTTAGATGATTGAGTGTAGAAAGAGCCCCTTGATAGGACTTCTTAAGGCTTGTTTGTCTTAAGTTGATCACTATGCCAAGCATAATTGCAATTCCATATGTGTTTTCTTACAAACATGCCTTACAAGCCAAAATGCCAACCTGTAACATGTGTGTTGCTATAACCCAACACTTTGCATGCCACCCTTCTTTAGATTTAGCTCTAATAATGCCGATTGATTAGGATAATTAGCACATGTATCATCAATACTTGAATTTGCACTAGATATTAGACCAGACTTCACGAATTGCCACCTCCTTGCAGTCACCTTCCGAATTTCCATGAAGGTGATGTCCCTTTTGAATTACCACCACACTTGTAGTCCCAATAGGTCCACACTAAAGAACACTATCGTATGGTGATCATCTTCAACAGAATCAAAGTTTGAAGCGACTCCAAAATATGAGGATTGTCACCAAACACTTCTAGCTTCAGAGAATGGTACATTCCAAAGTATTTGCCATGGTATACACATTGATTTCAACACAAGAACTATTGAAACCTCGATAAAGGCCTGGTAAACCATCATTCAGAGTCATCTTGCAGAATAGCAAGAGTCCAATGAACTAGCACGTCCCTCCTTTCATTGCAGCCTTGGCCTCCTTAGCAAGGTGAGTTCTGAGATAGTCTAGGGAATACACAAAAATGAAAGTAGAAAGAGAGATGCACTAGCCCCTCTTGCCCATAATAACATTTCCTGACTCCTCTACATGAAGATCCTCCTTTATCCAAAAGGCATGTTGCATTGCCACCCTCCTTTTCGTTCTTGAAAGAATGCAAGGAAAATCCCTCTTTTTCCCACAAAGCATACAAGTAGACATAAAATACATGTTTTAGTCTTTCCCTTTATTCTTCTGCAAGTCATGCATCATTTGTCAATTAACCATATTTCAATGAAGGTTAAGTTATTTCCCATCCTTTTCTATGTTATCATTCACCATGCTTATGGCCATTGAGCTTATGCCCATTGGATTATGCATGGAGGTGTTCTCAAGAATTCCATTCCTTCTTTCCCTCCAAAGATGCAAAGATTCTCCAAAACAATGCTAAAAGCATGTACTCAGTAGTTGTACACAATGCCACATGTTTTAGCATAAAAAACATTGGGCCCTTCATGCATGAGCCCTTACTCACCTAGCTTAGATTATCTATATGATCAATCTCACCAAGCAAACCAAAATATATGAATAGTGCAGCTGACTTGATATCTCAAAATATATGATATCTCAAAACTTGATAGGATTAAATGGCATGCAAAGGTAAATGAAGGAAATATACATATGAGAGAGAGATAGAGAGATACACACACATGCAAAGCATATGGAAGGCCTACTTATTCTAGTTGTGGTTGTTTATAAGCCTGCTGGGGTGTCTACCTTATAGAACATGTAAGATACCACACACAAGTTCAAAGGAAATGATATTTTATTTGATTTTATTTATAGGATTATATCCATAAAACGGGTTTCTTCAAATAATAATTTAAAGAAAATAGGGGAAGATTAGTTTATGGCCTTATATCATGTAAAAAAAGAGTATTTCTTAATAGCCTTTGAGTGCACATTATATAGATGATTTTTTATAGGTGCACCCCTAGGTTTATAAGTCACTGCTTTATCTTCATGTTCAGCTTTGTCTAGTAAGTTCCCATCCCAATTGTTATTTTGATTCATGTCATTGGCCTTCAATGTTGCTTTTGTCTAGTTACTCTTTGTATTGTGTTCCTATCATTGTCATTCAAAAATGTTTATATAAACATTTAATATGTAGGCACAACAAGCAAGATTCTTAGAGAATTTTCAGTTGTAACAACTCATATATATACATCCATATGAAAAACATGTTGGAAATAGGATAGAAGTGGCTGTATGTAATGTACCCATTATGGTAACCTTATACTTCTAAATATTTTGTATCATGAATGGTTAATTTAAGCCTTGAGACTTGGTGAATTCGATGTTTCATTCAAGAAAGGTGATAAACAAAGCTTCTCTTGAATTTTGATGAAGTTAAAGAGAGTCATCTAAGACTACCCCTACCCCTTTTGGACATCTTGATTCACTAATGTGTTATCAAATTCTTTGTTTAATTACCACCACTTTAGCATGAGAATATTCACCTTATGTTGTTTCTCCCATGTAAATGGCTCCACCCAAAATGTAAGACCCATGAAAGACACAACGAACTATGACAAAATCTTCTTTACTTTGAAGCCACAATAGGCCTTCAACCTCAAACTTGTGCAATGGAACATGGAAAATTTGAAATTTTTCTTGTTAAACAAGACAAAGAAGGCCATAGTAGGCAATGATATAGCCAAACTATTGATTAAGTCAGTGTAGACTCATTGGAAGACATCAAGGTCATGAGTAGACTTGCACAAATGCTTGGCTCCACGGCTTTCATTTGGGAGTTCATGCTGATATTAAAGCCTCTACAATGTGTGCATCATAGTAAAAAGGGGAGATCATGCTTGCCAAAGTTACACAACAAGAATTGGTGGAGCATTGTTGAAGGGGTTTTAGTCGAAAGGTCGTATCCACCAAGGATCAGAGATAGAAGGAAGTAGAGATAGGAAATAGAAGAGAAGGAAAAGAATAGACAAGAGGTAAATAAAACAAAGACAAAGCACAATGAATTGAATCAATATGTATTGAGAGAACCTGAAATCCCTTATCTGGCACTACTCAGAAGCAATCTCCAAGCAGTAATTCTCTTAGAGATCCTTTATAGACCAAAAACGTACATCAAAATAACAACTCCTTCTCTGCTACTCAGAACCCCAAATCTGATGGCTCCGTTGGCTCCAAAAGGGGGGTAGAACCCTAGGACATCTGATTAGGGATCTCCTAGATCACTTCTTCTTCCTCTCTTAGTTCAAAGTGCTATTTACTGCCTGTCAAACTGCGATCGTGACGTGTGTGATTTCACTCCTTTTTCTTTTTTATGAAAAATCCAATAAGTGGTTGAAAAAGTAACTTGCTTTTTGCATGCCACCCTAATCTAGAAGTTTTCCTAGGATTTTAGGATATTTACAATAAATAATATCTAACATATTAAAAATAAACTAAAATTGTCCAAAAATCTAGTATTTTTGGACCATCCATGCCAGGACACTAGCACTAGTGACACAGATGGCATTGACTCTCTAGATTAACAAGAAAGTCGAATGATGATGCACTCTAGAGTTTGTCACACTATATCCATGTAGTGGCATGACATCCACCCGCTCTGAACCTGCACATCCTTTGGTATATGCCAAAATCCTAGTTGTCACCAGCTTGTGAGTCCTCCTCATCCTCTACATCCATATCCTTTGCTTCTTCATCTTTCATATCTTCCTGGCTAGCCATTGTTTCATGGGCACTATTTTCTTCCAATTCTAGCAACTCATAGGTAGTAGATTATTGCCTCTTGAATAATTTGATTCTTTTTCTTGCTACCGAAAGTTTTATGGATGTCCCATCCAACTCATTTAATGCATAAGTAGCATTATCAAACACTTGTCTTACCACATAGGGTCCAAACTATCTTTTGGAAACTTTATGCATGATGGCACTATGCTAATTGTCTAAACTGCTATCATAAACCAATACCCAATCCCCATCTTGTATGGTTCTTGGCCTCAATCTATATCTTTTGTCAAACTATTTCTTGTTCTCTATCCTTGCTGCCCTTAACTTTGCAAGTGCTACCTCTATGTCTTCTGACTTTCTTTCTAATTGTCTAATGCGTAAGGCCAATAACTCCTCTCGATTCAGCTCCTCCTCCCAAGTAACACACTCCATGTGACTATCATTTCTTCTATTGGCATGATAGTTTTTGACCATACATCAATTCTATAGGCATATATCTTGTAACAATACTATGACTTGTTATGTCAGTCCACAAAGCATAAGGGAGCAATTGTGGCCACTCTTTTACCTTCTCTCCATATGCTTTTGCCAATGCCTTCACAATAGGTGGATGACCTCTTTCATTTTTTTCATTTCCTTTAGAGTTATAAGCTGAAGTTAAAGCAAGATTTATCCCCAACCATGCAAAGAAATCATGAGCTTCATCTACATCCATCTCACCCCTATCTGCTGTAATTTTTTCCACACAACCATACTGATAAAATATCTCTTTTAAGAGAAAAGTACACATTGCATTTGTTGTCTTAGTATGTAGAGCTCTCCCTTCCACTTGATTAGTCGAGTCTTCATGAGCAAGTACAAGATATCTCACTTGCCAAAGACCTATAGGCATCATGACTAAATCCACCACCTACTTAAAATGAAGAGACAAGGAATATGTGGGCTGCAATCCATCTCGATGTTTCACAGATGAATACATTTGACATGTCGTACATGTCTCCACAAAGTGAGAAACATCCTTATACATACTTTTCTACCAATATCTTTCCTTGATCTTTGCAAAAGTACCCCAAACACCTCTATGGTCAGCCCATAAGCTTTCATGAAATTCTTGCATAACATTTACTTGTGAAGCTCTATCACCCAAAACTTGCAATGGCATACCCTGTTTCTTTTTAGCATGTTTCCATAAGTATCCATCTTTTAAGAAAACCCCATAGGCTTTCCTCTTGATCTTCTTAAACTCCTCATTTGACCATTCATCTCTCTTCGTTAATGTATTGACAATCGGTCTCATTGACTACACGAGCACCCATAAAATACTCTTTATCATGTTTAAGGGCTGTCACAATTCCCCATAATTCTCTTTTTACCTATGGATACCTTCTCTATCATTCAGTCAATGCTTTAGTACCAAAGAAAATTGCATATCTTTTCCCTTCCTCATCATCTTGCCATGTGAATAATTATTATTGGGCTTGCATCAACAATAATAATGATAGGCTTTCCATGTGAATAGTTAGCCTTTGCCAATGGAGGAGCATATTTTAAGAGCTGCTTCAATTTCTTCATTGGTTTTTTATGCTTCCTTGCCCAATGAAATCACTGACCTTTCCTCAGAAGCTGATGTAAAGCATCAACTACATGTGCAAAGTGAGAAATCCATATCAAATAGAATACACATGCACCCAAGTATCTGTGCACCTCTAATACATTCGTGCATACATCTTGCATTCTATCAATCTCATATATTTTTGCTGGTGATGGTCTTCGCCCATAGGGCCCACACATATGCCCAACAATCAAAACCTCCTCAACTCCAAAGATAGACTTTTGTCTAGAAAGAGTTAAATGCACCTCTTTTAGATGCATCAAAATCCTCTCACAATCCACAATATGATTTGCAATAAACTATTTGCATCCATGAGCATCCATTTCTTCATTCTTTTCATCCATTGCACACCCTTTGATTGGAAGATCAGTGCATTGTCAATTGTGGTATAAAATCCCTAAGTATTCTATTCATTGCATTTGTCATATGTGCCACTTAGTTTGTTGAACCCTGTAGGAGAATACACATCCGTATTAACCCCAAGGGAGTCTTCATGGTTGTGATATCCCTGCTTTCAACTGCAAGACGAAACTCATCATATCTCGAGTAAATATCACCCAAAGAATAGATGGCTCTGTCTGCAAAAGCCTCTACAAATTAATCAACCACAGGACCTGCAGCCACATTTCTTATGGTCACTTTATTGACCGGTTGCATATCTTGAAAAAATCTCAAAGCCCCATTCTTTTTGGGCACAATAAGCCAACGATTTGAGTATGGGGCTGAAGAGTGCTCCAAGATCTTCATGTAAATCTTTTCATTTAGCAATTCCATTAACTTTGGATCCACACAACCTATTTCAGTTGGCTTAAATGCAAATGCCTTTCCATGCCTAGCCAACATCTACATAAAACTGTCTCTTTTAGCAAGAAAAAGAAACCCTTTTGCACCAGCTTTCAATTCTTGTAATGTTTCATATGTAAATGGATGACCTATATCTTTAGGATCCCATAAGCTTGGCTGCCTTAACACTTTTTCATACAAGCCCTCACTTTCTAGTGGAAGTGGCAAAGCAATTGGTTTCACCTTTTTGTCAACTATCTTATACTTTGTCTCCACAAGTGCTTGAGCCCATTGTAATCCTTCTTACTGAGCAAACAATGCTACAGCATCATACATGTCCAAAGAACATACCGACAACACTCTGTTTTCAACCTCATTTTTTGCATGTATAGTTGCTGAAATTTCAGCCATAGTGTCATTAATATTCAGCCCATAAAAGATGCCTGAAATGCATTCATTTTCAGCTAATAATCCCAATGCTCTCAGTTCCTTAGTAGCCCGTTTCATAGATATGTATTCAACCTTGCACATAGCTTCCGTAGGCTAAAACCAACATGAACTATTTGTTGCAAACTGAGAAAAACCAATAGTAAATACATACTAAGAAGAATGATGGCACAACAACAATCCTAAGAAGAATGAGTTTTGATACTTTCAGAATGGAATATCTCCCTCTCAGTAGTGGTTTGAAAGCCAAATTCAAAGATGTTGAAAAGAAGGAAGTAGAAGAGATGTTGGCTAGAGAATCCCCTAGAGATTGAAGCCTTCTCTGATACTATTCTGTTGAGTACATGCCAACTGGTTGGAGCCAACCCCCTAATGAATGACGCAATCAAGAGGCAGGCGTTAGAACGAGTCCAGAGGTACGTGAGAAGAGAGAAGGCAAGAATCAAGGTTGAGAGCGAGCTCGCAGCAGCAGAAGACTCCTTTGACGCCCTAAAAGCACTCTTTATAGAAGTCCCCATGGTGACTCCAGGTCCCCTTCCTAGTCAGATTTGTCCTGGAAATATTGATGGCAGGCCAACAAATGTAGTCCCATTGCCAATTTTTAAGGGAGAGTATAATGAAGACCCTGATCTTCATGTAGTAGAATTTATGGTAGCATGTGTAGCTAACAATGCCAGAACCCCTGAGCATTGGTTAGTGATATTCCCGACCACCTTCAAAGGTGCGGCTTTCAGTGGTATGAGAGACAAGTAGCATGACCTTTTGGCACATGGAACGACCTAAAGTTGGTCTTCCTCACTAAATTCAGGCGTGAAGGTTTTGAAGAGTGGATGCGAGAGGAGTTCATGAACCTAAGTCAGTCCTCTGGAGAAAGAGTAGAAGCTTATGTCTCGTGAATGGAATCCATCCTGAAGAGATGGACTAACCATCATTTGGATGAAGGCATTCAGAAAGGAGTATTTCTTAGAGGCCTACAACCAGAAGTTTGCAAGTTTGTGGAATTGAGAAGACCAGTCAATCTGCAAGCTGCAGTGGAAGGTGCAAGATTGTATGACGAAGTTGAAGCAAGGCTGTCAATGACTCGAGGAAGAGGAGTCTTACCTCCTCCCATGGCAAGAATGGTATATCCACCAAATGCACTCCCAGGGATAGTTCCCTACCCCTATCCCCAGATGCAAACAATGCCACAGTATAATGCACCTAATCCACTGTGGTCACTGCAAATGACAGTGCCTCAAATGATGGTTCAACCACAACAACAGTGGTATCAAACAGTTCCTCCTATGTGTCAAGAATCGCGTGGTGGAGGGGGTTGCTCAAGATGCTGCGCCGAACACACACAGAATGCACAAGGAGAAGCTCACTCAAGAGACAAGAAGAGAGATGGAGGCCAAAACGTTTTCTTGCTGATTTCTTCTTCTTATTCCACACACTTTACAATGTACACAAAGTATAGATAAGATACAACATAAAAGGAAAGTGGCCTACTAAGTCAAACAATGCATAACCAACTACACTAGTCGACTGGCGCTATAAGTATGCCAGCTGTAAATAGGTGTAACGACCTGAATATAATAAGTAATGAGTCAGTGGCCATGTAAGATGCATAATGACCACCGACGTGCTAAGTGTAGATGTGTGGACCCATCTAACCAGGTGGTCCATCATCAATGTCCGCATGTGTTGAGCTTGTCATCTCAACACTCCCCCTCAAGCTCAACTGCATCTCTGCAACTCCAAGTAAGCTTCAAAACTTTTGAAGCTTCTCTGTACCCAATGCCTTCATGAAGATGTCAGCTATCTGATCCTATGTGCTGACATACACCAAGTCAATCTCACCTGCTAGTACCTTCTTTCTCACAAAGTGGTAGTGTACCTCAATATGTTTTGTCCTGGCATGGAACACAGGGTTCCTAGCCAACTGTATACTGCTCATGTTGTCACAATAAATGACAACTGGACCTTCCACTTGTCAAGATTGTGGGAGAGAAGGAAGGAGTCTCACTTGTAGCTTTCTTGCTTGCACAATGGGGGAAGACACACAAGGGTGGAGGCTGAAAACAGTTTTCCTCTTCTTAGTTGTGTAAGCCAAAAGAACTCTCTTACAAAGAATTAGAAGAACCCTATATATGGGTCTCAAACCAAACTCAACTAACTAAGGTGGCATACTAACTGAGCCACGAACTAGAATAGATAAGGATAGCTATCATGTGACATAAATACACAACGGTCACCCTAGCTTATCATGAGTGGAGCTCGATATCTCAACACTCCCCCTCGAGCTCAATCCCAATTCCTGCACACCAAGCAGGTCTCTGAACTTGCGCAGCTTCCCTGCGCCCAATGCCTTCGTAAATATGTCAGCTACCTGATCCTCTGTGCTGACATAAACTAGATCAATAAGACCTAGTAAAACCCTCTCCCGCACATAGTGATAATGCACCTCAATGTGCTTTGTTCTAGCATGATAGACTGGGTTATTTGCCAAGTGTATACTGCTCATGTTGTCACAATAAATGACAACTGGCCCATCTGTAGGCTGATGCATATCATAAAGTAGCTTATACAACCAAGCTACCTCACATGCAGCCATTGCAGCACCCCTGTACTCAGCCTCTGTGCTCGACAAGGCAACTGTAGGCTGTTTCTTGCTGCTCCAAGTGACTGCAGCACTCCCAAAAGAGAACACATATCCACTGGTAGATCGTCTATCAGAAATGCTACCAGCCCAATCAGCATCAGTGTATCCATGCAACTGTATCTGAACCCCAGTCTCATAAAATAGTCCATACTGCAATGTGGACTTCACATACCTGAGTATGCGTCTAGCCGCATCCAAATGCAGTTTCCTTGGAGCCTGCATAAACTGACTTACCAATCCAACAGCATAGCTCAAATCTGGCCTGGTAATAGTCATATAAATCAAACTTCCTACTATGCGTCTGTACACAGTAGGGTCTTCCAGAAGCTCACCTGCATCTGTGCTCATCTTCACATTCTGCTCCAAAGGAACTGAAATAGGCTTACAGCCTGTCATCCCATATTTGGACAGCATGTCCAATCCATACTGCCTCTGCAAGAGCTGTATCCCACTTGGTGATCTAATCACCTCAATGCCCAAGAAATAACGCAGCTCTCCCAAATCCTTCATCTCAAACTTCTGCTTCAATAGCATTTTCACATGAAGGATATCTTCATCACTGTCACCTGTCATAATCAAATCATCAACATAAATGACAAGTAGCATAATACCTTTCTTTGTTTTCCTCACATAAAGTGAGAAATCTGCCTTGGAAATCTGAAAGCCAATAGTGACAAGATACTGTCCTATCTTGTCAGACCATGCTCTAGGTGCTTGCTTCAAGCCATACAAGGCTTTCTTCAACCTGCAAACAAACTCAGGATGAACATCATGCACATAACCTGGTGGCTGCTCCATATAGACCTCTTCTTGCAAATCACCATGCAAGAAAGCATTCTTTACATCCATTTGATGTAAAGACCATTCCTTTGATGCAGCCATAGCAATGACTGCTCTTACGGTTGCCATCCTTGCAACCGGACTGAATGTTTCTTCATAGTCAATGCCATATGTTTGTGCATACCCCTTGACTACTAATCTTGCCTTGTATCTGTTCACAGAACCATCTGCATTATGTTTCACATTATAAACCCACTTACAGCCAATTGCATTTTTACCTTTAGGCAAAGGTACCAATTCCCATGTAGCATTTGCTTCCAAGGCATCCATTTCTTCATCCATGGCTTTCTCCCATTTTTCTTTTCCCATGGCTTGCTCAAAAGAAGTGGGTTCTGGTTCTTGTATCACTTTGACCATATATGCATAGTGAATGGCTGTAAATCCATCATATTTGAGCCTATCCACAGGATATCTAGCTCTCGTAGACCTGCGTAAAGTATGTTCACTCCCAGGTGCTCTCAAAACATCCCTGGTCTTCCTTACTCCAGGTGTAACAATAGAAGGAATACCCAACTCATCATCAATGCTCTATTCTAAGCCACTGGATTCACCATCCACATAAGAGTGACCTGCATTCACATCAAACATGGGCTGATCAACCTTCTCTTTTCCTTTTCGTGATACTTGCATACCACTATCTGCATTACTTTGAGAAGATTCTCCTGATCTCAATCTGCCTGTCCATGGCGAAGAATATGAACCACTGCTAGAGGATGCTCCAGGTCCACTAATATTTTGTGACTGCTGCTGTGAATTCTGTGCAGCATTACCATTTTGTGCATCTACATCATCAATCACATTTACTGGTTTATACCAGCTACTCATCTCATCAAAAACAACATCTCTGCTCACTGTAAACTTACGAGTAGAAGGGTTATAGCATCTATACCCTTTTTGCTGCAGAGAGTAACCAATAAAGATGCACTTCTCAGCTTTTGGATCCAACTTGGATCTCAACTCATCTGGCACATGTACATAGGCAATGCAACCAAAAATTTTCAAATGAGAAATATCTGGTTTCCTACCAGTATACCTCTCCTCTGGAGTCATTCCATGTATTGCTGCAGTGGGAGTCCTGTTCATTATGTAGATTGCTGTAGCAACTGCTTCAGCCCAATAAAAATCTGGCAAGTCTTTTTCATTGAGCATGGCACGAGATACCTCTCCAATATGCCTGTTTTTCCTTTCTGCAATTCCATTTTGTTGTGGGGTATAACTGCATGAATATTGCTGCTTTATGCCATGCTCCTGCAAGAACTTTGCAAACTCATTTGAGAGGTACTCTCCCCCTCCATCTGACCTTAGGCATTTTATTTGCAGACCTGTTTCTTTTTCAGCCATAGCTTTAAGGGTTCTGAAATGCCCAAAAACTTCACTTTTCTTTTTCATAAAATACACCCAAACTTTTCTGCTATAGTCATCAATAAAAGTGACAAAATAATGACAGCCTCCAAGAGATGCAGCTTTAGTAGTCCACACATCAGAGTGGATTAATTCCAATGGCTTCTCACTCTCTTGAACATGTCTAGGAAATGGTTTCCTTGCTTGTTTTCCAAACTGACAGGCTTCACATACCTTATGCATTTCTGTAACCTTGAATTTTGGCAATCCTGCAACAATATTTTGGGCCTGCATTGATTTAAGTCGCTGTACATTAACATGACCAATGCATTTATGCCAGATATCAATATCTGCAACTACACCGGTCCCATGTGCAAACATTGCTGCACTCAATTCAGACATGTCTGCATCCAATGTAAACATTCTGCCCTTCTTCTTTCCTTTTGCTATCAAGCGACCTTTATTTCTCATACCTCAACAAAGCATCCATGAGGATTAAATCTGACCTGCAAGCCCTGCTCAACCATTTGACCGACAGAAACTAGATTCTTGGTGATATTCGGGACATGAAATACATTGAACAGGTACTTCTTTTTCCCATCCTGCATAGACAAGGGAATTTTTCCAATCTGCACAATAGGATGTGCAGTATCATCACCAGTCTCCACAAATCTTGGTTTTTCCATTTTTCTTGCATCCTCCATCCATTCTGCATGACCTGTCATGTGGTTTGATGCACCTGAGTCAACATACCATACATCATTGCTTTCTTCTGCACTTGTCACAGAATTGTTCATGTGCTGCACCATAAACAAGTGCTCATTTCTGTCATCACCCTGTCTACTAGAAGATGCATAATTCCCTTGTTGCAGTTTTCCATTCATGATGTCATTCTACTTTTTATAGCAGTCTTTAGCCATATGACCCATTTTACCACAGTAGTAGCATTCAACATTACTGTTTGCATTTTGGCCTCTTTGCCATCCACCACGACCTCTTTGGCTCCCCCTGCCTCTAGAGTTACCACGTCCTCCTCCATAGGACTGGTTTTCTTGAGTTTGCTGCATATTCTGATTTCTGCCACGGCCTCCAAATCGGCCTCCTCTACCTCTGCCTCTACCTCTTCCAGCATTTGAGTAGAAGACAGCTTCTTTTGAAGTTCCTCCTGAAGAAGATGCACCACCATTTCTCTGCTCCTCAGAAATTAGAAGAGCAATCAACTCCTCAAAGTCAGGAAATCTTTCACGAACGGAAATGGATGTTCGAAACTGTGCATAATCCTTTCCTAGACCATTCAAGGTCACGGAAACTAAATCATCATCTTCCACTGGTGACCCAATGGAAGCAACTGCATCTGCAATCTTCTTCACCTTCATGTGGTAGTCATTGATGCTCATGTTTTCACTTTGCACATTATGCAACTCTTGCTTGAGCTGCATTTTCCTGGCTTGCGTATTTATACTATACATTTTTGACAGAGTATCCCATGCCTCCTTTGGCGTACTTGCATCCTGAATATGCACTATCATAGAGTCTGAAATGCTGATAGACAGCCAGTACATAACTTTCCTGGCTCTCTCATGCCATGCTTTGAATGCCTGCATTTGCTATTAATTGGGAACATCAGGAAGAACTGGTTCTTCTTCATTTCCTGCAACAAATTCCCAATATCCTTTTCCCATAAGGAAATTCGTCATTCTAAACTTCCATGCTTGGAAGTTGTTCTTGTCAAGCTTTTCGGTGACAATCTGTGAAAGAGAATCAGATGCCATTACAGAAGACTGCACAAAATTTTGTCACCGCAAAAAACACAGCTTCACCCTCACAAGGGCAAATCTGCAAAACTGGCGAAAGTGGTATTTGACCACACAGTCACTTCCTAGTGACGATTTTGCATAAACAGGAACCAAGGATGATTCTGAAACTCCCAATGTCTCTGCGCACAAGCATACGATGCAATTTCTACAGTAACTTTTCACCGACCTGTAGAACAGTGGTCGCACAGCATAAAACTGGGCCTTTTCCTGAGTGCGTGCAGAAAACTTCCGCCTCCAAAACAGGCCCTGAAATGGCCTCAAATCAAAAAAACAGGGTCGCCAAGAGCTAAAGCTCTATCCCGCAGTATATACTGCCCTCTTGCTTCACCGCGAAGGGCATCTCAACCAGAACACCGCGAGCTTGGCTTGCTTTCTTGAGCTCCTTACCACGAACAAGGCTCTGATACCATGTCAAGATTGTGGGAGAGAAGGAAGGAGTCTCACTTGTAGCTTTCTTGCTTGCACAATGGGGGAAGACACACAAGGGTGGAGGCTGAAAACAGTTTTCCTCTTCTTAGTTGTGTAAGCCAAAAGAACTCTCTTACAAAGAATTAGAAGAACCCTATATATGGGTCTCAAACCAAACTCAACTAACTAAGGTGGCATACTAACTGAGCCACGAACTAGAGTAGATAAGGATAGCTATCATGTGACATAAATACACAACGGTCACCCTGGCGTATCATGAGTGGAGCTCGATATCTCAACACCACTTGGACATCCAAATCAGCCAATAGCTTTTGCAGCCATACTACCTCACATGCTGCAACAGCAGCACCTCTATACTCAGCCTCTGTACTCGACAAAGCAACTGTAGATTACTTTTTGCTGCTCCATGCAATTGCTGCACTACCAAGAGAGAACATGTATCCGCTGGTAGATCTTCTATCAGACATACTACCAGGCCAATCTGCATCTGTGTATCCAAATACCTGTACATCTGTACCTGCCTCATAGAAAAGTCCATAATGTAATGTGGACTTCACATATCTCAATATGCGTCTGACTGCATCCAAATGTGGCTTTCTAGGTACTTGCATAAACTGACTCACAAGACCAACAGCATAGCTCAAGTCTGGCCTTGTAATGGTCATGTAGATCAAACTCCCCACTATCCTCCTGAACATAGTAGGGTCTTCTATCTCATCCCCAACATCAGCACTCAGCTTTACATTCTGCTCCAACGGGACTGAAAGTGGTTTGCATGCAGTCATACCATACTTGGACAACATATCCAAGCCATACTGTCTTTGGGACAGCCATATACCATCATCACATCTGATCACCTCAATGCCAAGGAAGTACCTTAGCTCACCTAAATCCTTCATCTCAATCATCTTCAAACAGCCCTTGACTTCAGCAATCCCACTATCACTATCACCTGTAATAATCAAGTCATCCACATAGATGACTATGATGACCAAACCTGCATCTCCCTCTCTCACATAAAGTGAGTGATCAGCATCAGAAACATAAAAGCCAATATTGACAAGATACTCTCTAATCTTGTCAAACCATACTCTAGGTGCTTGCTTGAGCCCATAGAGTGCCTTCTTCAACCTGCACACATACGTGGGATGCTCTAAATCTTCATAACCTGCTGGCTGATCCATATACACTTCTTCCTGCAAATCACCATGCAAGAAGGCATTCTTTACATCCATTTGCTGCAACCTCCAACCTTTGGCTGCTGCCAAAGCAATCACACATCTGACAATTGCCATCCTAGCAACTGGACTGAAGGTTTCATCATAATCTATGCCATATGTCTGGGCATAGCCTTTTGCAACCAGCCTAGCTTTGTACCTGCCAATAGAACCATCTGCATTGTGCTTAATCTTATAAACCCACTTACATCCAATATCTTTCTTTCCCTTCGGCAATGATACTAGATCCCAAGTCTTATTGGCCTCTAATGCAGCCATCTCCTCATCCATTGCTGCATCCCAATGAGCATGACCAACAGCCTCCTCAAAACATGTGGGCTCAACATGCTCAACTAGTTTCACCATATAAGCATAATGGTGAGCTGCATAACCTTCAAAACCAAATCTTTTAATAGGGTATCTCACCCTGCTAGACCTGCGTACCACTGGATCGCTCAATGGAGGAAGGAGAAGGACACACTGCAAAGGACTGTCCAAGTCTAGCCCATGTAAAGGCCAATGGCACTGATAGCCAATAGAAGGTACAAGAGCCTGCCTCCAATTTGGTAGAGTTGGAAGTTGTTGCTGTCATGCGCACCAAGAAGAAGGAACCAGTTGTTCAGAACGAAAATAATTCTCCTACCAAGACTGTGAAGTTCAACCTGCCAACAGAGGGACAGAGTAGTATAGGACAGAACAATGCAGTATAGAGCACTGTAGTGCCACAGAGAGTTATAGAGACAGTCCCAGAGACAAGGCTAGAGGTCCAGGAGATAGATGAGACAAAGGCACCTCCAGAAATAGAAGAAGTGCCGATGCTACAATTATTGGAAGAAAAAGGAAAGATGAAAATGGGTGTAGCCCCATTCCCCAGCAGGCTGGAGAAGCCTGTGGATCCTATCAAAGATTATGACTTGGTAAAAGACCTAGATATTTTTAAACCTAACTTAACATTCCCGCAGTTGTGCTAATGATGTCTCCTATGTTGAGATTCAGCAATCACACTCATTGATACCCTCTTTGTATGGAGCTTCAGGGCCAAGGACATGCAGGCTAACCTATCCCATATGCACAGTGGTGCCTACTGCAGTTTCCTACTTTCCTATAAAGCATTATACTTGCTTCCTTTTCTTAATGCAATGATAGTACTCTTTTCTTTTCAGTGAAGTGTCAGTGTCATTGTCCACATACACAAGATTGTGTTTATGAGTCCAAGTCTCAATCTTGGAACCTAATTCACTTGTGTAACAAACAATGTCTTTGTCTTCTCCATCATGAGTCCACTCTTCTCCTTCCATCCACCATAACTCACTGCCATGTCCTAGATCCCATATCTTTCACATGGTATCAGAGCACAGACGGGCATGGCACTACTCCTTCAGCTCCATTTCACTTTCATCTAGCTCAGCTTGAGCTCAGTCCAGCTCAAGACTTCATCTTCTACTCTTTTTTCTCACTGCTCTGTTTGGCAGCCATAGCCAAACCTACATCTACCTACCTTTGAGCTGTTAGATCTCTTGAACTAGGCAATATCTCCCCAATCTCTCTTCTGGAGAATCATTCCTTGACTCCCTGCGCTCCTTCCTGGCACATCACAGAGGCACATTGGCAACTAACAGCCCTGGCATTGCAAAAATTCATCGTCGCTGTCCAGAACTGCGCCGTTGCTGATCGTACTGTCTGCGCCGCCAGCACGCGACGAATTCCAGGCTGCAACCATGGGGCTTTGAAAGGCTATGACATAAGCTTCCTATATATGTAAAAATTTTGGGAAATGATCAACTATAACTCCTGCAATCTGCAAAAAACCAGGCCCTTGTCTCAGAAACCCTAATTCCACCATAGCCAAAATCTTCCAAGCTCATTTTTTCTCTCATTTTCTCACTCCTGCCACTAAACCAAGCTAAAGTCCACTCTGACCCACTGTCCCAGCACCAAATCAAGGAGGGGAAGGACTTGAGAAGATTGAAGAACGATCAAACGACCCCGAACAAGAAGATTCAAACTCAACATCAGCATAGACATAGTGTGTTTTCACATTGTCATTACCTGTGTCTCTTGACACATTGTAATCTGCTCTTCCACTGATAAAATCTCAGAATTCTGGAGTTGATTTGCTGCTGATCTTGCAACCTCAACATGGGAAAAGACTCTCCAAATGCTCGATTCAAAGGAGTCGGGTTTCACACTTGGCAAACCCGCATCAAGCTCATCCTGATGAAGAAGGGTCTTTGGGCCATTACCAATGGCAAAGAGAAGAAACCTCGGGATGCGGACCTTGCAGTTACTTGGCAAAAGAATGATGACAAGGCACAAGCCATCATTAAACTGGAATTGGATGACAGCTACATCCATCATGTGGATGCCTGTGATAAATTGGATGACACTTGGGATAAATTGGATACCTTATTTGGTGCACAGTCAAAGTCCTCTAAGTATGGTCTATTAATTGAATTTTTCCGACTTGATATGAAGCCTCATACATCCCCGGCATCCCATCTGAACTACATGGAAAGCGTGCTTACTCAACTTGCAGGGATAAAGCTAAAAATGGATGAAGATGTTTGCATTGGTGTCTTGTTAAAAAGTTTGCCTCCTGCATATGATAATGTATCAACCACTCTAACCAATATGCCTGATCCTCAACTTGTTGATATTAAAGCCTCTCTGGTAGAGGAAGAAAAGAAACTTAAAAGCAAAGAAGAGTCTAGCACTTCAAAGGATGAACAAATGTTATATGTAAACAACAGATACAAAGGTAAAAAGGAACCGCTCTTCTGTGACTTCTGCAAAAGGACCGGATACACTGAGAAGTTCTGTCATGCTAGAAAGAGGTCCCAAATGCCTATCTTGCAGCTGTGAAAGAAGAAGAAGACCATGGACCAAAAGATGAAGAAGAAGATGAAGATGAAGACCACCAGGATCGGAAGGACAAGCCTCATCAGCCCTTCTACTCTCATTACTCTGATAGACTATTTTAAAAGCCTTGTATTTCCTTGCCCTAATGCTTCCTGCCATAAGCTTTGTAAACTCCTTATGTAACTTGGCATTACAGTCCCTGTACACTTTGTGAGGCCCCTGTTACAGCCTCTAGATGTCCATCATGTTTTGGTGCCCACACTTAGTCTTCCACAGCCTCTGGTGTCTACCATGTTTGTGGTGTGCCCACACTTTGCAGGTGGTTCTCATTACAACCTCTACACACTTTGTGCCTTTCTAGTCGTGATTGAGGAGGGGTGTTGAGATTCAACAATCACACTCATTGACAGTCTCTTTGTATGGAGCTTCAGGGCCAAGGACATGCAGGCTAACCTATCCCATATGCACAGTGTTGCCTACTGCAGTTTCCTACTTTCCTATAAAGCATTGTACTTGCTTCCTTTTCTTAATGCAATGATAGTACTCTTTTCTTTTCAGTGAAGTGTCAGTGTCATTGTCCACATACACAAGATTGTGTTTATGAGTCCAAGTCTCAATCTTGGAACCTAATTCACTTGTGTAACAAACAATGTCTTTGTCTTCTCCATCATGAGTCCACTCTTCTCCTTCCATCCACCATAACTCACTGCCATGTCCTAGATCCCACATCTTTCACATCCTAGCTGCCAAAAGAAATTCAAAAGCATCTTGACCAGAAGACATGGACTAAGGATAGTTCCTTCAACAGCGACCAAGACCAATAAGGTCCTGGAGCCTGTAAAGGAAGTAGATGTGGCTAACATCTTCCTAGATCCTGGAACCCAGAGATTAGTGTATGGATAGAAGAATGCTTTATTTCAGATGCATTGATTGATGGAGGCTCATCAGTAAACATAATGATGGATGTGACAATGAAGGACTTAGGGTTGCAAGGAATTCAACCTACACAGTGGCTTATCAGATTGGCAGACCAAAGCAGAATTAAACCATTGGGTATCCTCCCATACGTAAAAACAACCCTTGCAGAAAGAGACTATTGGCTAATGTATTTGGTGGTCAAACCAAATTCTTATGGGACCGCATACCCTCTGTTGTTGGGAAGACCTTGGCTTTTTGAAGCAAGAGCCAAGACGGACTGGTTCAAAGGAACCCTAACCCTAGGCAGAGGACCAAACAAAGTGGTGTTGAAATTGTATGGATCACAAAAAGGCAATGGATCCACATCCATCAAAGCCATAACTGACTCCTCCAATGAGGTAACAAATGGTACATCAGGAGATGAAGATGGTGTTAAACAGATCTTTCCCAAGAAAACAGAGGCACAGTCCCTAACAGTGGGCACTGTAAGTCAACTACCAAGGGAAGCAAAGTCCTTGTCCATGGGCAAATAGCTCCTGCCTCAACTAGAATTGACTTTTGAAATCACCTTTGGCAGTGAAATATAAGCATGGATGTATTGTTCTCCCTGTTACATGGCAGTCACAGAGACAGCAACAGAGATAGATCCAGAGACAAAAGCAGAAGCAAAAACAGACACAGAGGTAGAAGATCTGTTCTTCTCCTAAGAGAGCCTCTACAGAAGCAGAGACAGAGCCTCTAGAGAAAGAGGATGAAAATGATGAGGAAGGAAACAAAGCAGGTTATGAAAGTGTAGATGAAAAATTTCATATGATAGCAGATGATCTTTTTGATGTCCCTATAGAGACCTCAAAGTCCGAAGATCTCAAGATGTTGGAGGAAATGACCATGGTTCCATTTGGGTTGACCAATGGACCACAAAGTATGCAGAATCTACATAAGCAATGGATCAAAGGCATAAAAATTAAGTTCATCAGTGGCTCTTCTCGCCCTAACTATTCAGTCCAGAGAAAAGATGATGATGATGTTCCCTGCCAAAAGAAGCTAGACCTATCAAAGCCTCGGCTTCTAGAAGGTCCGTGCTATGTGACATTCCTGGACGCATCCTCTGAAGATGAATCCCTAAGTCTAGAAGAGATCACCACTCACACAGAAGCAAACAAAGCTCCGATACCCTTCCAATAATCTCAACGGAAAAATGATTCATCTGTTCAAAAGGAGGACACTAGTTCTAGTGGAACATCAGAGAGGACACTACTCCCTTGAAAGAGTCAGACCTCTATCCAGAAGCAATCCGTGGGACATTTATCCGTGAAGTGGAAGGTGAAAGACAAGTGTCGTTGCTAGATACTGATGGTACTGAACGTCACCTAAAAGTGGGTCTCAATCTTCCAGCAAAAGAACTAGTGGTCTTGCAAGATCTACTAAAGGAGAACTTAGATGTGTTTGCTTGGTCATATAAAGACCTAAAGGGGATTGATCCCACAGTATGCCAACATCACATTGACCTAGAGCCTGATGCCAAACCTGTAAGGAAAAGACAAAGGCATATGAATCCTAATTATTCTGCTCTGGTGAAGGCCGAATTATTGAAGCTCCTTGAAGTCGAGTTCATTTATCCTGTGGCTAATAGTGAATGGGTTTCGTCCATTGTGGTAGTACCCAAGAAGAATGGAAAACTTCGAATATGTGTAGACTTTTGAAAGCTCAATTCGAAGACGAAGAAGAATTATTTCCCTATCCCTTTTACAGACCAACTATTGGACACAATGGCAGGCTATGAGCTGTATTCCCTCTTGGATGGATTCAACGAATATAACCAAGTCGAAATTGCAAAAGAGGACCAATCCAAAACAACCTTCACCACAAAATGGAGGACATATGCCTATAGAGTGATGCCATTTGGGCTCTGTAATGCTCCTTCTACCTTCCAATGAGTAATGATGGTTGCCTTCCAGAATCATTTACATGATTTCATTGAGGTGTATCTTGATGACTTTTGTGTCTATAGTTTAATCCGTGAGCACTAGGGACACCTAGAGCGATGTTTTGACAGATGCCGAGAGTATGGGATTTCTCTCAACCCCAACAAATGTGTCTTTGGCATCTCATTAGGAGTTCTTTTGGGCCATATTGTCTCTGCAAAAGGAATTGCAACACACCCGGTGAAGATTGAGAAGATTGCCGCCTTGACAGCACCAACAAACCTCAAGCAATTAAGAGGATTTCTTGGCCATGTGGGCTACTAGAGAAGATTTATTGCACATTTTGCAACCAAGGCAACCCCTTTGCACAAGCTCCTAAGGAAAGATGCTGATTTTCTTTGGACTGATGACTGTGAAGAAGCCTTTAATACCCTAAAATAGTGCCTTATCCAAGCACCTATCTTATAGCCTCCTGATTGGATGAAGGAGTTTCATGTGCACACAGATGCATCAGTTGAAGGGCTAGGTGTTGTCCTATGTCAAAAAGGCCCCTCTAAATTAGATCAACCAATATATTATGCAAGCTGGAAGGTCACTGATAGGGAACGGAACTACACAGTGAGACAGAGCTTGAGTGCTTAGCAATGGTGTTTGCACTGGAGAAGTTTCGACACTATTTATTGTCAATGCATTTTAAGTTCATGGATCATGAAGCCTTGTCCTTCCTAATGAACAAAGCAGATGTTAAAGGGTGACTGATGAGATGGTTGCTCCTATTCTAGGAGTTCAATTTTGAAGTGATCACTAAGCATGGCCATTCCCATGTCCTAGCCGATCATCTATCATGGATCCCTCAAATTGCAGAAGAGGAACATGATGATCCAGACCTTCCTTATGCTTCCTTATTTCTAGTTAAAACAGTTACTCCCTGGTATGCAGACATAGCCAACCTCCTGGCAACTCAATAGTTTCGTCCTGGCATCTCAAGCCGTGAGAAGAAGAAGCTTCTGTTAGAATCAACCCCCTACACTTTGCTAGGCGGTGCATTGTAAAAGAGAGGCAAAGATGAAGTGTTGCGAAGATGTGTTGCAAGGGATGAAATCGACATAGTATTGAAAGCATGCCATGATGAACCATGTGGTGGATACTTTGCAGGAGAAGTGACAGCCAGGAAGGCTTTGTTAGCAGGATATTGGTGGCCGACCCTCCACAAGGATGCATATGACTATTGTAAGAGATGTGATGCTTGTCACTGAATGGGGAAACCCAGTAAAACAAGTGCCATGCCACTGCAACCTATTCTTCCCTCAAAGTTGTTCAAGAAGTGGGGGATTGATTTTGTGGGTCCCATTGATCCACCCACCAGACAGAGAGCAGAACAGATACATCTTAGTATGTACGGATTATGTCATAAAGTGGTGTGAAGCTAAAGCCCTGAAGCGAGACGATGTAACAACGTAGCCCTATTCATGTACAAGAATATTATCATCTGTTTTGGCATTCCTCTCGAGCTAGTAAGTGATAGAGGTACTCATTTCCTTAACAAAATCATGGAGGAGTTGATGGAGCTGTATAAGATTTGCCATCGCAAGTTCACTCCTTACTACCCCAGAGCCACCAATTGCATCCTCTGATCGATCCTGACAAGAAAGATTATCGCATATCGTCGCGACTGGGACGATCGACTTATAGAGGCCCTTTGGGCATACAGAACCTATCATAAGGTAGCTACACGACAAACCCCTTTCTAGCTAGTGTATAGTACAGAAGACGTCTTCCCTATTGAACTAGAATTGCCCTCTTTGCGAGTGGCAGTTAAAGAATGCTTGGGAGATGATGAATCACTGCAACGCCACCTCCTGCACTTGGAATTCTTGGATGAGATATGGCAGATGGCCCTACAATGCATGGAAACCACTCAAGCACGACACAAGGCCTATCATGATAGTTTCATCAAGCAAAAGGAGTTCAAAGAAGGTGAGCTTGTCCTAGCCTATGATTCGAGATTTGACAAGTTTCCTGGCAAGCTTCAACAACAGTGGATGGGCCCATACAAGGTACTTGTTGTCAATCCTAATGGCTATGTTCAGGTGCAAACCGTTGATGCCTCTGATGATCCTTTCCTGATCAATGGCTATCGTCTGAAGAAGTACTTCCCTCCTTGGGAATCTTGATAATCAAGGTCAACCTACCCTCTCCCTTTTGGACATCGCACTGTCATTCTCTTCGTGCTTCTGATAGCCCTTATGATTCTTCTCATGAGGCAGTCTCATTCTGTTAGCCCCTCACAGATACCTCTCAACCCGACCTTGTTCTCTTCTTGTCTGATCCAACAACGATGGTGAGGTTGGTCCTGACACATGGCATTTCTACCATTCTCTTTCTTAACGAAAAAGAAAGAAGGAAAAAAGAAGAAGAAAAAGAACAAAGAAAATTGTTATGGGAGAAAAGGAAGAAATTCCCTGTCATAACAATCCTCGTTCCAAGAAAAGGTGGAAACACCCTTGGGCGGGAAGCTGACTGTGGAAAAGTTGGTAATGCCCCGCAATTCAGGATAGTTGACTCACCAGCAGAACCTTTCCAACAAGTAATTTGAAGCCACCTCCCTTGGCTCGCTGTCTTTGCAATATCAGTTTGTCTATCCTTCTTAATAGACGACCTTTCTTACAAATCATTAATGTATGAGACTTATTGGCTGCCTCCCTAGGTACACCTCTTCTTCAAGATCCTGATGATAATAACCAACATGATCTTCATCACCAACCCCTTGAGTGATGTGAGCTTTCATCCTAATAGGATGGGGATGTGAGTATGGGATGCCGTCTGTATCTATCAGTGAGTGTGACACAGAGGGTGAGGTGAGTGACCAGTTTTTCCCTTCAAATCAAATGAGAGGTGAGATGTGTGAACAGAGTGTTGCACGCACGGAATGGGCCTCTCAATGCACAATGCACGATCTGTTCTTGTGCACTGCACCATAAGGCTCCCTAGCTTTCCTTCTTGCACTATATACCGGCACAGGACGGGATGCACTAATGCACCATCAAATGCGCACAAGGCATACAACCTCTGCACAAGTGACAATGAGGATTACATCAATGGGTTTAAGGAACGGGTTGCCCTCTTGGATCTTTCAACATAGAGTGAGACAGAGGGTGGACTGAATGTGACAAACCTTTCTTCAATCAATTATTGAGAGGTGCGGATTGAGGGACATTACGACAATTGGAGTCAGGTACGTTTCTGTTTCCCTATGCACCCACGGGATGGGTCTCTGCTATCAGCATAGGACACATCACTCTGTTCTGTACACGGTATTACAAGGCTCCCTGGCCTTTCTACTTGCACCTATGCCAAACGGGGTTGGACGCACTAATGCACCATCAATTGTGCACCCTCGCATTCCTAAACCAAATGTGAGATCTGGGTTTCCATCAATATTCGAGTGATGTAAGTTATGGGGCGATTGACTATTCTCTCATTCCATTTGAGTGCCAGTGAGCTGAATGACTATCCTTCGTCTACGACCCCTCCCCCGATGGACTTCATCAACCAGCTACCTGCCTGGGTGCTGCTGCATGGTCCTTGCCATGCTGGTTGAATGTTGGAGTGAGATGTGGTACCTCTCCTGCAGTCGACTCCAACCCTTCTGTAGCAGTGACGGTTCCTTTGCCATACGTGAAACGGGCCAAGTGTTCCTAACTCTACTTTTTTGTTTGCAAGTGTATGTGATGTTTTAAGTGTGGGGATGCCAGCGTCCAGTCGGTTGACAAGTCTGTAGCCGTGTCGATAAATCTACTCTATTCGTTAAGGTTTTAAGTGTGGGGACACGTCCCTACGCGTCTGATATGCGTACCCCCTGCATATGCCTCAAGTTGATCATGCACATATGACATGAACTCTTTCTGCCCTCATAGGGTCCCTTTCCCACCCCCGCCTAACTTTCCCCCACCCTTTGGGCCGTTCCTTCCCTATTTCCCTTTATCCCTTGTTTTGACGTTTTGCATGTGAACGCATCCTATGTTCACCAAAATCCAAATCCAACCTTACAGCCCTGTTTGTCCCTTCGAACTGCCCATTTTTCCATTTTAGCAACCCCTGTTTCGATAGATGGTTCTTGAGTTATTAATTTTTGACGCAATTCCCATAAACTGGACGGTTTTCCATGTGAACGTGCCTTTACTGCTTCAGAACTGTGATTCAACGTGCCCCCCTGGCAGCCCCCTTTCCCTTGATATTTTTTATTTTTACTCTGTGTCCTTCTGATACGCGGTTGGTCCGCTATTAATTTTTGCGAGTTTTCAGGCCCTTTTCGTGCCTATTTTTCACATTTTTCATGTGAACATGCCCTATTTTCACTGAAATTCCAGTTTAACTTGACTCTCGTGTCTCGCCAACCTTTCCCCCACTTTTTTATTTTCCCTCCCCCCTCTTTCGACTGCTGGATTTCTAGTTATTAATTTTTCCATGTGTTTTCGGGTGTCTTTTTTGTGTTTTTTGCATATGAACCCCTCCTCCCTCTGTCAGCCGTGAGTTTTGACATGACAGCCCTGTGTATTCCCTTCCTCCGGACATTTTTTATTTTTACTGTCCTCTATTCCGGTGCACGGATCATTCCATATTAATTTCCGAATCCCTTTTCGGATACGATTTTTTGGTTTTTTCCATGTGAACGCGTACTCTTTTGGTCGAAACCGTGTGTTGACATGATAGATTTGTCGGGTAACTTGTTTGGCACATTTTTCCTTCTTTCCGCCTTGCGTTCCGATGAGCGGATTTTTTTTTTCATATTAATCCTCGAATGTATTTTTAGAGCCATTTTTCATGTTTTTTCCATGTGGACACCTTGCTTTTGCCCTGAAACTCGTGTCGCATTTTTTTATCATCTTCCCCTTGTCTCCTCGCACATTTTTTCTTTTTACGATTTTTCGATCCAGTGAATGTTTTGGGTTTTATTAATTTTTCGTCCTTTTTGTCGTGTGGCCGTGTCTTGCGTGTCGCGCGTGAACGCGCCTGTTTTTGGTTTTAAGTGCCTCGGGATGCCCTCGTGGCCTTTGTGCCTCACGTGTCACCGTTCCCGCCTCATTTGATCCCGTTGATGAAAATTTTTTTACTCTCGCAATGCGCATGCGCACAGGACGGATGTGCACTCACTTTTTAATGACAAAACACAAACAACACAAAAATTAACAAAAACAAAAATAACATTAAAAACAAACAACAAAAAAACAATAATAAATAAATAGATAAATAAAATACAAACCACAAAAAGAAAAACCACACCCAACACACAACACAACAATAACTAACAACACCTAAATAAAAATTTCAAAAAAAAAACCAACAAAACACCAAATCACAAAAAAAAAAACACAAAAAAAACAAATAATAACACACAAATTTAAAAAAATAATCATAACTCCACCAATTTTTTAAAAAAAATAAAAAATAAAATAAAATAAAATAATACAAACAAAGAAAACACAAGAGAAAGAAACCCTTACATGTTCGTTGTCTCGCGGCCTCTCTCCTTCCCCATGCGACATCTCCCTTTTCCTCCTCCTCGCACTCTGAACCTCCTCCCTCCAGCCTCGTCGCGCCGCCTGCCCCACCGGCTAGGGTGCTAAGATCACCGTCGCCACTGCCGGCCTGCCCTGCCTCAGCATCGTCGCGACCCTCGGCGTCTCCTGCCTCTCAACCACTGCCGACCGTGTCTGCTTTGATGCCAAGGAAGTCTGCTCCCTCCTTGGCTCCCACAGCCCCGTCCGCACTACCCTGTATGACCTCTCCCGCGTCATTGTCGAGATCTTAGCCACCTTTGCCGCCACACACCTTCTCTCCTCCTCCTTCCTTCACCGCCTCCACCGCCGCACACCTTCTCTCCTCCTCCTTCCCTCAGCCGCCTCCGCTGCCCGTCGTCTCCACCCCTCCTCCTCCTCCTGGTTAGGTTCCTTACTTAACCTAACTTAATTAACTTTATTAACTAACATAACTTAACTAACTCACTTAATCACCCTACCTAACCTAACCAACTTAATTCACGTAATTAACCTAATTAACTTAATTCACCTAATTTACTTAACTCAACTAAGTTACTTAACCTAACCTAACGCACTTAGATCTCCTAATTAACTAACCTCTACTAACCCCAATTTCCCCTGTTTTAGCCCCCTTTCCTACTCCTTCTCCACTCTACCCCCACTCTCCATACGCAGCACGTAGTGCGGGTGTTCGGGTGTTCCTGTGCGTACGGGAGTGGCCAGTAAGTGTTCACGTGCGAGGACGCGCGTTTGATCTTCTCCGTGCGGTGGTGCATGTCGTCCCTGAGCACACACAACTGTTCACACCCAGTCCGGGTATTTTTTTTATTTTCTACAAACCCGAGAAAAATACTTTAAAAATACCTAAAAATAAGTAAAAATATTAAAAAATCATTAAAAATCAATTAGAAAACAAAAAAATTATTGAAATTTTTCTTTCTAAATTGGGTGCTTTTTTGGTTGATCTTGCTGATTATAATGTAGAGAATTAATTGCAAACAATACTAACATTTAAAATTCACTAAAAATTGAGAAAAAATCATTAAAATCCCTAAAAATCAGAATTAAATTCAAAAAAATCACAAAAAAATCCATCAATGCATTTGACTATTTTTGGAATATTTTAAAATAAAAATTATACCAAAAAATAGAGAAATAAAACATAAAATACAAAATAAAAACACACCTAAATTAAAATTAAAAAAATACTAATAACAATCTCACCCACACATTAATGAACATTGTCTAAACCAAATGTGATCCCATTAACATTGCCTTGATATTTCTTTTGTCTTAAAAAAAAAAAACCAAGGTGTTTTATTTTTTCCAATTAGTGGTTTTTACTTTTTTGTTGGATTTCTTGCATTTGGGACTACTGAGTGCGCCCTCAGTCTCTTGCATACACACCCCTACCAAGTATCTATTTTTTGTGCTTTATTTATTTTTGGTAATCCCTTAACTACAATTAATTATTAAAATAAACTTTATTTACCCACTTTTTCACGCACACTCACGCTAAACACACATTTTTCTAATAAATTAAAATCAACCCACCGTTCACTTTACACGCGCTATGTGCACTTCAGAGGCACTTTAATTTTAAATAAAAACGAACCAGCCCTCATTTAAAAAAAAATCCATGCGCTAAAAAAGAAGAGCGCTTCAGACACATTAAATTTTTAATCAAGGAATATGCATTTAGAGACTTGAGTCTGGGGATCACAGTTTGGGTTTTGTTAAAAAGCACCGTTTCACATTAATAAATTGTAATAACAATTTAAAAGTGAACCGTCGTTTTCTTATTAAGGTTTACAACCTAATAAAATTTCAACCATTGTTAATAATTTCTTAAAATAAACCCTTCACTAAAATCATTCCCCTCACTGCACTTTTTTTCCTTTTCAATAAATACCTTTGTGGGATGGGAACGTATAGTCTTTTAAGCTGACATTGTTGATCAAATTTCTAGTTATGTCGTAATTATGTTTTTGAGGTATTATGGTTTGATTATGTGATACGATTACGAGAGCGGTCTGTAGTTTGATTGTTGAGAGTGAAAAAAGATTAAATTTTTGACTGATTGTTGTTTTTTTTTAGGTTTGAATGATTGATTTTTGATGGATTTAGAGTGATGTATGGTTGATAATGGAAGTGTTTGAGAGTGTTTTGGATGATATTGATTATGTTTTGGAAGTTCATGATGGTTCTCAGTGGAGATATGAAGCTCTATGATGTTCTGTTGAGCTTCTGATTGGTTCTGTATACCTTATGTATAGCTTCTGTTTTGTTTTGATTGTCTTCTGTATGAAGCATGGATTGATGATTGATGAAGATTGAGATCTTTTTGGAAGCTTATTGAATAGTTTTTGATAGTATGGAATGGTTTGAGTATGAGTTATGAGGTTCTGATGACCTTCTGTAACCCTCCGTAGACCTTCTGTAGAGCCTTTGTCTCTACTCTGTCTTTGTACTATAACTGTACTGCAGCTGCTCTGGTACCGTACTGTAACTATTCTGTAGACCTTCAGTAAGTGTTCTATATAAAGTATGTGTGACTTTGGGAAAGTTTTCTAACGTTTGGAAAGGATGAATCTAAGTTCAAAAGAGCTAAAACAAGTGGAAGAAGCAGTTGCTGAAGACTGAAGAGAAGACTGAGTGACAGTGACAGTAGTGAGCTGTGAAAAGACTCTGTAGTGGCTCTGGTGACTCTTCATATCAGACATACCTCTTGGGAGGTGCATCCACGACCTAAGAAGGATTATTTAGAGTTAGTATGAGAGTATTCTAGTGAGGATATGATGTACTATTGATAGAGAGAGAGAAAGAGAGAGAGAGCCAGAGATAGTCAATTCTATCAAAACAATGTAACTGTATATGAGAGATTGAGAGAGAGAACTATGAAGACATTGAAGATGAATACTATGTGATTGATTTCCATTCAAAGATGGTGTACTCTTTTGTGTTCTTTGTTATATTGATGGATTTTATGAAGATGTTGAAGATTATGGTTGATTCTATTAAATCCGTGGGAGATACCTACTATGATGCTACACGAAGATTTGCTATTTCCTTTGTTTTGATGATCAAAAGAATGAAATAAAAGCTTGTTGATGTTACAAGATAGATTTTCTTACAAGAGAATTCCCTTTTCCTTGGTGTTCCTCTTGGGGCTCCATGTTTTTGGTGCACAGCCGGGGAAGCTTGCCATCAACAAGTATCAAAAGAGGCTGAAAATGAAGAAAATGACATTGCCAAGAAGAGGAGAATTCAATGGAAGTTTGCAAAGTTCCTTCTTCCACTGAAGAATTGGAGATTCTTATTATCAAAGCCACTTTCTACAAGAAGTTCATCCCACAATGGCGGAAACATATAACCATCATGATGCATGCTCCATGTGGTGGACTATTTCCTCTTTCTGTTGAAGCAGCAGAAACTTGCATCTTGGTGTCAAATTGTTTGGGAACAAACTGAAGAGCAGAAGCAGAGAGAATGACCATCCATGGAAGATTTGGCATTCATTGACAAGTTTCCATACATCATCAAGTGGGAGATTGTGAAGAAGCTTCAGAAGTCGTGGTCTATGGAGGTTCACGAAAACAAGAAGGAAAAGAGTTGGAATTTGTTCATGGATGCTCAACAACAAGATACGTGGGATGCTTGGTGTACTAATTATCTTCTGTTTGTAAAATAACGATTACTAATTAGACATGTGAAACTCCTTCTATTTCATATTTTTGAACCTTTGGATGTATTGCTTATATTTATGTACCCAAAGAGACTCATAGAAAACTTGATTCCATTGGATATTCAAATTTTCCTAAGGGGTACAAGTTTTATGATCCATTCTCCAAGAAAGTTATCATAAGTCGTGATGCTATTTTCAATGAGAAACTTATGGGCAACACATGGGGGTCTCATGAGGACACTGGGAGGACATGGTCATTAGAGGACGTTGATGAAAAAAAGTTGTTACTCATTGCTTTTCCTTTTCTATATGATGATGAACCTCCTTCACAAGATAATATTGACTCTTCAAATCACGATTCATAACTTGTACCTATTGTTGCTAATGATGACCGTAGCATTGATCTCTATGTTGATCTTCCAATTGATAATCTCAACTTCCTTCAACAAGTAAAGAAGGTTTTATCTTTTGCATTTGATATGGTGGATCTTGCAGACATGCACTCATGTCTTGGTATTCAAATTCAATGCTATTAAAAAAAGGGCATTTTAAAACTATGTCAAACAAAGTTCATTGAAGATATTATTTATAAGTTTGGTTTGGATTCTGCACATCGTACTAGTACTCCTTGTCTTATGAGCTCTACCAAAAACTCGTACTTTCTGCACCAAACAACATCTTAGTTCTCAATGCCTTAAACATTGGACTGTAGCTAAATAATTTTTGAAGTATTTGAAAGGCACTAAAGATTTTGGGTTGGTTTATCGACACCAACAAAACTCTAATTCTATGCATTCAGTTCAACTTTTGGGTTATACAGATGTACATTGGGCAAGCTCTCACTTATCTATGCATTTTATAAGTGGGATTTGTTTCTTTATCAATGGTTGTCCTGTTTCTTAGACTAGCAAGAAAGAAAATTGTGTTATTGTTTCCACTACAAAGGCTGAATATGTAGCTCCATCTTTAGGCACAGCTCGAGAGTTAGTATGGCTTCAACAAGTTCTATCAGATATTGGCCATCGTCCTCTCTCCAGCATACCACTTCGATGTGATAACCAAAGTGCCATTAGTCTTGCTAAAGATTATGTTCAACATAACAAGTCTAAGCATATTGCAATGCATTATCATTATGTTTGGTATGAAGTAAAGAAAGGCATGATCATGATTGAACATTGTCCAAGTGATCAGAGGATTGCATATATATTCACTAAAGGACTCAATGAAGTACGCTTTACTCTGCTAGACTTGGAACTTGGAGTTGTCTCAACTTCAATATTTGGGAATTAATCTACTATGACATTGTAGTGCCATTGTACATACTCTTTGTAGACACCATACACTTCACACATGCATATACATCTCAGAACTCTTGGTCATCTTTGTAAATACATATTCAATTTCACTTCACATGCACAGATTCGCTTTACATCACACAATAATCCTTCTTGATCATGGTTGTAAATTTGTATCTAGGAGCTGGGGTTTTTCCCTTGTGCTCCCTAAGGGTTTTTTCATCTGCAACTGGAGACCTTTGTTTGAGTGGGGATATTGGAGCTATATATAGCTCACCCTATCTAGACTAGGTCTCACATATATATATGTAGATTGTGATTAATATGAAATAGTCTTCGGGAGTGTACATGGTGTGTTTCTTCTCTCCCTCTCGAGTCTCTACATATATTCTCTCTCTACATCTCAACAAAGACTACGATCATCATTATCATCTATTATTGGAGTAGTGATCAAAAGCTTTTGATTGTAAGACTTACAAACAAAAATTTAAGTACATAAATGAAGGTTTCAAAACATTTTATTCATTTTGAAAGCCTTTGACTAGTTTTTTCCCTTTCTGCTTCGCCTCCAGCTCAACTAATGGTAGTCCATAGGTACATTTTTAGGGATAATTTTATTTTAATTTTAGAATATTATTTAAAAAGCATTTTCTATTTTAAATACTTTTGTTGTGCTAGAGGTCTCCCTCATACTTTAAAAGTATTGTTAGAATTTTAGTCTCCCTTTGTATATGTGTGGATTAGAGGCATGCCTCACACTGTAGAAATAGGATATTAGGATTATTCATTTGTGTTATGTTGTATTAGAGGCTTGCACTTTCTTTCATAATACAAGCATACAATTTTCTTGGATTTGCTATTGCTAGTACTGAAGGCTTGCACTTGCATTCCAATAGTAAGTCTACGCTATAAAACATCCATTTTTATGTCTATTAAAGGCTTGCATCACATTCTACGAATGGATTTAAACTTTGTGGTATTGTGTACTTGTGTTGCATTGGAGAGAGAGAGAGAGAGAGAGAGAGGATTATTGCGTTCGTTACGTGGGATGATATGATGTCTTATCCTTGAACATTGTTGCATCCCGCGGATCCCACATGCAACGGCGCGTAATCCGAGCTTTGCTTATAAAGTGTGCGGAGAGGGGCGGCTCCCACTTCATCTGTCCCCGGTGGGCTCTCCTTGTTGCAGACCTCGAGTCGGTGGGGATACGATGCAACGGCCAGAGACGATGGCCGGGCCGAGTGAGCTTCTCTCTCCATGCCACCCGTCGTCCGAGAGCGCTGTCTCTCGGCGGGGGGTAAGGCGTGGACGAGATGCTCCGGGAGGCTTGGGACGGCCCCCCTGCCCCCACCACCAACCACCTTACCACCTTAAAACCTTAACAACAACGAACGGAACAAAAACAACCAACCGCCGCAAGAAAGAAAGAAAGAAACTAAAAATAAATAATAAAGATAATAAAGCAAAAGAAAAGAAGAAAAAGTACCCTACCCGCCCGGCACGGCCATCGATCCACCCACCGTTTTTTGAGCTTAAAAAGAGAGAGCTTTAACCTTAGGTACATTATATTACATGCAACCCGTCCAAATGAGTGTCGGTGTATGCATTCGAATGCTTGTCTGTGTATTTTTAAAAAATTATTCTAATATGTTCGTCCGTACGTATTTCTGGACGGCTAGATATTTTGAAGATCCAGACATACTGATATGCTAGATATTTTGAGTGGCCGAAGTCAGCGGCACTATTCCTACATTTTGGTTTGCCTCATGAGATTGATTGTATAGATAATCTATAATCTAGGTGAGTAAGGGCTCATGCATGAAGGGCCCAATGTTTTTTATGCTGAAACATGTGGCATTGTGTACAGCTACTATGAGTACATGCTTTTAGCATTGTTTTGGAGAATCTTTGCATCTTTGGAGGGAAAGAAGGAATGGATATCTTGAGAACACCTCCATGCATAATCCAATGGGCATAAGCTCAATGGCCATAAGTCTCGTCTAATATTTAGTGCGAATTCAAGTGTTGATGATATGTGTGCTGATTATCCTAATCAATCGGCATGATCAGAGCTAAATCTAAAGAAGGGTGGCATGCAAAGTGTTGGGCTACAGCAACACAACATGTTACACGTTGGCATTTTGGCTTGTAAGGCATGTTTGTAAGAAAGCACATATGGAATTGCAATTATGCTTGGCATAGTGATCAACTTAAGACAAACAAGCCTTAAGAAGTCCTATCAAGGGGCTCTTTCCACACTCAATCATCTGAACCTCATGATAGCTTGTGGCCTACCTCGATAGTGATCTTCTTCGACTACAAGGTTGGCTTTTAGCTATACTCCATTGGATTTATAAATTTGACTCTAAGAAGGCACCAACAAGCCGCGTCTCTCTCCATGCTTCCATGCTTAAGAAGACAATCGAGCAAAGGCAACATTGTTGCAAGTCCTACTCTCTCCTCATGAAAAGTACAAAATCCTTATCATGAGAGCTAGCACCGCCATCATTGAACTCCTTTAGTGTAGTCTATGGCTCCTCCCTACAACCATAAGGAGTTGAAAGCTCCTTGTTATCATAGCTATCATTCAACAATGGCATTTTATGGTGATCAAGGAACCTTAGAAAGAAATATGTGAAAACAAGAGAAGTGTATATCTACCAGTGCATGTCCTTTCAATATATCGATGTTGAGTCCAATATGAGATGCCATGACAAGGTTGTAGAATGGGGACTGTATGAATCATGAAGCTGACAAGGACTTTAAGAGGAATGTAGTAGGGAGTAGATGAAGTTAGTAGAAAAGTATGTACATGTAGTTATGCATGAAGATTTGGATATGGATTGTAGGGTATGAGTAGTTCAAATATTTATTGAGGTAGAACAAATACAGTTACTGTATCTAGTCATAGATATGCGAGAATAGGAAATTACTGAACAAAAGCCTGAGTAGACGGAGAATTTGGCAGTGGAAGCAATTCAACTGATTGTAGAGGAAGTGAGTCTATTTAATGGATAGGACATATGTAACCATATCAAAGATTTTGAAGAAAGGATGCAATAGTTTGATGTCCTAGAGGATTATAGGATTGAATGTTTAGAATGCATTGATGAAAGCAATGTCGTGATGCTGCGCATCCACCACTGCGAACATGAGGGTGGAGTTTTTCACCAGGAATTTGAAACCATTAGTCAACGTCATTAGGAATTTATTTTTTGTTGTGTGTGTGTTTTTATTTGCATTTTTGCATGACGCACGAGCACATGTGGATAGGCTAGGCACATTTTCTTCATTCCATTCATAAATTTTGTGTGGATCATCATTCGATTGGTTGCATAGCATGGATTCAATTTTGCATGTCCTCTTCAAATCACAAATGATTGAGCACGAAGTTCTATTTCAAAGCATATTTTCTTGCTAGGACACATTGTACAGCATTAAAGCAGCATGTATGTCCTGAAGGCAATGAGGATTAACCGTTTGATGAGAAAGCCTTGTGATGTGCCGTATCAAATGCAAATGGGAAGTTTATTTTCAGTTCATTGCCTTGTGGACAGTACAAGCTTGTGCCTTATTATAAGGGAGAAATTACAGTCTTTGATGTTTCACCTACTTCCATTGAAGTAGCTGTTGGTCATGACAATGTTGTTATCACTGAGCCATTTCAAGTAATTGGGATCTCTATTGGTGGCCAAGTTGTATACTGTTAAGGCACTGGTATGAAGGGAGTGGAGATATTCGTAAACAATGCCCAAAAAGCCACAATTGATGTGAAAGGGTACTACAAACTTGGAGCTTCCACTTCTAGACGTTGAAGTGATGTAGGATAATGCAGATACCGATACAAAGCTAGAGATTACTGATGATGTAGATATTCTTTCTAAGGATGATTTTTTACTATCTAACATGAAGGTGGATGCTATACTTATGAACATATTTCCTATAATTATAGAATCAGACATAGTGTTGGAGGGTTGTGATTATGTAGAGGTTTTGATTCATGATTTTGCTATGTTTTTACTATGCAGATTGATGCTTAAGATGGAGATGCATTGATAGATGTAATGCTAGAGGAGACTATTATAAGTGCTATGGTTGAAAGATCTAACATTCTTAATGGGGATGTGATGATGGATCATATTGATGCTAATGTCCAAAGGATGGATGATGCTATCAGAGTTGAAGGTATGAAAGAAATATATGCTTTGGATGAATACACCAATGAGCTCAACCTTCATTCAAATATGCTTGATTGGTGAATGGTACTTGACTTGGAGAAAAAGCAAGAGAAGGAGAAAAATGAGTCTTTAATATATACTATCATGGATTGTGGGAAAAAAAGGAATTTTCATTGCATGCTTTCAAGAATGAAAAGGAGGGTGGGGGTGCAACATGCATTCTGGTAAAGGAGGATGTTCATGTAGGGCATTGGGGGAATACTTTTATGCACAAGAGTAGCCAATGTGTCTTCCCTCCTATTTTTCTTTTTGCGTATTCCCTAGACTACATTAGAACACACCTTGCTAAGGAGGCCAATGCTATAAAGAAAGGAGGGGAGCATCAGCACAATGGACTCTTGGTTGTCTACAAGAAGATTCTGAAGCTTAATGGCCTACCAAGGTTTTACTAGGGTTTCAATAGTTCCTGTGTTGAAATCATTGTGTATACCATGACCAATACTTTGGACTATATGACTCTCTAAAGCTAGATGTGCTTGTTGACAATCTTCATATTTTGGAGTCTCTTATAACTTTGACTCTATTGATGGATATCGACCACCTACATGAAGAGGATGGTGTTCTCTTGTGTGTATCTATTGGGACCACCAGTGTGGTGACAATTCAACCTGTACAAGGCCTTCATGACAATTCAAGAGATGACTATAATAAGGCAGAAACTCATGAATTGTGGTCTAATATCTAGTGTGAATTGAAGTACTGATGATGCATATACTTATTATTCTAATCAATGGGGATGATCATAACTAAACCTAAAAATGGGTGGCATGCAAAGTGCCGAGTTGTAGTAGTAGAACATGTCACACATTGGGATTTTGTCTTGTAAGGAAAGTTTGTAAAAAAAAAAACATATGGATTTCCAATGATGCTTAGCATAATGATCAACTTAAGAGATACAAGCCTTAAGAAGTCCTATTAAGAGGCTCTTCTTATGCAATCATATGAAGATCATGATATCTTGTGGCCTACCTCCATGCCAATATTCTCCAACTATAACACTGCCTTCAAGCTATACTCCATTAGATTTATAAACTTGAATTCAAGGAGGCAGCAAGTCGAGTCTCTCTCCATGCTTCAATGCTCTAGAAAAAAAATGAGTAAAGGCAACACTATTTCAAGTCCTACCCTCCCTTAACGAAAAGTACAAAAGCTAATCCTTTTGTTTGCCTTATCATGAGAGCTAGCTTTACCATGAACTCCTTCTATGTAGTCTATGCTCCTTGCTACTACCATCAGGAGTTGAAAGTTCCTTGTTATCATAGCTACCATTCAGCAAGGACATCTTATCGATTGAGGAACCTTGGAAAGAAACAAGTGACAACAAGAGAAGCGTATACCTACCCTAAGAGGAAAATCATCCTACACTTAATTTGAATATGTTGGAGAAGTGGAGAAATTGATGTAGCTATCATAGTTCATCTTAACTTTGTTTATGTATGTGCTGGTCAATGCTTTATGGAAAGAATGCAATGAAGGAAGTTAGGCTTTATCTCATGTATGAAAACATACTTGAAGTTTTGAAGTGACTTAATAAGGGTTAACTATTGAGGCTTAGTCTTGATCACTCTTGAGAAATTTTATGCTCAGATGAAGTGGAGGGCTAAGAAGAGTTTGCGGTTAATGTCGACCACTCCTAATCCGTGGAAACACTTGGATGAAGTTAACATTGAGGATATTCTCATATAAAATTGTGATTTGGGTTCAAATCTTTTGACTGGGATTGTAATATGGGTTTCTTATAGTGTTGTGCATAACATTGAAAGTATCTCTTCCTATTCAGCTAGTACTACCACACCTCCTCCTCTTTCCTAAATCTCTTGGTAGAGACCCCACCTCTTATTGGCCTACATCTGCATCCTTTCAACATGAGTGTTAAAACCCGATGTGAGATGCTGTGACAAGGTTGTAGGATAGGAGACTTAGGTTGAAATGACCATCATATGCATCTTGAACTCTTCCCAATCACGAAACTGCTGATTTTCTCTTTGAACAAATCTCCACCATGAAGCTGACAAGGACCTAACAAGGAATGTAGTACGGAGCAAATGCGGTTATTGAAAAAGTGTATACATGTAGTTAAGTGTAAAGATTTGGATATGGATGGTAGGATACATGTAATTCAAATATTTATATGGGAAGTACAAATGTAGTTACCATATCAAGTCATAGATATCCAGGAATAGGAAATTACTAATTAAGAACCTGAGAGGATAGAGGATTTGGCAATGGAAGCACTTCAAAAGATTATAGAGGAAGTGGGCCTATTTAATGGACAGGATGTATGTAGCTATGTCAAATTTTTTGATAAAAGGATGGAAGAATATGATATCTAAGAGGACTGTAGGATTGAATGTTTTGAATATGTTGATGAAAGCGGTGTTTAAGAAACAAGTTTAGGAGATTCCACATATGTATGGCATATCCTAGGATAAATACATGTATTTTCTTAAAGTATAGTGAGAACGTAAGTGTGTCCAAAGAGCTAAGATTTGTATGCAAAATCATGATTTGTCGATTGAACTATTTGAGATTCCATTGTTGCATGCTAAAGTTGCAAAGTATAACGCAAAACTAGAAATAAAGTCAAAGATTACTGATATTGCATAGATTTTTTCTTGGGATTCTTTAAACTATCCGATGTGTAAGTTGATGCTACTATAATTGTAGAATCAAATGTATGCTGGAGAAATGTGAAGATGTAGAGGTTTTGATTGAGGATGTTGCTATGTTTTCTACTTATGTAGGTTGATGTTAAAGGTAGAGATGCATTGATTAATGCAATGCTAAAGGAGACTCTTGTGCACATCTACACTTAGCACTTTGCTGGTTATTATGATCCTCACATGGTCAGTGACTTATCATTTATTATATTTAGTTTGTTGCACCTGCTTTTATGACATAGTTATAGCACCAGTCTATTAGTATAGTTAGTTATATACTCTTGAACTTAGTATGCGACTTTTTTTAAATGTTTTATCTTATTTATACATTGTATTATGTGTGGAAGAATAAGAAAAAAAAAAACGTTCTTGCCTCCATCTCTCTTGTGTTCTTGGGTGAGCTTCTCCTTATGTGTATGTTGTGTGTTTGGCACATCAACTCAAAAAACTTCCCCTATGACATGATTCTTGTCATGGTATTAGAGCACTAGCACTGAGAGAGACTAGTTTTGAAGGCTAAAGTAAAGGAGAAGAAGTAAGGATTCAAGCAAGCCAATGAGGAGTAAGAAGCTCTCCCATTCTTCCGCTCTCTCTCTCTTAGATAGTGCATGTGGAGGCATGGAAGCAAGACATAGCAAAAATCTTAGATTGCTATGAGATTTTGTGTGAAACAAAGTATTGTATATTTTGCAAGATAGTCATCCTACTTTTGTTGGCCATTTGAGGCCATTTTGGGCCTCATTTTAGATCCGCAAGGTTCAAAATAATAGTTTCAGGATATATTGCAATTTTAGCTATGTCGATAAAAAATGGATACATAGGTTATAGATTTCAAATTTGTAAGCTTTAAGGTGTTTGCCAAGAATCAAACACAAGTTTTATCTACAAACAGGTTGCATACTCAATCTACTATTCAATAGTCAATTAAAAAGGCTACTTAATAGTGTATTGATGTGCACTTGTTTTGAAAGGTTGTAGAAGATTTGCTTTCTGTTTTGTATCAATCTTGAGATAATCATAAATATCAATGAAAATCCAATCATTGAGAAGCTGGATAAGAACAATTATCCATCATGGAAGTTTTGTGTGACGAACTTCCTTATTGGAAAGAGCCTTTATGAGTTTATTTCAAGTAAAAAAAGAGCCAGAGCTGAGTAACCTTATGACTGCAAATGAATTAAAAGCATAGAAAGAATGGAATGCAAAGGAGATTTTGAGATTTTGATGAGTTGGTCTCTCTCATGATCACCAAAGGGATCAATATGTGGGGTGAATTATCTGAGAGAAGTTGTAAACAGGTTCAAGGATTTTACTCAAGTTTAGAAAGGAAATGTGGTAGATCCTCTTCAAGAGATCGTGGTATGGATGTATTGGTGATAACTAGCAAAACAAGTTAAATGAGCAATTTGGTGAAATGAATGTTTCAAGAGGCCATGAAAACTTTAGAGACAGGGGGAGCTCTAGAGGAAGAGGTGAATGATAAAATGGTTCGAAAAGATAAAGGATTTAAAAAATCTAGGTTGTGTGGATGAGTAATGATTCATACCAACCAATTTTACACATTGAAAAAAATCATTTATCCTTGCATGATGGCCAAACAAAGAGTCTGTCAAATGCATTACATGTGCCATCAATCACAAAGAATTGTGTCTGTTGGCCAAAAGATAAAGCAAGAGTTGCAGGTTTGATTTAATGCAAAAGGTTGTTTGGTAGAAGACATTAATGATAAGTGCAGGTTGATCGCAAAAGGAAGTAGTGTGCATGGTGTGTCTCTTATCTCCCTCTTACATCTCTACATATCTTCTCTCTCTATATCTCAGCATGGTATCAGAGCTATCAGGATCGACTACAACCAATTCCTTGAAGAAGACAATCAAGAAGTATATCTATGTAGTATCTCTTTGGTTCTTGATTCATGTTCTTTTCATGCTTAAATTTGATGCATTGTGTATGTTATGAGAATCTTATGTTATGAATTTTAAGCATAGAAGAAGTTCACTCGATCATCATTTAGATTGCATATATATTGAACTATAGATATTCCTTGCTTGTTGACACCCTAAAAATTTCTATTCAAGAAACTCTTAACGGAACGCCTTTCTCAAGAGAACTAGTTTTTGTGATGTGCTAAGACTCACAGGCTTTCTTCTAGTAAATCCGTACTCAATTTGGAGTTCCACGTCAAAAGTTATATTAGTTTGGGTAAATTGGACTTGAAACATGAAAATAAATAGAACAACAACTTTTCATGCAGACTTCCATGACACAGGTCTCCTCACGATTATTCACTCTTGACTTTTTGCCAAAATTTTCCAGATCATCATCTATTCTTGGCCAAAAAGTGAAGCGATTATATTTTATCATCTACGTTGGGCAGGCTTATTCTCGCACACGTTTTGTCTATTATGGGTCACTTTATTCTAGTCCATCTTTCATCTGACTTGGGTCTCTTTCTTTTGGAGTATGATGTACCCAACGAGACTCATAGAAAACTTGATCCTCCTAGTTTAAAAGTCATTTTCATTGGATATTTAAATTTTTCTAAGGGATACAGGTTTTATGATCCATCCTCCAAGAAGGTAATCACAAGTCGTGATGTTATTTCCAATGAGCAACTTATGGGCAGCACATGGTCTCAGGAGGATGATGGGAGGACGTGGTCATTAAAGGATGTTCTTGGGTGAATGAGCGATCGGGGACATGATGCAAATATCATTTTTCTAGTGAGACACATGCAAATATCATTTTTCTACATACATTCTCGATGTTACTTGAGCTAGTTAAAGAAGATGTTCTATGGGTTGAAGTAAGTACTTAGAGCATAGTTTGACAAGATCAGAGAGTATCTTCTCAACATTGACTTTTATGTTTTTGATGTTAATCACTCACTTTATGTGAGAAAGGGAGATATAGGCTTGGTCACCATGGTCATCTATGTGGATGACTTGATTATTACATGTAACAATGATAGTGGGATTACTAAAGTTAAGGACCTTTTGATGAAGAAGTTTGAGATGAAGGATTTGGGTGAGTTGAGCTACTTTCTTGGTATTGAGGTGATCAGATGTGATGATGGTATATTGCTATCCCAAAGGCAATATGACTTGGATATATTATCCAAGTATGGTATGGCAGCATGTGCTTAAGCCTTTTTAGTGCGATTGGAGAAAAATGTGCAATTGAATGTTGATGTTGGGGATCAGATAGAAGATCCTACTATGTTCAAGAGGATAGTATGGAGTTTGATTTATATGACTATCACAAGGCCACACTTGAGTTATGCTATTGGCCTTGGTAGTCAATTTATGCAAATACCTAGAAAGACTCATTTAAATGGAGTTAGACACATTTTGAGGTATGTGAAGTCCACTTTGTATTATGGACCTTTTTCTGATGCAGGTAAGGATATACATGTGTTTGCATATGTAGATGTAGATTGGGTCGGTGACATGCTTAATAGAAGATCTACCATCAGACTCATGTTTTCCTTTGGTAGTGCAATGGCTACATAGACTAGCAAAAAGCAATCTATAATTGCTTTATCGAGTAGAGAGGTTGAGTATAGAGGTGTTATTGTGGTAGCATGGAGGTGGTATGGTTGCAAAAGTTATTAGATGATTTGAATGTGTAGGGAGATGTTCCAGTTGTCATTCATTGTGACAACATGAGCAACATACAACTAGCTAGGAACCCTTTGTTCCATGGTAGGAGAAGACTCATTGAGGTGCATTACCACTTTCTGAGAGAGAAGATACTTGTAGGAGAGATTGAATTGGTCACACAGGATCATATAGATGACATTTTCACAAAAGCATTAGGTGTAGAGAAGCTTCAAAAATTTCAAAGCTTAATTGGAGTTGTAGAGATACAGTTGAGCTTGAAGGGGAGTGTTGAGATGGCAAGCTCAACACGTGCAAACATTGATGATGGACTACTCAATTAGATGGGTCTCCACATCTACACTTAGCACATTGGTGGTCATCATGGTCCTCATATGGCCAATTCCTTATTACTTATTATATTTAATTTGTTGCACCTACCTACAACTAGCATAGTTATCGTGCAAGTCGATTAGTATAGTCAGTTATGCATTGTCTAACTCAGTATGCCACTTTGATTTATGATGTATCTTATCTATACTTTGTATACATCGTATTGTGGATGGAAGAAGAACAAAAAAGTAGCAAGAAAAACGTTTTTACCTCCATCTCTCTTCTTATGTTCTTGAGTGAGTTTTCTCTTGTGTGTATGGTGTGTGTTTAGTGCAACAACTCAACCAAGTCCCCCCACCACACGAATTTGACATGGCTCTATGAACGAGGGATATCATGCGCTAAAAGTGCCTTATGATAAAGATGGATATTTAAATTTCTATGTGTGTTAGAAGATACTTGTGACTTGGGTGTTTTACTCTAGTGGGAAATCACTTATACGCAATTTTTGTTGGGTAGGTTATGATCATATTGGTGTTTGATGCACATGGCTATATAGTGTGGCACATCATGAGGATATGCAAGTTTGGAGGGGGTGGATTGCACGATGCTATGCATCCACTCGTGAAAAACATAGGAAGAAGGCTAAAGCTTTCTACTCATGGTACTTTGAGCTTGAGGTAGAGACTCAGGTAGGTTACTCATGAATATATGTGTGCATCACATGGGTTCAAAATAAGGTATTTTTAAAATACCATTTTAATACATTTTTTACATACAAAAGGGTGTAATATAAATTTATTTTTTATAGATTGAATAGAAAAGGTTATGTTTTATTCAGGAAAAATTCACAAACAAGGATATTTAGAAATAGGCATTGAACGCACATGATGTAGAGGATATACATATAGTAGCTTCCCCGAGGGTAGAGAAGGAACCCTTAGATGTTCTTGTTGGAGTTGTTCCCATGCCTCAATGAGATCTAATGATGAGAAGGAAGCTATGTTTATCACTGTTTTTTTATACATTGTCAAAACTTATGCTTGATGAAATGATATGAGTTTGTCTTTCTAAAACCTACCCGTAGCAAGAATCAGGTTGAAAGATGGAAATCCCAAGTGGTACCATGCATGTTCGACATGTGGTTGTGATATCTCAGTTTTGAGACACACGCCTCATGCAAGAAGAGATATCCTCATACCAGAATGTGTTCTCTCTTCCGATTTTGAGTCCCCTGAGTGGAATTTTATGTGGCAGGGGGCATGTTTGCTAGTAACTAAGGGGAAGCAAGAGGGCAGCTTGGTAAACCAGGGGAAAAAGCAAAAATATGAGGATTTTTTAAAAAAAATAAAGAAAAGAGAGGGAAAAGGGTTCTACACAAGACAATTAATGTATGAGAGAGAGAGAGAGAGAGAGAGAGAGAGAGAGAGAGAGAGAGAGAGAGAGAGAGAGAGAGAGAGAGAGAGAGAGAGAGAGAGAGAGAGAGAAGAATCTTGCAATCTAAAGGGAAAGGAGAAATATGATGCTCAAAAAGAAGAACCAATTTTTAGAAGAAAGAGGCCATGTAGCTAAAGTTATCGGAGCCGTGGAGCATGATGGCAGGGCTCTTGAAGCCAATTGGTTGATGCTAGTTCTTAGTTTTCAGATGATGGCAATAAGAGTCTTCCTTTTGTCTTGTTTTCTTCTACTGCTATGTGGGGCACAATGTATGAAGATTTTTTCTAATGTATGGATATGAGTGAGAGACATCAGAGGGATATTCTTCATCGTGTTGAGAGTGATGTATGTTAGTTATTTGCGTGAGACTTCCCATTCAGGAGAGAAGAATAGAAGTAAATGATCTCTACATCTGAAACTGGGTATGTGGTAGAGAATATGTATTATGGGCAAGAGTGAGTGATCACAAATATTTAATCATTTGTTCAATGGTGTTGTCTAATGGGTTTTGTTGAGGGGAGATCCTCAATCTTTATCCTGTTGTGTTGTCTTGGGGGTTGTTAGAGGCCACCAACTACCCAATTCACCTAGTGCCCCTGTTGAGGATCTCCTGTGTTGAAGATCTTTTGCTGATCTTATCAGTTAGGAAGTATAACGGTTTGGAAACCAACCGATACACAAACTCAATCATAGTGGCTTTTGGATATGAACCCTTCTTTGGTACTAAAAATGAGGATGTTCATCAATTTATCAAGAGATTGGAGTGGATGGTTTACCAAGATCGAAGGGACACTGGTGCAGATAAGCTTTGAATGATCAACATCCTACTTGAAGGTTTTGCAAGATTATGGTGGAACTCACTAAATGAAGAGACAAGGGCAAATTGAAATGAAGTCAAAATGAGTTCCTTACAAGGTTTGCAGCTAAGCCAAATCTTGAGAGTTTATGGAAATCTTTGGAAAGGATGTTTCAGGGAGAAAATGAGGAAGTGTCTAAATTTGTTGCAAGATTTGAAGAAAAATGGATAGAAATTGCACAAAATATGGAGCAACATCTAATGAAGTTCTTGAAAAAGGACAAGCTTGTTTCATTACTTAGGCCTAAAATTAGAGAAAAGATTTTGATCAAAGACCCTGATACATATGAAGATGCAGTCAAAATAGCCAAAGAAAAGCAAAGGAAAAGTCATATTGCTCATGATTGCCCTTATCCAATAAGAATAGGAGGGGAGATGTATCCCATGCCACAATAGAATGCTAGGCAAGATGCTAGATCTCAATAAGAATAAAGGCCACTTGAACCAGCTAGGCAATTGTTGAAAAGAAGGCCTGATGAAGGCACATCATGTATGAATCTGATCAAAACTAGCATGTCTGATGATGGGGAAAATGTTGATATTTTAGCTAACAAGAGTTTCAAAGAGAAGGATACTAAAACTGAAACTCAAAGGGTAGCAAGGATTAAAAAGGGACAACAGATTGCAAACAATCCAGAAACTAGCAAGAAAGTTAAACAACAAATGAAGATTCAAGTGGGGGACTTTGCTTTGGGAGTCAATCAAGTTCCTTACAACTTGCTTGAGGATTCAAAAGGTGAGAAGGCTAATGTTACATACGGTCAGCCTACTATAGATGAACTCATATATGCGAAGGAAATGGCATGGGTTGGTTAGCATCAAGAAGAAAGGAAAGATCCGAACTGGGAATGTTAGAGTGGTATACTTATCAAATGTGATAGACATTATATATGTCATGGATGCATGGATACACGGAAGGAAAATTGATCAAGTTTATGTTGATGGTGGTGCACAAGTTTGTGTAATCGCTGAAGAAGCAATGCTACAAATGCATCTTAAAATGACATAGAAGTCATTGTTTAAGGTTAAAATGGCAAATAGATCAGAAGTAAAATATTAGGGAGTCATCGAGAACTTGAAGATGAACATTGGAGGCCAAAGAGCATGTTTGGATTTTCATGTTATGCTTGCAAAACTTGGGGCATATCCTCTCATTTCGGAATGATCGTGGTTGATTGATATGAGGTCTAGAAAAGACTGGTATAGAGGTCAATTGGAACTCTATCTAGAGAAGCCAGCTCATAAGAGGGTGATCTTTGACATGAAAACAGGGTCCGTCATTCAAAATGGATATGAAACTGATGTTGGAGGTGATGAAAGTAGTGATTCAAAAAATTCCAACCTTGATGAGGAAGATAGAGAATGGGAAGCTAGCCTACTCTCTAGGGATGTTGACCTCTTCTATTTGTCAATCCAGGGTCCAAAAAGAGAGGAAAAAGTTATAAATATTGCTGCAAGAAGTATAGAACTCATGCAGGATGTTCAAAGAGTAGAGAGAGAGAAAGGGAAAGACTCCATATCCATGAGCCTTCAGGCTCTCAAGCTCATTCCTTCATTTCCACACACTAAACTAAAAAGCACACACACACTACAAGATAAAGTGACCTAGTGTAAATGTAGACTAGACTGACTAACTCTAGTCAGGTCACTGACTGACTACTAACCCGACTTATTTAATGTAGTCACATGTAGACAACTGTACACACTAGCTGTCATAGATGTCGGTCATAGATGAAGACACACTGACGGTGAGCTTGATTTCTAACACTCCCCCTCAAGCTCAAAAACAAAACTCAAATCATCTGCATCACTCCAAGTAGCTGTCTAAAGTGAATGAACTTATCTTTACCAAGTGATTTGGTAAAGATGTCTGCTACGTGGTCTTCAGTCTTCACATGCTCCAAGTCAATCTGATCTGCTAAAACCATTTCCCTGATGAAATGGTAGTGAACCTCAATGTGTTTTGATCTTGCATGATAAACATGATTGCTTGCTAACATAACACTGCTCAAATTGTCACAGTACAGCTTGACTTTGCTGTCCAAGTGTACTCCCAAGTCATTCAGTAACTTCTGTAACCACTTAGCTTCACAGGCCGCTAAGGCCGCACCACGATACTCTGCTTCCGTACTGGACAATGCAACTGTAGGCTGTTTCTTACTCTGCCAACTGATCATGCTACTACCCAATACAAATGCATAGCCATTGGTTGACCTCCTGTCATATGTGCAACCAGCCCAGTCAACATCAGTGTACCCCATCAAGTCAAGGGTTTTCCCATATGCATAAAATAGCCCATGATCTGTGGTACCCTTTACATATCTCAGAATTCTTCTGACTGCATCCAAGTGTGGTTTGCGAGGCTTCTGCATGAACTGACCTATCAGCCCCGCAGCATAACTCAAGTCAGGTCTAGTGATCATGAGATAGATCAAGCTGCCTACCATCTGTCTGTACATAGTAACATTCTCAATCTCTGTCCCAACATCAATCTGCAGCTTGACATTCTGCTCCAAAGGCATATCCATAGGCTTGCAATTAGCCATACCATATTTCTGTAACATGTCATGAGCATACTGCTTCTGTAGCAGCCATATGCCTCGAGGTGTAGAGACAACCTCAATCCCCAAAAAATATTTCAGCTCTCCAAGATCCTTGACCTTAAACTCAGCCTGTAAACATGTCTTTATTTCTGCAATCCCATTTTCATCATCTCCTGTAATGATTAAGTCATCAACATAGGCAACTAGAAAAACATAGCCACTATTTGTCTTCTTCGCAAATAGACTATGATCAGCATCTCCCAATCGGAAACCATGTTGCTGTAAATAACTACTGATGCGAGCATTCCATGCTCTGGGTGCCTGTTTCAACCCATATAATGCCTTTTTCAACTGATATACATGTGCTGGAAATTCCGGATGTACATAGCCTTCAGGCTGTTCCATGTAAACCTCTTCCTGTAATTCTCCATTGAGAAATGCATTCTTTACATCCATCTACCATAGTTTCCAGCCTCTAGCTGCTGCCAAAGCAATCACAGTTCTAACTGTAGCCATCTTTGCTACAGGGCTGAAAGTCTCCTCATAATCAAGACCATACTGCTGCGCATACCCTTTTGCAACCAGCCTGGCCTTATATCTTTCCAATGATCCATCTGATTTATATTTTACCTTATACACCCACTTGCATCCAATAAGTGTTTTGCCCTCAGGCAACTGTACCAAATCCCATGTACAATTTTCAGCCAAAGCTGAATATTCCTCATCCATAGTAGCACGCCAATTCTCATCTGAAACTGCCTCATCAAACTTACTTGGTTCTCTAAAACCTGTTACTTTCGTCATATAAGCATAATGACGGGCTGAATATCCAGTGTAAGTATACCTATCAACAGGTTGTCTGACCCTCTCTGATCTCCTGAGCTGTGGCTCACTGTGAGCTTGCCTCTCATGAGACGACACATAATGGCTCTGTCTAGCACTTGGCGTCATAACAAACGGAATCCCCAATTCACTATCTAAGCTGTCACTGCTAGATGAATCATAACCTGTAGTGAGTGGACCTGTTACATCTTCAAAAACCTTTTCTTTTCCCTTATCTATTCTCCCCATCACTGACATATCCGTGTCAGTGGATGCAGTAGTGCAACTCCGTAATCGCCTTGTCCAAGGACTCACTGTAGATGATACATCACCTGTCTGACCAGTCATGGAAGTACTCTCTGCAGGAGTATTTTCAGCATGACTCATACTGGGTGAGCCATCAATAGGCACTGCAACAGGATTCCCATACCAAGATGCTAACTCATCAAATACCACATCTCTGCTTATGAGTGTCTCATGAGTATGCCGCTGAAGGTATTTGTACATATCACCTCGATCAGTGCCGATCCTTCGTTTCCCCCTTCTTCGTCTTCACAATCAAGTTCTTTTCAAAATTTTCGATCTCCCTCAGTTTGCATCTGCACTTCAGGAATTGAACTCCCCTCTGCATCCAAAAAAGATACACAATTGTTCCCTCCTTTTCTTCGTGTGTAGCATCGGAGCTCCAGAATCAGATCATCATTCTGATTCCGAGTAGCAGAACTAGTTGGAGTAGGGAAAAGAGATGACGGAAAAGGAAGAGCAAACTCGCGTGTTGCCCGTCAAAGTGATCGTCCCTGATGCCCGAATGGCTTTGCATGAAGTGGCCTTTTTGCCAGATTGAAGACCGCCCCCCTCAGCTACTTCGTCGAATCCTCTTCTGTAGTCGATGCTTTTTCGTTGAAGCCTCCTCCTCCACAGCTGATGCCGTCCTCCCTAATCCATTCACCCTGCTTTTTTTATGTTTCCTTTCCCTCCCTCCGAATACTCTGTTTTTTTTTCCTAGATTAGTCTTCACCTCTTTTTCTGTCCCGCCCTCTTTAGCTTTTTAAAATTCCCCTCTTTTACCTGCGTCATAAACCAGAAAAAACCCACTTATTTAGCCACACTTTCCTCTCTCACACACAGAAAAGCAGCATCGTTTCCTCTTCACGTTGCATGTCCCTTCAACTCTAGGTCTTTTGCTTTGCTTCAAGCTTGGTAAAGTACGAACACAAAGCATCTCACAAGAGCATCTGCACTCCCCATTGCAAAGCACCTCCCAGTCGGATCAATGGCAAAACAATAACAACCTGTTGTGTGAGCATCAAGTGTGTATAATGTAGAAAGAGATGGATCATCATCCCTTTTTTTGAAAATCTTGATTCTTTTTCCAGCAATAGGCACTCTAAGCACTGTTCCATCCAACTCTGTCAGCTCATATGTTGCATTATCAAAGACATGTCTGACTATGTATGGCCCAAACCATCTTTTCACCATCTTCCGAAGTGCAGTATGCTGATTTTCAAGGCTGCTATCAAAGACCAATACCCAATCTCCCTCTTCTATTGCTCTAGGCCGCAAGCGATGCCTGCTGTCAAACATGTCCTTATTCCTTAGTCTAGCAACCTTCAACCTGTCAATAGCTAGCTGAATATCCTCAGGTCTCCTCTCCAACTGTCGAATCCGAAGAGCTAAGAGCTCCTCTCTCGTCAAATCCTCCTACCAAGGTAAAACTGACCAAGTCAAAGCACAAGTCTCAATCGGCATAACAGGTTTCTGACCATACATCAACTCTGCAGGCATATATCCTGTGGTAACACTATGAGTCGTACGATCAGCCCATAAAGCAAATGGTAGAAGTCTTGGCCATTCCCCAATCCGTCCTCTGCATGCTTTGGCTAATGCTTTCACTATCGGCGGATGCCCTCTTTCACTCTTTCCATTTCCCTCTGGATTATATGCTGTGCTTAGAGCCAACTTGATTCCTAGCTGAGAGAAAAACTCCCTAGCTTCATCTGCATCTAATTCACCACGATCCGCAGTGATCTTTTACCCACACAACCATACCTGCAGAAAATTTCCTCCAATAAGAACTTACACACTGCACTAGTGGTTTTCGTTCTCAAAGATCTGCCCTCAACATGATTGGTAAGATCCTCTCTAGCCAAAACAATGTACCTCATCTGCCATAGACCCATAGGCATGGTAACCAAATCAACTACCCACTTATAATGAATGCATAGCGGATAGGTCGGATGAAGCTCATCTCGATGACGCACTACTGAATACATCTGGTAGTCTCTGCAAGTCTCAACAAAGTGAGAAACATCTCTATACATGCCTTTCCACCAATATTTCTCCTTGATTTTCTCATAAGTAGCCCATACTCCTCTATGACCAGCCCAAGGACTCTCATGAAACTCCCTCATCACCTGTAACTGTGTTTCTCTATCGCAGACAACCCGCAAAGGTAATGCGCCTCTTTTCTTCGGATGCTTCCAAAGAAATCCGTCCTTGAGAAAATAACCATAAGCTTTCCTTCTGATCTTCTTGAACTCTTCATCCGTCCATTCATCTCTTTTGTTTAGTGTACTAAGGTACCTGCCAATCTGCAACCAATCTCCAACATAAAGTTCTTCTATGAAAGCCACAATATCATAGACATGACAAACATGATCAACCATAGTGGCTGAAATTTCTGCATCATCCTCTTCTGCAAGTAGAGTCTCCTCATCATCATATCTGGCTCTAGACAACATATCTGCCACTGGATTATCCTTCCCTGCTATGTGTTTAAATTCCGGATTTAATGACTTGATGTATGCAATCCATCTCAACATAGCTATATCCGGAGTAGAGCAACTCGTAATCATACCAATCAATGGCAAGCAATCTGTCTCTACCACAACTGAAGCTCCAATAAAATACTCCTTGTCACATTTGAGAGCCGTGACAATCCCCAATAACTCCCTCTTGATTTGCGGATATCTCCTCTGTCTCTCGTTTAGGACTTTCGCCCCAAACCGAATAGCATACCTATTTCCATCTGCATCATCTTGACCCACAGCCCAACCTATGCCAATTGGACTAGTGTCAACTGTCAATACAATAGGCCTATCACAATTATAATCCGCTTTCCTGAGAGTAGGAGCATTCTGCAATAACTTCTTCAATTTCCGCATGGCTTTAGTGTGGCTCTCATCCCAATAGAATTTCTGCCCCTTTCGAAGCAGCTGATACAAACAATCTTCTATGTGTGCAAAATGAGGTATCCAAATCATATAAAACACACAAGCACCAATGAATCTCCGTACCTCTGAAGTAGTACAACAATACTCTGCAATCTTGCCTATAGCATTCACCTTATCAGGTGAGGGTTTCCTGCCATAATATCCACACATATGCCCAACAATAACAACCTCATTCACTCCAAAAACAGATTTTTGCCCTGAAAATGTCAAGTTCACTTCTTCTAACCTGGCCAAAATCTTCTCACATGCTGAAATATGATTAGCCACAAAGTATCTGCATCCCTGCTCATTTAGGCTCTCATTCTTCTCTTCTTCTGCACGCCCCTTAATGGGCACATCATCCAAGAAAGGCATAGTAAGCTGAGGTATGTAATCACGAAGGACCTTATGCATGGCATTCATCATATGCGCAACAAAATTAGTGGCACCTTGAGGCAAGGTACACATCCTAACAAGCCCAATAGGAGTTCTCATGGTGGTTATGTCCCTGCTTTCCAAAGCCAACTGAAACTGATCATATCCTGAATACAAATCACCCAAAGAATAGATGGCACGTCCAGCATATGCCTCTGCAAACTCATCCACAATTGGACCTATACCAACATTCCTGATAGTAACTCTGTTCACTAGCTGCATGTCCTGAATAAATCGAAGAGTACCATTCTTCTTTGGAACTGTAAACCACCTGTTTGAGTATGGTGCAGATGAAGGCTCAAGGATACCCATCCTGATTTTCTCATTCAATAAATCAATCACCTTTGGCAAGTGTGCTTTAGGCACTGGAATAGGTCGGAGACTCCATGGAATATGAGGAATAGTAAAAATGACCATAGGAGCAACAATATCAGGATTCACACATCCAATCTCATGTGGAAAAAAAGCAAATCCCCTTCCATGACACTCAAGCATATCCTGAAAGCATTGCTTCTCTATGGATAGCAAGAAATCACCATTTCCAATTTTCAATTCAGCAAGTGTTTCTGCTGAAAATTTATGACCAATATGCTCCGGATTCCTCAAAATTTGCTGTTTAGCAGCCCTCTCTATTTGCTGATCACTGTCAGGTGGAAGCGGTACAGCAACCGGCTTCACCTTCTTATCCACAGTTTTGTATTTCGTGTCAACCCTGGCTTCATTATGCTCTTCTGCATTACATAAACCTTGCTGTAAATCAGCAATTCTGCACTCCAATGGCTGAATATTCTCAGCCCTCTGCTCTATGGACTGCATAGAAATAGCCCCAAACTCTGAATGCTGAAATATTTCAGCAGTAAACTCTGTTGGCTGAAAATTTTCAGCCCTCTGTCTCTCTGAAAGCTGATCATAACCAGCTGGAAACTCTGTTTGCTGAATTTCTTCAGCACTCAACACTTTTTGCTGAGTTACCTCAGCCTCTGACTCAATCTGTGACATAAAATCTACAATTTCATGAAACATGTCCAGGGACTGCACTAATACATTACCATGACAATTCAGCATATCAGTTTTCAGCATATCTCCCATCTCTGTCATCGTATCTGCACAAATCACACTGTCATACATACCATCTATGTGCTCATCATCCTCCAAAATTCTTGCATTTTTCAAATTTTTCTCCTTCCTGCATATATACTGCCTGGCAGCTCTAGACAACCTAGAAGTCTTCTGATAACTCATCGAACTGTTTGCTGAAATTCCAACATAACCGAAGGAGGAAACATTGCTGCCAGGAGGCGAGAACTCCAATCTCCTCTCCTCTGTACCACCGTCGTCTCGCGAAACGGCGGTACCTAATGAAAACCCGAATCCCTCACAGTGGGCAAAGGTGCATCTCTGAGAGTATCTCTGTTTCTAACATGGTTCACACATACAGTCATAAACTGAACTGCTCTCATACCATCTTTACTGCGAATCCGTGCATAAGCAGATCCATCATCCATGACCTTTGTTTCCATGCGCATCTCTGTAATGAATGGCTGACCAAGAATTATGGGATAAGAGCATGAATCCTGCACAAAGAAATGAAAATCCTCCTCTACATCACCAATAGATACCCTGACACTAGGACAGGCAGCATACAAATCACCTGTAGTGTTATTGGCAGCTCTCATATGCCACCCATGCTCTACATCCATAGGCCATCTGTTACTCTCATAAACTCCACGAACTATGAGATTAATCTCTGAAACCATGATCAACCAATGCTACATAAGGCACCTGTTTCTCTCCAATATTTACCATTGTCTCTGTAGTTGCCCTAGCCCAATGGCTCCGTGAAAAGTGACTACGCGGTATCATGACAGGTTCATCAATTTCATCATAATGCATAGGCTGAACCCTCTTCTCTACCTGCGGCAAAACAGAAGCATTATCAACCATAACCTCATCATCATCCTCATCCAACTCTCCAATCAAAACTCCCTGTGTATCAGTGGTAGCCAATGCATGTCTTTTCCTCTTCAGGACCTCCTGAAACTGATCCTGAAACTCTCTTTTTGAGATGCCCAAAATCTCAGAAATAGTAAAAGTCACCTCACTGCCAAGTATCTTATCATTAAAGATTTTCTTCATGTCTGTAGATGTCTCAATATCGGACATCAATCTGAATCCTGGCTGCTTTCTCTCTCTAGGCTCTTGCCTCTTTTCTCTCTTTTGACCATCCTCCATCTGTCGATCTGGCCCTGATCGTGAAGATGGTCCTGCAGTAGGTGGAGAAACAAACTCACCCCCTCTAGTCTTCTTAGCTGCACTTGGATTTTCTTCATCCCTCTTACGCTTCTCCTCAACAAGTACATCTGCACCATGAGATTTAGCCAAATAAGCATAAATAGAGTACCTGTCAATAGGCGAGTCCCAACCTGTCTCTGATCTGATGCTAGAGCCTGCACTAGTCAAAACAGTTTGCTGAATTTTCCCCTTGTTTGCAGTCTCCATAGCATAAGTCCATAGCGCTGACTGAGTCTCTGATCCCTTCTCAATCTGTACTCCATATGCAGAAGCATCACCTCTAGCTGTCACATAAGAAGTACGCGCAGCCATGTCCTCCACTAACTTCTTCATTCCACCTTTACCAAAGTTGGTAGCAAGTGGAGCTCCTGTCTCAGTCAACCAAATCTTACCATCTTGCCCCCAATATACCAAATTCTGCCTCCTTGCATCCTGGAAAGAGTCACAATCCCTGCAATGCTGATGCTCCGTACTATCACACCAAATACATCTCCGATCTCTCCTAGGTGCACTAGGAGCACTCCTAGGTGCAGTAGGAGCACTAGAAGAAGTAGTAGGCACAGTTGAAGCAAACTGATCCTTCAACTTTCCCACTAACTCCGCTTTGATTGACTCAAGTGTCAAATCTGTGATGCCTTTGATTATGTCATCAATAGAGGTAGGCACCGATGGAGCGGATGGTTTTGGAGCAGAAGGTGTAGGCATCAGTCGTGGAACAGGAGGAATAGGTGGAGTGGCAACAGTAGGCACTGGCATAGGCCAAGAAACTGGCTGAGGAGGAGAAGAAATAACAGGGATAGAAGTAGACATAGGAGCTGATGATGGTGTAGGTGTCATGGAACCATTCTGTAGGCGAGTCTTCCATATCCTCCTCTTGGTCAAAGTCGAGACTGCATCCTGTGCATCCTGCCAATCAGTTTTAAGACCCATAGGCTTCGTGCGATCTTCAAGAAGCTCACCCAATTCTTCTTGAAGAGCAGGATCTGTAGCTTGCAAGAAAAGCTCAACTTTTTCAACATCCAATGCTCTTTGTTCAATGGCATCAAGCTGACTATACCTCTCTTCGAATTCTCGAATCAACTCCGAAGCAGTGAGACCTTTGTTTGGCATGTAGACCCACTCTCGGAATGACCGCCGAGTAGCCATACCAAAGTCCTCAAGGAAGTATTCTTCTTTCAGGGCCTTCTTAAAATCTTGCCAATGTGTATTTTGAATAAAAAGATCAGTCACTTTTGTCCTCAAAGCAGGTGTGACAAGACGAAGGAAGTACTTACTCATAAGTCCAGTTGGAACTCCAAAAAACCCCATCTTAATCTCATATGTCTTCAAATATGCTGAAACATTACGCCCGTCAAATAGCTTCTTCTCATTTTCAACTGCTTCAATAGCCTTAGTCGCGCTGTTTGCATTTTCCTGCTCCGAATAGAGTTGCCTTTGCTGAGACAACTGCTGTTGATGCAATTGTTGTTGCTGCTGCATATACAATTGTGTTTGCTGATTTTGGAGCTGCATATACATGGACATATTCTGCAAAATCTGTTTTAGATCCTCTGTTGAAGTACTTGACGCCGCAGTCATAGATGGAGCTGAAGTAGAGGCAGCTGGAATTGTAGAAGAAGCTAAAATAGAGGCTGAAGTGTCTCCCATCCTGAAATTTCTGCGACGCTTTCACGTCGGGTTCACCAAAGATGTCGAAGGGTTTGTGAAAGCAAAGTCGCGTCTTCAGAAGACCTTGATAAATTTCAGGATAAAAGACCGATCAGATGAATAAACAAGATGAGAAAATAATGTCAGGACTCTGTTTTATTTCTGTCAATAAGAGTTTCAAGATTCAAGATGAAGAAATCCGAGCAGCCTCTCGAATGCATAGATCATATATACATTTCAAAGAAAATTTCCAAGAGTATGGTCTTCATTGATGAATAAGAAAGTGGAAGATCATGGATAATTTTCTGATTCAAGTTCCATCATGATGACTATTGTTGCCTTTCAGTTCTTTCAGCCATTAAAGGTCACAATCCATGTCCCAGTGCTGTCATCAAAGATTCTCAGCTATTCAATACCTTATAGATGAATATTCGAGCTATGAATTAAGCTTCAGAATTTCCCTTCTCCCATAAATGGAACAGGGAATATGAAGCTCTTAAATTGACCTTTAATATACCAAAGATGCATGTATCCAACAGCTACTGCAAGGATTCAAACATTGTTTTACCATCAAATTCCTTTTGTGCTGGACATACGCTTTTTCTGCAGAACATTTATATAACAGAGATACCATTTTCAGCATCATTAAAATTACTCCAAATAGGTAATGTGTAGGTTTTGGTGGTTCAATTTTCAAACAGAAATTGTTTTGTAATTGAAGATCATAAAGAGACAAGGTATGAGGGAATTCAAAGTCATCATTCTCAGAGACAGTTTCCTGAACTCTTCTCTGTGCCAGCTGTGGACATGGTTAGCCAAAACCACATTTATCTTGCATGAAACCTTGGATGTTTTACGCATGAGCCATACATTGTACATCAGTGTTGACTCCATAAAAAAAATTTAATAAATACAGGGTGCTGTCAAGCCCCAGCCCCTATCAATATGGATGACCTGAATCTGCACGAAGTCTCCTCAGGATAAGCTGCCATATCCACAATGGGAAAGGCCTCATGTACAAGCTCAGCCAGAACTCAGAATAAGAGCAATACATAGTTTTCCAAAACTTGGGCAGAAATTGCAAACAGAATCATGATTGGGAGGCCCTCACAACGTGGCTTGATGATCCTTTTTGAGAAAGAAACAAGGTGGTCCGACAGCGAGTTTAAACCTGAAAGCCAGTTATTTTCTAGGAGTTTCCGTATGGAAGAGCGCAGGCAACAGGAAGGATCGCAAGATAGATCAGCACAGATGATGCGATGCAAGAGGAAGAAGCCCCAGACATGCGCTTGCATTCACAACTTACGCCCTCCGGTTGCCAAGTCCATCTCCAAACTACACTTGCATATTTAGCAGTTGCATCAGATGCAGTTGTTCCATGTTCCAAATATCCCTCCAAGCTACCACATCGTTTCTAGCTACTTGGGTACTATAATTTGCGCACTTGCAAGTAACCGCAGCCTCCTTCTATGTCGAAGAGCTCCTCAGCTACCTCTCTTCATTCGTCTTCCTGTCCGTTTTTTATACTGCCATTCCCCATCCCTTCAGAGCATCTCGCAGAATGATTGCATCCCTGTCTGTTGCATCTTCCATCCAAAGCAGCATGGCTCTCTCAAAATTACCACGAAGCTCCGATTTCAACCTATCTAGAAGGTTCTGTTGATATAAGTTCTGGTAAATCTCGCCCAACTCATGCCGCTGAAGGTATTTGTACATATCACCTCGATCAGTGCCGATCCTTCGTTTCCCCCTTCTTCGTCTTCACAATCAAGTTCTTTTCAAAATTTTCGATCTCCCTCAGTTTGCATCTGCACTTCAGGAATTGAACTCCCCTCTGCATCCAATAAAGATACACAATTGTTCCCTCCTTTTCTTCATGTGTAGCATCGGAGCTCCAGAATCAGATCATCATTCTGATTCCGAGTAGCAGAACCAGTTGGAGTAGGGAAAAGAGATGATGGAAAAGGAAGAGCAAACTCGCGTGTTGCCCGTCAAAGTGATCGTCCCCGATGCCCGAATGGCTTTGCATGAAGTGGCCTTTTTGCCAGATTGAAGACCGCCCCCCTCAGCTACTTCGTCGAATCCTCTTCTGTAGTCGATGCTTTTTCGTTGAAGCCTCCTCCTCCACAGCTGATGCCGTCCTCCCTAATCCATTCACCCTGCTTTTTTTATGTTTCCTTTCCCTCCCTCCGAATACTCTGTTTTTTTTTCCTAGATTAGTCTTCACCTCTTTTTCTGTCCCGCCCTCTTTAGCTTTTTAAAATTCCCCTCTTTTACCTGCGTCATAAACCAGAAAAAACCCACTTATTTAGCCACACTTTCCTCTCTTACACACACAGAAAAGCAGCATCGTTTCCTCTTCACGTTGCATGTCCCTTCAACTCTAGGTCTTTTGCTTTGCTTCAAGCTTGGTAAAGTACGAACACAAAGCATCTCACAAGAGCATCTGCACTCCCCATTGCAAAGCACCTCCCAGTCGGATCAATGGCAAAACAATAACAACCTGCTGTGTGAGCATCAAGTGTGTATAATGTAGAAAGAGATGGATAAACAAGATATCCACCATTCCATTCTCAGTTGTGAGGAAAAATAGTTCACCTCTTAAGGAAACTTACGCTTGTTTCTTCTGTAAAGTTGAACATGAACCAACTGAAAGAAAAATGTTCAAGCAAAGCAAAGCACAACGTCTACATCAAAATATGTACAAAGTAACAAATCTCATGCACAACTTTTGGGTGGTTTTCACACCTCGAATGCGCAGCAATACGACAGCGGTGTATAACTGCATGTGAGCTGTCTTCTGATCCCATGTTTAGCAAGATACCTGTCAAAGTAGTTTGAGACATATTCACCTCCTTCATCTGATCTCAAACATGATATGTAACAGCCCAATTCATTTTCAGCATGTTTCTTGAAGTCTTTGAATGCATCAAACACATCATCCTTATGTTTCAGGATATAAAGCCAAGTGTACCCACTGAAATCATCAATAAATGAGACATAATATTGTGCACCGCCAAAGGAAGCATTATGTGAAGGACCCCAGACATCAGAGTGTACCAACTGTAAAGGCCTAGTGCTGTTTTTTACATGTTTCATGAAAGGAAGCCGTGCCTGCTTCCCAAATTGACATGCAGGGCATACATGACCAAAATCATTATACTGGAATTTAGGTAATCCAAGTACTACTTCTTTCTGCTGCATAGATTTCAGCTTTTGTACATTGACATGTCCGATTCTCTTGTGCCAGATCTCTACATCTCTGATGGCACTCTCATCATGAGCAAACATAGCTGCTTTAAGTTCAGGAATGGTCGCTTCCAAAGTAAATATCCTGCCATCCCTTCTGCCCTTGGCAATTAGCTTGCAGCCATTTCCATACTCCTCAATGAAACATCCATCCTTGTTAAACCTCACTTGCAGATTCTATTCTGCCATTTGACCCACAGACAACAAATTCTTTGTTATGGTCGGTACATGTAAGACGTCATGCAGGCCTTTCTTCTTGCCATCAAGCATCATCAATGGAACTATCCCTTTATGCTTTATGTCATGTTGGGTATCATCCCCAGTACATACATGACCATGTGTACCTACAACCATCTCATCAAACCACTCTCCATGCGGGGTCATGTGGTTTGATGCTCCAGAGTCAATGTACCATCTGTCATCTCTATCATGTCTCGATGCATTTTTAGATACATACTGCATGGCAAAGAGTCTATCAACTGACTCATCATGAGCACCACTGGAAGATGCATAGTGCCCATGCTGTCTACCCTTTGCCTTCATATCTCCTTGCTTCCTGTAACAATCCTTTGCAATATGCCCATATCGGCCACAATAATGGCAGTCCTTGTCCCTGTTGGATTGATCAAATGACTGCCATGAACCAGAACCACCACCTCTACCTCGGGGTGATCTCCCCCTGCCTCTAAACCCACCAGATCCACGCTGGCCTTGTGTATTTGTACCATGCCAATTACTCTACTGCTGCTGTTGTCCATAACTATTACGAGTGTCACCACGACCTCGAAATGAACCACGACCTCTAGATCCTCTGCCACACTGGTAAGAGTACAACACAGTGCCTCTACTCTGAGATGCACTAGAACCTATATTCAAACCAAGTTTGACTTCCTCATGCAGCAACAAAGCAACTAGCTCTTCCCAGCTAGGGGGCTCTTCTCTGACAGAAATGGAAGTGTCAAAAGCTTTGTACTCTTTGCCTAAGCCATTCAAAGCAACAGCAATCATATCATCTTCTGATACACTTGAGCCAATAGTAGCAAGTTGATCAACTATGGTCTTAATCTCCGTGGTATACGTCTGGATGCTCTTGCCATTCCTAGACATGTTGTTGAACTGCTGTTTCAACTGGATCTTTCTTGCATGTGTCATGGTTCCATAATTTTTCATCAGTATGTCCCAAGCATCCTTCGGAGTCTCACATCCAATGATTTGAATTACCATAGCATCAGATATACATAAGGAAAACCAATGCAGCACCTTGCATGCTCTTTCATTCCATAGCCTGTAGGCTCTTTTCTGTTCATTTGTTGGATTGTGTGCAGGCAACTGAGGAGCAACTTCATCTCCTGTACATAAATCCCAATAACCTCTGCCAACTAGAAAGTTTTTCATTCTGAATTTTCATAATGTAAAGTTCTTATTATCCAACTTCTCTCCAACTATCTGAGTGATATTGTCAGTCCCATGTGCATTAGCCATGATGCAATAGACTGTCTATCAAGTGCCTGACTCCCTGCAGTCCAATAAGTATGACTGACTAAGTTCAGTCTATAACAGTTTATGACAGTTTTCTGCACTAAATTGCAGAAAAAAACCAGGGTATTTCAGCCCACTGACACCCCAAAACAACCCTCAAACAAGTGGTCTCAACTGTAGATATAACTGTCAATACATAAGCTATGTGTTTGCTTAAGCTTAAGCTTATGTAACCTCACTGCCAGGGTACATACATGCAGTCTGAAAACTGTAAACTGTGAGTAACCAGCAGCAATTTCAAGTCCAAAACTGAGTGGTAATCATGTCATACATGTTCCAAAATCTCCTAGGTAGCTGCTAGTACATTTGGCAGTCAAGACATGATCATAAGGGCACAGAACAGTGCATAACCAGCACATACAAGTGTCAACAAATTGAGTTTCAGGTTGCAGTCAACCAGAATTCAGCATATCAAGCTCCAAGCAGCTCCAAAATGTCTTTTGACCATGTCATACATTTACTTTGTAGTGGCAAGTTCAATACATGAGCATCTGAGTAGGCATAGACAACCTGTCTTCATTGACCAATGGCATAAACCTCATGAGCTGTTTGTAATTAACCAGGACAGTGTAACTGTATTTATTTCAGCTTCAAAATTCAGTTTTCAATGATGCTCATTGCTTGCTTCAATTCTCCATGCATTCAGCATGTATAGGCCAGTTCATATAGATGATGGAACCCCCAAGATGACCTGTATTGCTTCAGTAATGCACAGTACTTGTCATTGACTGTGTATGTCAGTTTTCAGCCTGTCATTGATTTTCAGATCTGAGTATTCTGAGCAAAATATCTCAGCTCCAAGACATTTGATCCAATGTATACATGCTTTGACACATTCTTGTGCTCCAAAGATGCCTTCTGAGTGTAGTACAAGGCTCCTGTGTGTCAGTAATGACTGAATGCATGCTGTCCATTCATGTTTACAGCAGTTCAGAAATGATTACAGGTCTTTGTCTGTCACTTCAGCTCATAACAGAGCTCCCACACAAGCATTTACTCCTTGCACACTTCAAATACCTTCAATAGTGAGCATAAATGCTCTATGAACCTTGTCCATGTGCCCCATTGAAGATTGATAGGTTGCTGTCCACTCAGATCAGCAGGCGCAGATTTTCAGACCAGGGGGCGCAGACTTTCAAGCACAGGTTGCTATCCACTCAGATCAGCAGGCGTAGATTTTCAGACACAGGTTGCTGATTTTCAGGAGGCAGTCCATGCTGATTTTCAGGAGGCAGTCCACGCTGATTTTCAGGAGGCAGTCCACGCTGATTCCTTCCTTTGACTATGGATTCATTTGCAAGTGTCCAGCTTCTTCCTCATTCCTTACTTCCATCTCCTTTGCACTGCAAGTTGTCATGCCCATTCTCCCACAGCCTCATGGATGAGGCTCTGATACCATGTTCAAAGAGTAGAGAGAGAGAAAGGGAAAGACTCCATATCCATGAGCCTTCAGGCTCTCAAGCTCATTCCTTCATTTCCACACACTAAACTATAAAGCACACACACACTACAAGATAAAGTGACCTAGTGTAAATGTAGACTAGACTGACTAACTCTAGTCAGATCACTGACTGACTACTAACCCGACTTATTTAATGTAGTCACATGTAGATAGCTGTACACACTAGCTGTCATAGATGTCGGTCATAGATGAAGATACACTGACGGTGAGCTTGATTTCTAACACAGGAAACATGTGACCAACAACCTGAAATGAATGTTGGACTACCCAAGCTTATGAATATACTGGGAAATGACTTGACTAGTGATGAAACAAATAAATATTCAACCATTTTTCACAAATATGTGAAACTGTTTGCTACAAAATATCACCAACTGAGGGGTACTAACAACATTGTGCACCATATCAAATTGAAAGAAGGTTATAAACGAGTGGTTTAAAAACTTAGGAGACTTGGTACAATCTAGGAAAAGGTACTTAAAGCTGAAATTGAAAAGTTACTTGATGCGGGATTTTTCTATCCTATTGATGATGCAGAGTGGGTGTCTCATGTTTTAATCAGGCCAAAGAAGAATGGAAAGTGGAGAGTATGTGTTGATTTCAAGCCTCTTAATTCAACGACTAAGAGGGACTACTATCTTCTTTCGTTTCAGGATGAGATCTTGGATCAAATGGTTGGTCATGTATTTTACAGTGTATGCAATGGATACTCTAGATATTTCTAGATTAGAATAGTAGAAGAATATTAGTAGAAAACAACATTCATTACCCCATGGGGATGCTTTTGTTATAGAGTAATGCCGTTATTGGTTTGATGAATGCATATGCTAGCTTTTCAAGATTGGTTAACTGGATATTTTCCCCTTTCATCAAAAAATCTTTGCGAGTGTTTATGGATGACTTTTGTGTGTACAGCTCGAGGGCATTACACTCTCAAAAACTTAATGAAGTTTTCTGTAGGCTTGATGAGGATGGCGGTCAGGTGAACCCTGGTAAATGTAAAATACTAAGAACTAGAGTGATACTCTTGGATCATGAAGTGTTTGCTAATGGTATTTCACCTGAGCCTAGTAAAGTTGAGGCTTTACTTCTTATGGATTCTCTAAAAACTATAAAAGAAATGATGAGCTTTGTTCAAAAGTTGAGGTATCTATCAAGATCATTCCATATGCTGGCCGAGTATGTGTATCCTTTATAGAAAGCAACTCAAAGGGATCCTTTAGTTTGGACGCAAGTTGAAGAGATTGCATTCTTGCATATTAAAGAAAAGTTAAGCACTTTACTAGTTCTTATGCCTCCAAACTCGGATGAACCTTTCTTCATTAGCATCAGTGTTGGAAAAAATGCAGTGGAAGCCATTTTAATGCAGAAGGGAAAGGGGATGTCTTATATGAGGCCTATGTTTTATATAAGCAGATCCATTGGAGTGACTGAAAAAGCTTGAATGGAAGAAGAATTGTTGGTATGGGGGTTGGTATATGCAGTTAAAAGATAAAAATCAGACTTGATTCAAAAACCATTTATAGTACTTACTAATTCTCAGTTGCTTCCACAGGTTTTGCGATCTGCTGAAAATGCTCCGAGAGTTACTGAGTGACTACTGGCTCTACAAGAATTTGAATTTACATGTGTGAAGGAGGATACTATAAGAGCTAGCTTAGCTGATATTTTGACTTATAAAGAACATGTTGAAAGTGCAACTGTTATTAGACGGAAACTAATTTTTCATCTGCAAATTCATGACGAAATGAAGGATAAAGATGCTCTCTTGTTTTTTGATGATTGTTACATAAGAGTGCTGAAAAAGGAAATACTAGGTTTTGTCATTATGGATGATAAAAATCGAGAAGTCTTTTTTGGAAGTCAAGAAAGTAAAAGGATACAAAGTAACAATGAAGTTGAATATGTGAGTTTACATGCTAGCATGAAACAGTGTATTTAGCTAGAATACATGAAGATAGTTGCAAAAGGAGGTGCTATATTGGTGGTCAAATAGGTTCAAAATTTTTGGAAAGCCAATAAAGATATTTTGAAGGATTGGCTGTTTAAGATTAGAGGCCTCATGAGGTAGCTGCAAAAATTTGAATTTTGGCATATTAGCAAGGAGAAGAACCGTAGAGCTCATGAATTGGCTAAAGATGCTCTTTCCCAGTATGTTGCTATCATGAGGGTGGATAATCCTAGATATGAGGGCAGGGAAAGCTGTCATGTGATTGAAGAGTTTCCAAAAAGTGGGGAGTGAAAGTCATTGGCTAATAAATATAGAAGGTATGCCATTGTCAGAAAGGCCAGGGCATATGTGCTCATAAATGATCAGTTGTACATGAAGGGGATTGATAATATACTAAGGTGCTAGATAGTTCCGAGGTTCCTGCTTTCTTATCTTCTTGTCATGAGAAAGCATGTGGTGGTCATTTTTGTTTTGAGCTTACCAAAAGAAAAATTATGCTAGCAGGACTTACTTGGCCTAGTGTGAGCAGCACTGATGTTGCTCGTGTAAAAGTTATCATGCTTGCCAATTATATACAAAAAGGGTACTAATTCCACAATCTACTAAAGCCATTATTGCCTATGGACCATTTGAGAAGTAGAGTTTAGATTTTATTAGACCTTGACTTGTACAAAAATAGGAAAGTCTTACATCCTTACTACAGCTGACTATATGACCAAATGGCTTGAAGCTAAGGCTACAAGGAATTGCAAGAAAGATGATATAACTTAGTTCCTCATGTAGGACATATGCTGCAGATTTGGAATACCACTAGAAATAGTAACAGATCAAGGTCCTAGCTTCAAAAATAAGCTATTGAGAGAATTAACATGGAATTTAGACTTGAAACTCGGATTTGCTACTCCTTATTACCCTCAGTGCAATGGACTAGTGGAAGCATTGAATGGAATGTTACAAAAGATTCTCTTTAAGCTGGTCGAAGATCATCCTAAAGATTAGGACAATTATCTATATCAAGATTTGTGGGCTTATAGAACAATGCAGAACACAAGTACAAGATTCACCCCATTTCAGTTAGTATATGGTTAAGATGTTTTATTACCTATGAATGTCATGTTCCCCACGATGGAGTTTTTAAGAAAGCATCAATTAGATTAAATAGACTTGGGAGTTGACAAAGAATCGAACTTGCATACCCTATAGTTGGATAGGCAACAAGCTGTGGATTGTTATGAAAAATAGATTGTGAAGAGAAGGGAATGGTTCAATACATAGCTGAAGAAGAAGAATCTTGTAGAGGGAATGCTGGTTATGAGATATGACAATAGCTTCGACTCCACTTTACAAACCAAGTTTTGAGTTAGATGGGAAGGACCTTTCCTCATCAAGCAAAAGTTTGAAAATGGCACTTACTTGTTATAAGATTTAGATGGGGTTGTTCACAACAATAGAATCAATGGGTATCATCTAAAGAAATACATCTGTAGAATCTTGTAAATAAAGGGGATGTAAGTAATGTACATACTATACATAGAGTAGGTTGCTTTCAATTTATTATTTGGGGCAGATTCAATTTTTTGAAATTTGGTGTTAATCAAATGGTTGTAGATAATGGACAGTATATTTAAGGTGTGCTTTGACACCTACTAAAGGTCTCTGCTAAGTTTGGTATTGATTTGAGTAAGAATGTGAAAGTTATGGTCTCTAGAAGGTCGATGTTTGAAGCAGAGTGCATGCAAAAATTTAGGACTACAGGCTATGCCGAGCTATTTTTGGATAGCAGCTCAAAGAATTTGGCTCTGAGTTGTTCTAAAGAGTTCTAGATTAGAAAGAGAGCTACAACTTTACTTTTTGAAGCTTAGTGATCTAAGACCTAGTTAGAAAGTTATGAGCTATTCTGTGTAGTGCTCTATGAGACAAATTTTCACGAAAATGAGTTTTTATTTGTCAGATGTTTTCGAAGCTTTTAATAAAGGTTTGTTCACACTTTGTGTTCCAAACCAGGGGGTGACTAATCATATTGGGTGAAAATGAGTGGTCAGGGACATGATGCTATGTGGAGTCAAGTGATGTAACATATGCAAATATCATTTTTTTGTCTTTCTAACACCTAGCTATAGCAAGAGTCGGGTTGATAGAGGGAAATTCCCAAGTGGTACCATGCATGTTCGACATGTGGTTGTGATAATTTTAGTTTTGAGACACACGCCTCATGCAAGAAGAGATATCCTCATACAGGGAATGTGTTCTTGCTTCCAATTTTGAGTGCCTGACTAAAATTTTACATGGCAATGGGCATGTTTGCCATCTAGTAACTAAGGGAAAGCAAGGGGCAGCTTGGTAAAATAGAGAAAAAAGGAAAAACATGAGGAGTTTTTTAAAAAAATAAAGAAAAGAGAGGGAGAAGGGTTCTACGAAGAAGAAGAAGAATCTTGCAATCTGAAGAGAAAGAATAAATTTGATGCTAAGAGGAAGAAGAAGAAGAACCAATTTTTAGAAGAAAGAGGCCATGCAACTAAAGTTATCGCAGTCATGGAGCATGATGGCAAGGTTGTTGAAGCCAATTGGCTAATGCGAGTTCTCAGTTTTCAGATGATGGTAATAAGAGTTTTCCTTTTGTTTTGTTTTCTTCTATTGCTACATGGGGAACAGAGTATGCACATTTGTCCTAATATATGGATATGAGTGAGAGACAACATAGGGCTATTCTTCATCATGTTGAGAGTGATGTATGTTAGCTATTTGCATCAAGCTTCCCATCACAAGAAAGAAGATTGAAAGTAAAGGATCTCTACATCTCAAACTGGGTAAGTGGCAGAGAATATGTATTATGGGTAGGTGTTGAATGCACGGACTCGAGTTAGCGGAAATTCGAAAGGATTTGCAGCTAGAAAAATGATGAATTAGAGCTCATAATGTTAAGCTCCCGGAACTCTTCATCAATGCAAGATATGTTGAGATGTATCTGTTGGTATGCTCAAATGGTAATCTAAAATCAATGAAAATGTCCTCTCATTTGCAAGTTTGTACTTCTTGGAGTAGAGAAGTTATATGTTTGTTGTATAGCACAACAATGTATTTTTGCTGTGCTCTATGAGGCAACATGTGAATTCAGTAGCATATACACTACCAACTTGGTTTCCCATGAAATTCATCATGATTATCCATTGCTATATGAATGTAAACTTTGTTTTGATGCAGTAATGGAATGTCTACAATAGTGAAATGCTTGTAGTAGCTAAATTGGTATGAAAATTCATCGTATAAAGCTTTGGTTACCTATGTTTTTGGTTTATATTTATGTGTGCTCTGAGAAAAGAAGAATAGAAAGGATCTACAAATGATTTTGCACTGCTAGAGGAAACCATGCTTTGTGGGGTAGTTTTCGCATGAGGTTGCCATCCCTAAAAAATCAAAGTTATGTGAATCATAAAGCTTGTATTGTCAAAGTCTCAGCCATGGTTGTTTTCACATCAAATTGTCTCTAAAAATGGTAAATTTTGAGCTTAAATGTTTAAACTTCTTAAGTTCTGAGTTGAAGTCCTAGTGAGGAGTGAGTGATCAAGAATATTTAATCATGTGTTTAGTAGTGATGTCTTGTGTGTTTTGTTGAGGGGAGATCCTCAGTCTTTATCCTATGGTGTTGTCTTGGGGGTTGTTAGAGGCCGAGTACCCAATTCACCTACCATAGATTGATGCCCCGACTCATGATCTTCGGTGTTGAAGATCTCTTGTTGATCTTATCAGTTGGGAAGTATAAGGTTTGGAACCCAACCGATACACAAACTCAAGCATGGCAACTTTTGGATATGAACCCTTCTTTGGTATTGAAAATGAGGATGCTAATAAGTTTATCAAGAGATTGGAGTGGATGGCTTACCCAGATTGAAGGGACAATGATGCAAATAAGCTTCGAATGATCAACATGCTACTTGAAGGTTTTACAAGATTATGGTGGAACTCACTAAATGAAGAGACAAGGGAAAATTAAAATGAAGTCAAAATGAGTTCCTTATAAGGTTTGCAGCTAAGCCAGCTCCTGAGAGTTTATGGAAATCTTTGGAAAGGATGTTTCAGGGAGAAAATGAGGAAGTTTCTAAATTTGTTGCGAGAATTGAAGCAAAATGGATAGAAATTGCACAAAGTATGGAGCAACCTTTGATGAAGTTCTTGAAAAAGGACAAGTTTGTTTCATTGCTCAGGCCTAAAATTAGAGAAAAGATTCTGATCAAAGACCCTGATACATATGAAGATGTAGTCAAAATAGCCAAAGAAAAGCAAAGGAAAATACAGTTGAGGTCAGATCAATTAAAAGATATTGTTATGCATGCATTTTTATAGCCTAATCAAGTTGACACTGTTGTGGGAAATGCAGGACAATAAGTTGTGAATCTTCATGGGGCATTTGAAAGAGCGGAGAATGGGAATCAACAAACTACATGAACAATTGGCAAATCTAAATTTGAATATGAGCCTATTGCAGGCAAGGCAGCCTCAAATGCAACCTAGATTTAGAGAACCTCCAAGAAATCGATGGGAAAACTTTGAATTCCCGATGATGACCTCGGCGTTGATCTTTATGTTGATCTTTCAATTAATAATGAGCATGGTACCTACGATGTTTATGATGCTGATATTCTTAAGAATGCTCTCAATATTTGTGAAGACCCTTCCCCTTATACTAATGCCATGTCATCCCCACAAAAGGAACAATGGCAAGAGGCTATGGAAGCTGAGCATTAATTTTTTCTCTGTAAAGATACATGGGTTCTAATTGAGTTACCACCTAGACATGTACTGCTATTAGATGAAAGTGGATTTATGAGACTAAAACAAAAGTAGATGAAACATGTGAAAAATTAAAAGCAAGGCTAGTTGCCAAATTTTTTTCACAAATTGCAGGAGTTGATTATCAAGAAACTTTGTCACCTATTGTTCATATTACTAGTATTTGGGTCTTGTTAGTTTTTTCTATTGAGTTTGATTTGGAGGTTCATCAAATGGATGTGAGGACTGCTTTTCTTAATGGGGAATTAAATAAAGAGATATACATGCAGCAATTCGAGGGGTTTGTAGTTAAACATAAGGAAAGTCATACTTGGAGACTTCATCGGGCACTCTATGGACTCAAACAATCTTCATGAGCTTAGTGTCAAAAGATTGATCTCTTCCTTACGAAACAAGGTTTTATCTCTTTTTCTTCATATCCTAGCTTATATGTCAAGCACTACAATGATAGGTTTCTTATTCTTGCTCTATATGTGGATGATACCATAATTGTTTCTAACAATCTCAACTTCCTTCAATAAGTAAATAAGGTTTTATCTTCTACATTTGACATGGTGAATCTTGGAGACATGTAGTCATGTCTTGGTATTCAGATTCAACACTATCAAGAAAAGGGTGTTTTATTATTGCATCAAACAAAGTTCATTAAAGATATTATTCAGAAGTTTGGTATGGATTTTGCACATCCTACTAGTACTCGTCTTGTGAGCTCTGCTAAAAACTTACTTTCTGCACCACCAGAAAACATCTTAGTTCTCCATGCCTTAAACATTGGACTACAGTTAAATGACTTTTGAAGTATTTCAAAGGAACTAAATATTTTGGGTTGGTTTATCCGTGCTAACAAAACTCTAATTTTGTTCGTTCACTTCAACTTTTGGGTTATACAGATACAGATTGGGCAAGCTCTCACTTATCTAGGCATTCTACAAGTTGAAATTGTTTCTTTATGATTGGTTGTCTTGTTTCTTAGACTAGCAAGAAACAACGTTGTGTTATTGTTTCAACTACAATGACTGAATAGATAGCTACATCTTTAGCGACTTGAGAGCCACATAAAAGAGAATGTGACCATGTCAGCTCATCTAAGCCACTTTCATGCTATTATTAAGAGCTTGGTTTTGTAGGGCATTGATTTCAAAGAGGATGTCACTCTGTTGTTCTTGCTTGGAACTCTTAATGAGTCTTGGGATGTATTGCACATTGTCGTATGTGCTTCTACCACTACTCTAAAGCTATCTGATGTTGAGAGCTCTCTTCTGCAAGAAAAGATAAACGTAAGAATTTGGATGTCTCATGTGTGTCTCATGCTTTGACCGTTAAGAGGATGAAATGATGGAAATGCAAAGAATGACTGTGGTAATGGCCATGGAGGAGACTCGCATAAATCTCGATCCAAGTCTTGTGGAAAGTCACATAGCAAATCCCATGGCAGGAATGCCAATTTGACATGTCATCATTGTGGAAAGAAAGGCCACAGTGTCATGAATTGTGCAATGAAAGGCGCAGAGAGAAGGGGAAGGAGAAAGTGAAGGATAAGCCTTCTGATCACAGCATAGTACCTACTACTAAGTCTAGTAAGATTGAAGAGATCAATATTATGTAGCTCGAGGATTTTGATTGGGATTATGTCCTTGCAGCAACTTCATCTAGTGCTTCACAGATGACAAAGATATACTCTATGTATGCACAGTGTTGCTCTTAGACTCAGGTGCATTCTTTCATGTGACACCTTGCCGAGAGTGGTTCCATTCATACCATTCTATTTCGGGTCCGATGCACTTGGATGATGACAGGTCTCTTGAGATTGTTGGCATTGGTGATGGGCTGCAACTTCCTTCTAGCATCAGTTTTGTTATGCATGTTGTATGTCATGTACCTACCTACATTGACATGCAGTCTCATGTCCGCTAGATAACTTGATGGCGTAGGATATCATGTATCCTTTGGAGACTCTGGATGGAAGATTACTTGTGGTAGGCTTGTGCTTGCGAGAGAGGTGCTAAGGCTAGTAGCCTCTACCCCTTAGTTGTTTTTGGATCTACAGTATCTACAGTTGATCATGCTTTGTCTTTGGGGTCTTTACCTCATGTATCTCTTTGGCATGCCCATTTGGGACACGTCTGTTAAGGGAATGAAAATGCTTTCTGGTTTGTAGTACTTACCACCCCTTGACTATTCTCATTTTGATTCTTGTGATCATTGTCGTTATGGCAGGCAGACTAGATCTACGCATAAGAAGTATGGTATGTCACGCATTAGTGAGCCCTTAGCTTTGGTTCATTCTAATGTCTATGGGTGGTGGGAAGTATTTTGTTACTTTCATAGATGATTTTTCACGTAAGGTATGGGCTTATCCCATAAAGTAGAAGTTTGATATCTTGGAAGTTTTTCAGAGATGGATTGCTTTGGCAGAAAACTAGTTTGGGCATAAGCAAAAATGCCTTAGGACAGATAATGGGGATGAATATGTATCATGTGATTTTGAGCAGTTATGTGATGAGAGGGGTATTAAGTGTCAGTTTACCACCCCTTATACTCCTCCGTAGAATGGTATGACTAAGCGAATGAATAGGATCATCTAGGAAAGGGTTCACAATATACTTAGCCATGCAGGCCTATACCAACACTTTTGGGCTGAGGCAGTTACGATTGTCGTATATATCATTAATAGATCACCCTATAATGGCATAGATTTTCAGGTTGTAGAGGAGGTATGGACAGGAAAGCCTACCTCTTATGCACATTTACGTGTCTTTTGATCCGAGACATTTTGCCATGTGCCCAAGGATAAGGGTAACAAGCTAGATCCTAAGAGTGTTAAATGCATCTACCTTGGTTATGGAGATGTAGGAGAGATGGGTTATCATCTATGGGATCCAAAGGCGTGGAAAGTAATGCGTAGCCATGATGTAGTCTTCCATAAAGACAAGATGCATAGGCAGCCTAAGAGACTCGTGGAGATACGTAGGGTTATATTTCAAGAGGAGCCATGTGCTCCCATATAGCCAACTGGACAGCCTACGACAGTAGCACATGCTCATGGCCAGGGTGTTGGACAAAATGTTGGGTAGGTAGTAGAGCTTGCAGTGCGGTGTTCTACTATAGATGGATGCCCACCTGACAAATTTGAGCCCTTCATACACTATGTCTTGGTTAGAAATGCAAAAGAGCCTCTCAACTATGATCAAGCTATGTTCAAGGGTGATAGTCACTCTTGGGAGAGGGCTATGCAGTCTCTGATAGACTCCTTACATTAGAATATGACTTGGGATTTGGTTTCCTTACCTGCTGGCAAGAAGGCTCTGCCATGCAAATAGGTGTACAAGCTGAAAAGTACCCCTGGATACCCCAAGCCAGCATACAAGGATAGATTAGTAGTAAAGGGTTTTAAGCAGGAGCATGGTGTTGACTTTGATGATGTCTTCTCTCCTATGGTTAAGATGACCACCTTGCACTTAGTCTTTGTAATGAAGGAAACCTAGGAGAGAGAAGGAGAGACTATAGAGAGGAGAGAGAAAGAGGAAGAAGGTGAGATAAGAAGAGAGAGAAAGACTAGCAGAAGAGAGAGAAACACAGGAAAAGAGAGAGAGAGAGGAGGGAAGCCATGAAAGCTAGGAGGAAGGAGAAAAGAGAGACTTGATTATTGATAACCCATCCCTAATTGGGTCTCTCAACACCTTATATACCCTATCAGTATAACTGGGTATTCCAATGCTAACCCGTGTCCTACCCATCTATCCCCACTCTTTTTCATTCCATCCCGACCCCGAAGGTTTTTTCCCTCAAAAACAAAAAGAGAACTTATGGCTCACAGTGAAAAAGGGGGGGGTGCACAGTACTACTCTCCTCAACATTACAAAGGAGGATATAGGAGAATCTCATGTGGAATTGGGGCATAGAATTGTGTATATGATGTAAATGACATGTGCAAGTTGATAGCATATGAGTTTGGCCTCCAATTCTTGAGAATTAGGGGCTGACAAACAGTGGACAGCATGCTGTCCAGAACAGGCCTGCTAGAGAAAACTGGTCATAACTTCCTATGGGCATCTCTGATTGAGGCGTCTGACATGTCAAAATGAAGCTCGTTGAGGGTACTTTCAGCCTAGGTAGGTCATGCAAGGGTGCACTTAATGCAGGCTCAAAACCGTTCGAAAATAGATAGCTGTCTACTGCAAAATAGGCCCAAATCGAGTGGTCTTTAGCCAAGGTTTCCGCTTCAAGGTGAGGGGACTACACCGAGGGAGTGTTGATGTAGATAGAGCTTTCTTTCAATCCCCAGGATCAAATGGATAACCTGCATGGTAAGCATCACTAGCATACAAGTCATCCATGCAAGCATGGGTCTCTACACTACCATCGGGGTCAAATGGAAAGTGGTTATCCTTTCCATGCATTAGGTTACCATCCACAAGTAAAGCTAGAATGATCAGTACCACTAGCTGTTGCATTGAGTCTTCCATAAGCATCATATGATTAAGCTCGGTCTGTGCTTGGATGCTGTCAATAACAAATGGGGTTGCATAAGCTGAGAAGTGTACTGCATCAACCCTTATATGTGACATGTGTATAGACTAAAGGGTCTCCTAGAAGGACATGTTTTCTTGATCTGTAATATGAGCATGATCTTTAAGATCTACATGATATTCTTTCTTGAATGAAAGTTCATCTTGCTTTGGACCCACATCGAAATGGTCTTTAGCAAGATATATCCTATCCTTGGCATAATTCTATTCAAATACAAATAGGAGTTTTGCATTCTGTGCTCTACATTTGTCTTGATGATCACAAGATATCGGCTTAGCACATCGATAGCATAAGACCGCAACATGCAGTCCCGTATCATATCACTAGTAAGGTGTCTAATGCGTTTAGCCTTAGATAGCAATCTACACACATGCTCATCGCCATTGGTCAGCTCAGTAATAGTTCTAACATGCTGCTCATAGTCATCTTGCTGCTCATGTACAACAGATGGCTGCCCATGACCATAATTCTCATACTGTCCATATGAAGGGTCATGCCAATGTGGCTGCTGCTCATAATGATACTCATGCTACTGTCCACACATATGCTCATCACCATTGGTCAGCTCAATAATAGTGCTGACATACTGCTCATAGTCATCTTGCTGCTCATCTACAATAGATGCTCATCACCATTGGTTAGCTTAGTAATAGTTCTGACACGCTGCTCATAGTCATCTTGCTGCTCATGTACAACAGATGGCTACCCATGACCATAATGCTCATGTTGTCCATATGGAGGGTCATACCAATGTGGCTGCTACTCATAATGATACTCATGTTGTTCATATTGCATATGGTAATAATATCCCTGCTGCTCATTTACATCTATTTGCTGTTGACTATTAACAAAACTTTGGCCATATTGATGCCCATAAACATGCTGCTTCCAAGATTTCATGATGATTGTCCAACATGACTACAATGGTGTCCTTGCATCCTAGGCTGACCATAAATATGATGAGTAGCAAGTCCATGAGCATAGCTATCGGCATGATGCTGGTCATAATCACTGACTTGATGCTCCTGCATTGCATAAGAATCTCCATATGCATGCTACTGACCAATGCTATATGAGCTACCATATACATGTCCATGATCATGACTTGCATAAGAACTATGTTGTTGCATAAAGGAGTGCTTGTAAGCGTAATCATGCTATCCATAATGGCCATAATCATGCTACCCGTGATAGCCATACTATTGATCAAATCCATTGGAGTATGATCCACCCTCATGAAAAGGTACATAGCCTAGGTGTTGCCCAAAGTCGTATTGTACAATACTTTGGTTATCAAAATTTCCCATATGTGATTTAGCTTAGCACCGGTAACTGAGCTATATTGTTTGCCACATCAGAGCATCAAAAGATCCCTAGTGTTATTACTGAAAATCAGATCTGCACACTACTGTTTGCTATTGTATGCTGCTCACTCTATACAACACACTGTTCACTGTGTGTTAAAAGTTAATCAAACTTATCATCCAATGCTTTCCCTGGTTTTGATAGAAGGAATTCTACATGAAATTCTACATGTTATGTTCCTTTGTCTATTTTGTGTAAAAGTCCCTTCGAACTATGCTTTCCAACACCAAGAATTTGCCCAAAATCTTGTTAATCATTTGCACAGGACTGGCTTGATTTCTTGGCATAAGAACTTTACTTATCTGCAGAGTTCTGAGGGAATTGATATTTCATGTACTTATGAACATCTACACATTCATGTTGTTCTTCCAGTTCAAACTTTTCAAGTGTCATCACTGAACTCATCATGGTTGGAAGTGGCTTGAACAATAGTCTCTCTATTGTCTTTTGAAGACTCAGGCCACAATCCACAATAGTATGAGGAATTTCCTTCCTTCAAGTAGGATTACCTCCTATCTTTTGGAGATTATCTATGAGCTGAGCTACATAATGCATGCATTACTGGAAAGTCCAGTGCCCAGTTGGCGACTTCTTTAGTTGAGCTTCGAAGCTCCATCATTCAATGTTGTAAAGCACATTGGAATCTGCTGTAGGATTTGTATTTTCTTGGGGCACCTCGAGAGAACTTCTATCTTATGTGTCTTTGCTCCAGCTCTGTCATTCAGCCAACTACTACTACTTTCTATTGGACAAAGGAAAAGTTCCAAGTGCAGTGGTAGAGGATCTCCTCTTGACATCGGCCTTCACATTTTCTGATCCTAACGTACGATCAAACTCATTCAGTGAATTGCATTACATCACTTCTTGGCTAATTCTGTCACATCGTAGGAAGGCAAAGCTAAAGTCAGGTGTACATCCTTCCATCTTTATCATCTCCAACCTTCTCTCAACTCAGCATCATATTTGCAAAACTGCGGATAGGATTTCATCCCTTGTATTCACATGAAAACTTTCAGTTTTTGATGTGAGCCGAAGTGCATTCTGCGTGCTCCATTTCTGCACCAGACATTTCCTTCCTAATCCTAGCTACCTCATGTTAACCCCAACACGAAGAAAGCAAAAGGAAATAAAAAAGACGCAGGGCAAAGGTGGAAAAAAGGTAGCCGATTGAAGAAAGAATAGGAGAAAGGACAAAAGCACAAGGGCAACCTTAAAAGTCCAAGGCAAATACAAAAGGGGAAATGCACATTTTAAAATAAAAAGGCGCACCCTGAAATCGTGTAAAAGAGCGCCGGGCCCTCACCCATGCAATTTGTAAAAGTAGACGGGCGGTGGAAAGGAATCTAGGAAGATAGAAGGACAATGGGAAAAAGGGCCTAGGCTATGGCCGGCCATGTTAAAAAGGAGAAAAGGGGATGACCGCCCAAAAGGGAAAAAAGGTAGCCGACAGAAGAAAGAATAGGAGAAAATGACAAAACGCAAGGGCAACCGTAAAAGTCCAAGGCAAATACAAAAGGGGAAAGGTGCATTTTAAAATAAAAAGGTGCACCCTCAAATCGTGTAAAAGAGCGTCGGGCCCTCACCCGTGCAATTTGTAAAAGTAGACGGGCGGTGGAAAGGAATCTAGGAAGATAGAAGGACAATGGGAAAAAGGGCCTAGGCTACGGCCGGCCATGTAAAAAAGGGGATGACCACCCAAAAGGGATTTAGGGTTTTGTATATAAAGTGGAAAAGTGAATGAAAAGCTCATTCTTGTGTGTGACCAAAAGTAGCTCTCCTCTTCTTCTTCTTCTTCTTCTTCTTGTTCTTGCTTGCTTGAGCTTGTGCTTGAGGGAGGGAGTGTGAGAGTGTGAGGGAGTGAGTGTGTGAGGGTGAGGGACCGAGGAGGAGAAGCTCTCCATCTTCTCCTCTCTTCTTCTCTTCTCTTCTCTTCTCTTGTCTTGCTCGCGGCAATGGAGCTTGGAGCGTGGAGCTTGAGGATGGAGCTTTCTTCAAGCGTGCACTTGGATCGTGGAGCTACTAGAGTGTGTGGGAGAGGAGGTAACTTGAATGGCATGGAGGTAAGCTCACTACACCCGTAGATATGGATGGCACGTCGGCAAAATGCAGGGGCTTTCACTCAACCGCCAAGACCGATGGGCCGCTTATTGTTTCAAGTGTTCCAAGCCGAGCACTAATAGCTACCTCTCACATAGCCGATGCGCCATCCATATCTACGGGTGTAGTGAGCTTACCTCCATGCCGTTTGAGTTACCTCCTCTCCCGCGCACTCCGGTAGCTCCACGATCCAAGTGTAAGCTTCAAGCAAGCTCCATCCTCAAGCTCCACGATCCAAGCTCCATTGCCGCGAGCAAGACAAGAGAAGAGAAGAGAAGAGAAGAAGAGAGGAGAAGATGGAGAGCTTCTCCTCCTCAGTCCCTCACCCTCACACACTCACTCCCTCACACTCACACTCCCTCCCTCAAGCACAAGCTCAAGCAAGCAAGAAGAAGAAGAAGAAGAAGAAGAAGAAGAGGAGAGTTACTTTTGGCCACACACAAGAATGAGCTTTTCATTCACTTTTCCACTTTATATACAAAACCCTAAATCCCTTTTGGGTGGTCATCCCCTTTTTTACATGGCCGGCCGTAGCCTAGGCCCTTTTTCCCATTGTCCTTCTATCTTCCTAGATTCCTTTCCACCGCCCGTCTACTTTTACAAATTGCACGGGTGAGGGCCCGACGCTCTTTTACACGATTTGAGGGTGCACCTTTTTATTTTAAAATGCACCTTTCCCCTTTTGTATTTGCCTTGGACTTTTACGGTTGCCCTTGCGTTTTGTCATTTTCTCCTATTCTTTCTTCTGTCGGCTACCTTTTTTCCACCTTTGCCCTGCGTCTTTTTTATTTCCTTTTGCTTTCTTCGTGTTCGGGTTAACATTACCCCCCTCCTAGACGAGTGTCAGTCCCATGGCACTCACCGTCGTTGGTAGCAGGCTATAACATGCACCGAAGACGTGGGTGACAAGGACGCCTGTGGTTTCCGTGGAGGAGTGTTGGTGGTAGTGTGGGAGAAGGTCCTGGGGGCCTGTTGGTGGCCAAGGTGGTTGGTGGAAGGTTGTTGGAGTTGGTGGTAGGGCTAGTCTGTGTTGGGGATTGCATTGATGGCCGGCAGAAGTGTTGGTTTGTTGGGGATTTTGCACATGACGATTCTTTGTGGGCTTGTCGGATGGTGAGGGATAAGCATTCAGAGTTGCGTGTTGATGAAGAGCAAATGACACTTTTGTTGGAGCCTTCAACACCTGCAATTGAAAACCTCTCATGTGGTCTCTCCCGAAGGGTAATGCTAGTCTTCGTTATTGTGCACAAGACATATTTTGATTAGTTTGGGAGACAGGTCGAACTCTAAGCAAGCCTGGAGTATTGTCTTGCACTTGAGGACCCAAACTGTGGATTTACTTCGGTGCAGATAGTATGTGAGTGCTTGTGCATACTTAGATATTACGTAGTTAGAAGACTGCGGGTTAGTTTCTCATAACAATGCATTGATGAAGCAAAGTTGTCCATGTGGAGAAGAAATACACGTGAAGGTAATGAGACATCCTTTGCATTGTAACGCACGACGTAGCAGAATTGAATACAAGGACACCACACTCTCAGGAGCTGGAAACTATTGGACTTGCTTGATGAGTACGATGTACTTTTCGTGGCGAATCGTGTGGTACTTATCACCACTGATTGCAATGGTACTCCGGCAGAGTGCAAGAGAGAATTGTGCAAGTGGGTCAGGGTGATAGGTCGAACCATAGGCGAGGCAAGCTCCCCAGGTATGTCCTACCCTTGATGTGCCCTGAACAATTGTGGGTGATGGTAAAGGGCTAGGGGACTACGGACAAAGCTAGTCGACCAAGGTCACTAGACATACCTAGTTTGAGGACCCCTAGGTGTTGTGCTGTGATCGTGGGTGCCTTTTTTTTTTTTTGGACTTGCCTGAGTACAACCATTACAATATGTTGAGGCTATCAGCCTTTCAATGGGTTGGACAATGTCAAGCTTTGAAGGCACAGAAAATGGATAGTACAATGATGATTGCGCCCTAGCCTCGTTGTTAGAGAAGCAGTTAGCGAAAGGGGGAGATACACTTGAGATATTGCAAATCTCCTTGTGACATATGCGATGTTGGCATGATTGAGGTAACGACCGCCGTGAGCCAACTATAGAGCTTGACCCAGCAAGGGAGAGTGGCCCATGTGATGTGGGCGGTTGGCAAGGGTGATTCGTGCTTTCGGCAGCATGGCTTTGCCGCGGCTCCTTGTGGGGTCGATGGTCTTGCAGTGATCGGGCATTGAACACTTCTGCGCAAAGACCTGTCTCATCCTGTATCCACTTGTCACTTTATGAGAGTACATGCATGGTATATGCCGCAACTATAATAAACCAGTGTAATGCAAGGAGACATCACTTATTGGAATTCTATGGTGTTGACTTAGACATTTATCACCTGTGCTTGATTAGCTTTTTCTTTTGCTAAGGACGTGAAATATATTAACGCAGATATGAAAAGTTTGTACAATTCGGAAAATGTCAACATTTAACCTTTTAAAGACAAAAAGTTATGGCTAGGTAGCATTTGATAAGCCCTTTATACAGCATGGGGCTACTCTATTTGTACGAGTCGGGGCGAGTCTGGGTGGCCGGGTGATTGGGGCTCTACTGGTGTGGGGCTCCTGTGGGGTGGGGTAGGGAACACGTCGGCCGGGACATGAATGGTGTAGTCCCGGCCCGCTACCGTCTCCAGAATGTCTTTAAACAATTCGTTAAATTCTTCTCTTTTCCGAGCTGCCCTTTCTGCCCTTGAGCATCTGGGGCCCGAGCGTAAGCTGGGGGTTCATGCCACTAGTGTTGCTACCTATTGCGCGTTTTGAGTCTCGACTTTCTTGACTCGAGGATTCTTCGGCCTTCGCCCTGGACAGTGGCGCTTAGGGCCTCACTTCTTGGCATACCTCTTGATGCTGGGCACATAGCGCTCTGATGGAGGGGCGCGTGCCACATGCTATCGTCTTTTGCGAAGAGCGTCTTTGCATGCCAGATCTCCATGATTCTCCATGCGTTCTGCCAAAAAAGGAAGCCTGCAAGATGCAATCCAAGGGTTAGACCTGGATATAGGATACAACTGTTTGCATGGAAGGGATTTTAGTGCAGTTATGAAGCGCATATGACAAGAAGGGGAGGGGTGAGGCATGCGGTGTTTGTTGTAGAGGAGTGGCCCCCATGCTGATGTTCGCATTGCCTCCATTCATTAGCGGATATTAGTTTATGCTAAGTCGCGTGGAATGGTTGTCGTGGAGTGGGATAGGGCACATCCTCGAGAGGATAGACCAAAAAGGGAAGCAGGTGTATTGAAAGGGACTACACCCTGTCTACACCATCAGAGTTGTTGGTCAAGGTTTCCTATGGCGGCAGTGTGGGTTGCATGCCCTTCACCTGGAGGTGGGGCTGGTCACATGGTTTTTGAATGTGTGATGAAAGGAGGACTTGGGGAGGTTAGTTTATCTGACCCCACTCTTCCCCCTGCAATTGACTATCATTGCTTGTGTGTGTTGACATTGTTTATACACGGTGACACAAAAAAAAATGTTTATTTATATACATATTCATGAATCCATGTCACTTCACGAGGATAAGAACCAAGTGTAGAACTCGGGGTTGCACCGGAGCGTGGCACACGCATCTAGTATTCGCGGCAGCTTACTTAATACTGATAGATATTTTGCCATGTAGAGTAGCATGGAACCTTGACCAAGTCTACTAGAAATATGTAACTCCTCCTCAGTGAGAACCTTATCAATCAAAGGGCCCTGTAGCCTAGTTCCAGCTAAGTCCGTATCCCGAATGTCAGTCAGCACTCGAAGGGAAGTTGGTGCCACATAGGTTGGGTCTCTTTGAGACCGCCATTTGGCCAATCGCTCTTCTAAGACTGTCATGATCTGAGCCCCTAGTTCGGCCATTACAACACGGCTTTCACACCAACGCTGCTCAAATTGACTCTGGCCTGCTGACAGTCGCTTTAGTTGCTCTATGTCTACGAGATTCGGTCGGCATAGCATTTCATTGAACGTGACGGTTAAGCGCAGTTTGTCAGCCTCCTCGTCAGGGATGAGTCGCATGCGTTCATGTAGGAGCCTGTCGTAGTGCCCGTTAAGATGTTCTTGTTCTTCCCATGATAGAGGAAAGGTCAAGTAATCTCCAAGCTGCTCCTTAGGGATTGTGCCCATGTCTGCAAGGATGTAGACACGTGCGACCACTTTGAGCTTAGCATCCAACTCAGTTAAGCATTCTGTGACACTTCTATGTTCAACGAGGGCTTGCTCGATTGCTATCTCGTGCAAAGTTCTAAGAGTTTCCTTAGGCTTTAGCATGACTAGGGGCTCAGGCCTAGATGAGCAAGTTGATCAGCGCTAGGATTTCTTATGCTCTTGGGGTTCTCACGTTTCTCCTGAGGTTTTGCTACTATTTTCTCATGGTTTTTCTCAGATGTGACTGGTATAGATTTGTCACCCTGTTGTGATGATGTTGTATCCACTCTTGATTGGTCAATGCGAGTTCTATTGTCAGTGGATAGAGTGTTGTGATCAACTGTTGATGGCAATGGTTGCTTTGGTTTTTTAGAGCACATCGATGCGTTTGAGGTTTCACCGCTATTAGGAGAGGCATCAGTGGGCTCATTGGTGGATGGACTCGATGCGTTGTTCATCAGCTCTCCAGCGCCCTTCGTCTCAATGTTCTTGGGGTCCACAACCACCTGTGATTGTTGTTGCCTTCGTTGTTTTCTCCTCTTTTTCTTGGTCAATGAAGGTGCATCGCTCAACGACTCAGAACCCTGAACTAGATCATCCGTTGATGTGCTTGGTTGGGCCTCAGCATTCTCTTCCTCTAATGTGGCCGTACAGGACATGGCCGTGGCCTGCTGAATAGCCTTGCTAGGTTGTGAGAGCACAATTACCTCCCTTTTCGGAGAGTCTAGCTCTTCAGCCAACTCCCTTGAGTTTAACTCCTCCAGCCTAGGCTTTAGGCACTCTAGAAGTGCTGGAGTTTTCGAGGAAGTTGGTTGTGATACCTCCTCCACGGGTAAACTTCTAAGGACATGTTCCACGAGGGGCATTGTCACGGCCAAGGGCTGTGACTGCTGTGATCCCTGATTGGAAGTAGTAGCAACTAGTTTAGTGGGCTGGCCACCCTTGGTGGATTGCGGTGTCAAGTCCCTAGGGCGATCAGAAGTGGTTGTGTCTTTTGTTGGCCTTTGAGCACTCATCTCTGTAGATTGAACATGAGCTGATCTAGTCGCATTAGGTGGCTCAGGCATATCCTTGGGTCGAGAGCTACAGATGGCGTCATGTCCCACCTCTTTGATGGTTGGAAGCTTCGATGGAGATAGAGATTGGAATTGAGCAGTCGCCCTTGACAACTGCTGTAGTGCTTCCTGTGTCTGTTTAGGAGAAGAGGGCATAGGAGATCTAGGACTCTTAGGTGGACTTGGCCCTGGCTGAATGATTTGCTCGAGGCTATTAGACGATTGTGCCATTTGCTTTGTTAAGCGATCAGCCTTGCCTTGAGCAATGTTGTGCCTATGATGCTTGTCCTCCCCTTGGGAAATCAAAGGCTCTTTGGGAACTAGCGGCTTCCACGTATCCTCGACGATTACATCTGGCATGTGCCTGTCAAGCACGCTAGGCCGAGGATCTACCCTCTGATTGGTCCCGTTTGGTTTCTTGATTTCGACCATGAGGGGTTCGGTCACTCCACTGTTGTTGACTCGAGACTTGGTTTTTTGCTTAGATCTCCTCCCACGCTTCTTTGCTCTTGATACGATCTAGCCTTCAGTCGACCACAGAGGTTTAGCAAGGGGTTTCGGCACCCAAATCCATCGGTTGCCTGCATAATACCCTTGAGCCCGAAGCCACGCCTTGGATATCCATCGTGGCGTTGTGCTAGCTCTCCATCGATGCTTGCGTCTATAAGGCTTGGGCTTCTTTTGGGGTCTTCTACAATATTTGTAAGTCCAAAGCTTGTCCTTGGCATTGTCTCTTGACCTTCTTGGTTCAGGCATGGCCTCACTCACTGGCTCTCGTTGTTCGACATGTGCTTGTATTAACTCTTCCAACAAGTCCTTGCTCTCATTAATGGGTTTGACTGTTACGTCAGCACCTTCCTTGCCTTTCCCTCGAGGTTTGCTGAGGTCACCCTTGTTAAAGCTCGTGACTATCCTCACACCTGGTAATGTCAAGTGTATCCTCTGAGCTACATAATCAGCCTCACACTTGGTAGCCTTTTTGAAGGGCCTTCCTAGGAGGATTTCCTTTCCACCATTCTCGCTATTGGGAGGGACATAGAACAGGAGTGGCAAGCTTTCTGTTTCAATTGTTACAAGGATTCTGCACCTCCCTAAAAGTGCTTATGGGTGTTCCCCATAAGGATTAAGAGTTGCATCAGTCGGTGTGAGCTTTGGTTGGCCTAGTAGGGTCCATGATTCATAGGTCAAGATATTAAAATCTGCTCCTTCATCAATTAGAGCATCAATAGTATGCTCTCTTTTCGCAGTGAGTTTGACCCTAAGATAAGCAGGTGGTACTATGTCTTCATCTTCTGGGTCTTGGCTTGTAAATTTAAGCCTTTTAACAGATGCCCTTGAGTTCTCGGCTGCACGAACAGATGTGGATTCTCCACTGCTGTCTTGGATCGTTAGTGCAGTGCTGTTCAAGGTACATCTCTCGTCAAGAGTGTCGTGTCTAGTCATCCTCGCCTTTGTAGCTTGCTGAAGTTGCATTTTGCTCTGACTAGACACGGTTTGAACACAATGTCCTTGTGTTCTCGTGGTGTGGCCTTTTTTCCCTTGATGGCTAGATTGGCCCATTGATGTTCTAGGGTCTCTGTTTCTCTATATTCAGGTATGGGCTTTTGGTTGCTCTGTTGCAAGTGAGACTCCATGCTCATGTAAAGCTATTGCTACACTAGGGTCCAATTTGAAGGACCTGTCACAGTGCGTGTTTTCTCTCCAACCTACTTGGGGGAGGTGCGGAGGGGGTAGAGCCCGCTCTGCGGGGGTCCGGGGAGGGGCACTCCCCTCGGCCCGCAGGGCCGTTACGGTAAAAGCCATGCACAATTTGGAGGACCGTTTATAGCCAAATTCAAACCACTTACTCTCAGTTTCAGCCCGGTAATGGATCTATGATATGGTTTCGGCTCTATATGGTTTCTCGGTTAATTTCACTAACTTCAGGTCAAAATTTGAGAAAATATAAATTCGGCCTAACAGGTCCGAATTGCAGGGTCCGAGTGGATCACTTGGACGGGCCGAGGCGCATGGGCCGAGGGCTAAGTTCGGACGATTCGGACGAATTCGGACACAGTCACTCAGAGGGGCCGAGGCACTTGGGCCAAGAGCCGAATATGGGACGTGGTCGAGGGCCGAATTTGAGTCTCAGGTGGGTCGACTCAGATGGTTTGAGGCCGACTAGGGTTTGGCCGAGTGGGCCGAGTGGTCCGAGGGCCGAGTCTGGGCCTCGGACCAGAGTTGACGTGACTCGGACGTGCCGAACGCCGCGCATTTTTCGTCGAAGCTCCCAAAATTCGCCGTGCAAGGTGCTGGGGGTCTTCCCCCTTGTCAAGCAACTCCAGATTGGTCCTACTACTGTAGGGGAAGGTGTAGAATTACCTGGGTTAGCCGACGATCTCCTTGATGCCAAGATCGAAGCGGATTTCCTCGCCAAGCTTTCCTCTTCTCTCCTGCTCTCTTGAAACCCTGCAATGCACAATGTGGCCTTTCTTGCCACTTCTGGCCCTTATACCCTCTTCCACGTATGGTATTGGCACCCCCAATAACTCACTTACTGACCTTAGGCATTAGAAGTAAGTTTTTTACCACTTTTGCACGATTCTTGCCCTGTTTCTGCCCTGTTTTACAACAGTAACCCTAATGCTTATTTTCTTTGTTTTTCTTTGTTTTCTCCTACTCTAATGCATCCAAATCACAAAGTAAATACCTACACTACTCCATCTCACAATATAAATCTCAAGAAAAACAACAAACCTACTTGCCAAGGAGATCGAATACCATCTTTAACCCCCTTGCTTCCTACCTATCTCAAGCACCGGTTCGGGGGAAACCCCATTCCAATGCTCGATTCGAAGTGCGCAAATCCGTTGGTCCTGGCAAGGAAACCAAAATGTGGGGGCTTTCACTCAACCACCAAGACCCACGGACCGCTTATTGTTTCAAGCGTTCCAAGCCGAGTACTAATGGCTACCTCTCACATAGCCGACGCGCCATCCATATCTACGGGTGTAGTGAGCTTACCTCCATGCCGTTCGAGTTACCTCCTCTCCCGCGCACTCCGGTAGCTCCACGATCCAAGTGCAAGCTTCAAGCAAGCTCCATACTCAAGCTCCACGCTCCAAGCTCCATTGCCGCGAGCAAGACAAGAGAAGAGAAGAGAAGAGAAGAAGAGAGGAGAAGATGGAGAGCTTCTCCTCCTCGGTCCCTCACCCTCACACACTCACTCCCTCACACTCACACTCCCTCCCTCAAGCACAAGCTCAAGCAAGCAAGAACAAGAAGAAGAAGAAGAAGAGGAGAGCTACTTTTGGCCACACACAAGAATGAGCTTTTCATTCACTTTTCCACTTTATATACAAAACCCTAAATCCCTTTTGGGCGGTCATCCCCTTTTCCCCTTTTTTACATGGCTGGCCGTAGCCTAGGCCCTTTTTCCCATTGTCCTTCTATCTTCCTAGATTCCTTTCCACCGCCCGTCTACTTTTACAAATTGCACAGGTGAGGGCCTGGCGCTCTTTTACACGATTTCAGGGTGCGCCTTTTTATTTTAAAATGCACATTTCCCCTTTTGTATTTGCCTTGGACTTTTAAGGTTGCCCTTGTGCTTTTGTCCTTTTCTCCTATTCTTTCTTCAGCCGGCTACCTTTTTTCCGCCTTTGCCCTGCATCTTTTTTATTTAATTTTGCTTTCTTTGTGTTGGGGTTAACACCTCGTCCTAGTTGCAAGCTGTAACATAGATGTTAAAGATCACGACGTGTGTCCCCAAACATATCAAGACCTGTTCAAAAGCATGCCTCTACATGGCTATACTTTGATGCTTCCCGCAAGCACTAAGCAAGGAAAGCCACATTGAAGCACCATGCTGACCGCTTACTCCCATAACTTTGTCATTGGCTTCATTTAGAAGTCCTACCCGACCCAAAAATGTCAACCATACATCAACAATCTTGGGGTCTCGGTGTGGTGCGATGATCTCATCACATTAGCACTGAAATAGTGGTGACCTTATGATTAACCAAGGACATTTAATGCAGAGAGAACTCACTTATCTGTCATTTAGTTTCAAGCCAACACATAGCATTCCTTTGAAGAATTGGAGAACCTTGTTCCAATCCCTTATTGAGCAGCCATTGTTGCAATTCCAAGTGGTGGTGGTGTCTCGTCAAAGGACTTGATTATAAGTTTTGGTGCAACCTCCATGTGCCGCATTTTGCATACATCCCAACCATTGCATTACACACATCAGTATCAGAACTAAAAGTCATGCTTTGTCACTTTGCATACATCCCAACCAGTGCATTACACACATCAGTATTAGAACCAAAAGTCATGCTTCGTCACATTCACATGAATCCTTTTTCCTTGCTCTTCCAGCGTGATCGTAGGGTTTTGACAAAGATTTTCATGCCACCACGAAGCCATAAGACAAGGTGCAGAGTCCAAAGGAGCACCTGGTTCATGAGGCATATCAAGATTCAGACCGGAAGTTTCCAGCTCAGGTTCGCTTTCGTATTTACAAAGATTTGCATGCCAAAGGAGCACCTGGTGCTTGAGGCATATCAAGATTCAAACCGAAAGTTTCCAGCTTAGGTTTGCTTTTGTATTCACAAAGATTTGCATGCCACCATGAAGCCGTAAGACAAGGTGCAAAGTCCAAAGGAGTAGCTGGTGCCCGAGGCATATCAAGATTTAGACTAGAAGTTTACAGCTCAGGTTCGCATATCAAGATTTAGACCGAAAGTTTTCAGAGTTCGCTTCTGTATTCACAAAGATTTTCATGCCACCACGAAGTCGTAAGACAAGGTGCAGGGTGCTTTCCTTCTGAATGTTATAGTCAGAAAGGGTACATCCATCCTCAAGCTAGCGACTAGCAAAGCTTGGTTAGCAAAGATCCAATGATCAAGCTATTGCGAGATGATTTTAAGTGCAATAGGAACCCCTATAGAAACCTTTTTCCACCCTGATTTATGCCTTCATCTATCACAGCAGGAACACCTATTGAGAACACAAACTCCAGGAGAAAGAAACAATTATTTGACATAGCTGAAGAAGCGGGCCAAGCCTATGATGTTGCTACTCAAAAGATTCCTTAACTCCTGTTATGGGTGATGCAGAAACAAAGAAGATTTCTCCCTTCTTTCGTTGGACTGAGAATCCATGGGAGCTTCTCAAGAATGAAGAAGAAAACTCTCCTTTGAGAAGTAACTGTAGTCAAAACTCTCTCCAAGTCTTGTGGCTCTCATGAGATTTCCAAGAAAGGTTGCCAACACCATGTGGTACTCCATCACTACTTCTTACAGCTACTATACCTATGTAACTAGTTTTTTTTTTGTGAAATATAACTGCATATAAGGAAAGAAGAAGAAAAAGAGACCAAAAACCTAAGCTCTGATGCCAACTGTAATGAAGGAAACCTAGGAGAGAGAAGGAGAGAAGGGAGAGAGTGTAGAGAGGAGAGAGAAAGAGGAAGAAGGTGAGAGAAGAAGAGAGAGAAAGACTAGCAGAAGAGAGAGAAAGACAAGAAAAGAGAGAGAGAGAGGAGGGAAGCCATGAAAGCTAGGAGGAAGGAGAAAAGAGAGACTTGATTATTGATAACCTATCCCTAATTGGGTCTCTCAACACCTTATATACCCTGTCAGTATAACTGGGTATTCCCATGCTAACCCATGTCCTACTCGTCTATCCCCACTCTTTTACAGTCTTGGCTTTGGTTGCACAGCTTGACTTGGACTTGTACCAGATGGATGTCAAGATTACTTTCTTACATGGAGATTTACATGGAGCAGCCTAAGGGCTTTGCAGAGCCTGGCAGGGAGCACCTAGTGTGCAAGTTGAAGAAAAGTATTTATGGCTTGAAGTAGGCACCTAGGGAATGGTATCATAAGTTCGATGCCTTTATGCAGTCACAGGGCTATAGCCGTAGTGCTGTGGATCCGTGCTGGTACACGAAGAAAGCCCGTGATGGTTCTTTGCCTCTTTTAGTACTCTATGTGGATGACATGCGATTATTAGGAAAAGCTCATGATGAGCTAGATGCTCTTAAGGCTCAGCTCAAGAAGAGCTTTGAGGGATCTAGGACATGCCTCTCACATACTTGGTATGCACATTAGACGCGATAGGCATCAAGGACTCATCTACTTGTCACAAAGGGAGTACATTCATGAAGTCATTGAGCACTTTTGCATGCAGGACGTGAAGCCTATTGGGTGTCCATTTCCTTGTTATGTGAAGGTATCAAAGGTCGATTGTCCACACATAGATGAGAAGAGGGCTGAGATGGCCAAGATTCCCTATCCATCTGTAGTGGGCAGTCTTATATATGCCATGATAGCCACTCATCCAAATATTTCCTTTGCAGTTGGTGTTGTGGTATAGTATATCCCTACACATGGAAAGAAGCATTAGGATGTTGTGAAGGGTATCATGAGATATCTAAAGGGCACTACACACATGTACATATGCTATAGTAGCTAGGATACAAGACTTGTGGGGTACACTGACTCTGATTATGCAAGACACATAGATAGTAGGAAGTCCACTTCTCGCTATGTGTTCACTTATGTTGGAGGTGTTATTCCATAGATGCCCAGGGTGCAGAAATGCATGGCCCTTTCTACTATAGAGGCCGAGTATATTGTAGCCATTGAGGCATGTAAGGAGGCCATTTGGTTGGGTCGTTTGGTTCATGACCTTGGTATTGATGGTATTCCTACCCTGCATTCGGATTCTATGAGTGCTATTCAATTAATTCAATTAACCAAGAATATGGTCTTCCATATGAACATGAAGCACATTGAGGTGAGGTATCACTTCATACGTTGGGTCATTGAGGGAAAGTCTATTGACCTTGTCAAGATCTCAATTTTGTAAGACTTGCATGAGGAGAGAGTAAGACTTGCAACAATGTTGCCTTTACTCAATTGTCTTCTTAAGCATAGAAGCATGGAGAGAGACTCAGCTTGTTGGTGCATTCTTGGAGTCAAATTTATAAATCCAGTGGAGTATAGCTAAAAGGCAGCCTTGTAGTCAGAGAAGATCACCATCGAGGTAGGCCACAAGCTATCATGAGGTTTAGATGATTGAGTGTAGAAAGAGCCCCTTGATAGGACTTCTTAAGGCTTGTTTGTCTTAAGTTGATCTCTATGCCAAGCATAATTGCAATTCCATATGTGTTTTCTAACAAACATGCCTTACAAGCCAAAATGCCAACCTGTAACATGTGTGTTGCTATAACCCAACACTTTGCATGCCACCCTTCTTTAGATTTAGCTCTAATCATGCCGATTGATTAGGATAATTAGCACACGTATCATCAATACTTGAATTTGCACTAGATATTAGACCAGACTTCACGAATTGCCACCTCCTTGCAGTCACCTTCCGAATTTCCATGAAGGTGATGTCCCTTTTGAATTACCACCACACTTGTAGTCCCAATAGGTCCACACTAAAGAACACTATCGTATGGTGATCATCTTCAACACAATCAAAGTTTGAAGCAACTCCAAAAGATGAGGATTGTGTAACGTGTCCACTAGAACCATTCAGGACACGTCTTAGCAGTCCATCGGAAAGGATGTCTAGAAAACTCCGCCCGGCACTCCCATGGAATGTTACGGGTTTTGCAATCTAGGTCTTCCCGAGTCTGCCATGTAGCGGAAGTATCCTGGCCGTTCCCACTTAGGATCGACCTGAATTTGGGTTTCCCTGTTTGGTCATTAGCTAGCAACAACTAGCGTCAGACGCGAGCGAACTACTTTACGCAGAAACGCCAGGTCCGAAGCGGATTCACGCTGCACTTGGTTCAAGGAGAATGGGAAACGAGAGGGATGCAAGGCTCGACCTCTCTACCATAAGGCATAGTCCCATTCCGTTCCCCTAAAACAGCGTAAATCGGGTAGGATGTAAGTCTAGGTCATCATCCTCGTTATTCGCTTTGATGCTGAAGATTAACCTGCTGTTCGTCGAAGACTTTGAGAAAAGTTCCCAGCTAACCGGGACCACCCATCCGTAGGACGGACCCATGGTCCATCCTCCGCACTTTCCTTGGTTTGTTTTAGTTATGTAATTACCTACCACATTAGTTTGACATATAACAACCAGCTTCTTTGATTAACCCTGTTATGCACTGGTTCCTTCACGTAATCTTATCACAGGACATAAAGAAAACAATGCCAAACAACTTCTTTATTATCATTTTATCCTTTTATCTTTGAAATACAAGGAGTTCCCCGCCCGTAGGCGTATTCATAATCCGCCCGAAGGCTATTCAGTAATCCACCAGGGATCACTAATCCAGGTTTCCGCCCGTAGACTAGTATGCGGGCCTCGAGATCCAATCCCGAGTCACGTTAGCCTCTTGTGCAGGGCCCGGAAGGCGAGGGATTTACGGCCAGAGCCCCCTCTGGCACCCAAGCGTCCTCCTGCTCCAAGTAGAACTCAACGGAGAGACCTCTCACGGCGGGTTCGGTCCACGTTCCCGGCGCTGTTAACAACCCCCTTGGTTAGGGTCAGGCAGGCAGTCGGGGGTAACTGAAGCTGCCTCTCCCTTCAGGCACCAACCTGAAGCTTTAGATATATTTTCATCCTTTAGTTCATTGAGCAAACAATGCAAACAGTCCTTTCTAAACTGTTACAAGCACAATCAATTTCAATGGTCGTTTAGCTGGCAAACTGTTAAGGAGTGACTCCTTTTCTCCGAATGCAACCCGCATTCGATCCGGAATCAATTGCAACTTGGCAAGATTCCTATCATTCTTGGGTTAGGGTCATACCCTACCAATACTTTAGGTCTTGTTGTGGTAGATTCCAGCCACCATGTCGCTTTAGTTTATTGTCTGGTCATTTGCTTCAAGGCAAATACCTAACTTTCCTTTTCCTTGGCAATTATCCCCCAAGAAAAGTGAGTAACAGGATGATTACTCATCCTCTTATAAGTTAAATTCTTTCAATAACTTACCAACCTCATTTCGAGAGATGACAAAACTCTCTTGTGGACAAATCTCAAGTCTATACAATGTTGCAACCTTTTTGCACATGTGTTGCATCATTCCACGGGATCATTCCACCCATTGAATGGCGTCCTCCGGCCACGGAATTACCTCCAGCCGAGTAGCAGGGTTTAGGGTGTCTTCTTACCCAACCCATTCCTAATTATATTGTCCCATGGTCCTAGGGATTTCCAACTCAGTCGGAGTTTCATCATTTGTACGAGTGATCCTTAGGATAAAACCTTAGATCATTTTATGCATGAGCATCCAATTGACTCGACATTTAGTGAATGTGTGTAAGATCTTTGGATTTGCGGGTTTTGACTTGGCAACAGGTGTAAAACCAGGTCGAATTCTCCTAGTTAGCACTTGGGATACTTATCATATCGATGAACCATGCCCATATGAATCCCTTGTGGTTTATGTGATTTAGACAACACAATATACTTGTCTTGCGACAAGGATGAACCTTTCCCAAAGGTAATAAACTAGATCAATAGTTACAACTACACCAATACGTATAAACATGCGATTCACTGCTTCTACGCATCACATAGTTCACAATAACCCTGTCTTTCCTTGGCAAAGTAAAAATGCCTGATAATCCGGACACTAACTTCCCTAGGTCCTACTAGGACTTACATCAAATAATCATTCCACTTGCAAGTCCATAGATCATTTTCGTGCCCCTCTATTCCTTTTCGAATAACGTCTTATGGGTGTTAACTTTCCCTCATGAATCATTACAAGGAAGATCTATCTAAAAATGGGACATGCCATTAATCTTTCCATGCCTAGTAAAAAGGTGTACCTCAATAGTTTCAACCTTGTAATGAGGCGACAGTTGTCTGTCCTAGGCTCGTCGTTTTTGAATGCACAAAAAGAAACTTACTAATAAGGTCCTGCAAATGCATAGACACCTTATGCTCTTTTCATTAACTCCATTGAACGTACCAATGATCAATTTTCATATCTTAAGCTATCTCTAATAAATGTTCAAATAGCCAATTCATTTTCCAATTGCAATTAACTTGACTAGTTGCATTTGACATGCATGAGTGCCTCCTAGTCCATGAAGTTATCGTGATTAATTCAATACTTCTGTGTGGAATCCAAATAGATAAAACCTGGACTTGTGGACTCGGGGAGATATCCACTTGTATACTTGGAGATGAACCTCCCGCAGTCGCACCTTGTGATCTTTTTGGGGCCATCGTAGGCGTGGATTCGGCTTCTGATTTGCCTTTGTGGTCTACGAATTGACTTGCCTCGGAATGCAGCCTCCAGATCTTGCCCTTCTCCCTCATACGTACAAGATCCCTTTTTGAAGTACGGATCCTTGAAAGAAAGAAATACCGGCTTGTGGGGTTTGGCTTATGGAAGGCCTTTAGGGATTGGAACTTGGGCTTTTTGCAGAAGAGCTATGGAAAAAATGAAACTTAATAAATGCTTGCGGAAATTGGGGCTTTCTCGAGCAAGCTTGTGGGAATTTAAGCTTGTTATGGGAAGGAGCTCTTGCGAATGGGCCTTGCAAGAATGGGGCTTTAGAGTTCTTCTTCTCCTTCCCAAAAATCCTAGGCCCAGCCTTGTGGGTGATTGGTGGGAAGGCCTTATAGGCTTCCTCTTCGAAACCCGAGGGAAAAAATTAGACTTTTGGAGGATCTAGTGGGACGGGCTTTAAATCCGAGCCTAGAAGGCTTATGGGTGATCGGTGGGAAGGGACTTGTGTTGGGAATCCACGATAAGGGGAGACTTAAACCGGGGCTAATATGGGCTGTGTGGAAATGCAATGGGAAAGGGGGATTGAATCCCGGGTAAAAATGGGCTTATAAGGGGACTCCAGGGGAAGGGGGCTTAGAGAAGCCCCCTTAGAAGCTTCCTAGAGAAGCTTCTAAGAAGCTTCTCCCATCAGTGTCCACGTGTGGAGGAGGAGGGTCGTGATCCAGGCGGGCGGCGGCGGCTATGGCGGCTGGCAGCTGGCGACTGGCGGACTGGCGGACTGAGGTGGCAGCGTTCCTTCCCTCCCTTACGGCGGGCAGCGGCAACCTCTCCCCCCCATCTCACAGTCGTCCCTCCTCCACACAGCGACCTGGCGGTCCTTCCTTCACACGGCCGGCCTCCTCCCTTCACGTCCGGGGCCCTCCCATCCTTCCTTCCTTCCCTCACGGCAGCCTTCCGCCCATTGTTCCTCCACACGGCCACTTCCCTCACACTTCCGGCACCCCTCACGGTCCCTTCCTTCACACGGCCTTCCACAGCCTTCTGTCCCTTCCTCGGCCCCCTTCAAGCAGTCTGTCGCAGCCATCTTCCTTTTTCCCCCCCCCCCCCCAAGAGGGGGTTCTTATAGTCCAAGGGGGGAGAGGGGACCTCCCCACGTGGCCTGTTGCATGGTTCTCTCCCCCACGTCCTCATGGTCCTCTAGCCCATCCCTTTCCCCCAGCCACACATCGGCTGGGGAAAATAATAAAAAAATTTGCAATAATTCCACCTTTATCCCCTTATCCTCCTCCCAAGAGGGAGTTTTCCTGCGGCTATGTAGGATTGAATCCCCGACCTTATTTTCGTAAGGTGGAGTGTCTCCATTTCCCGTGTGTGGCTATAGATTAGCTGCTGGCACTAGTGATAATCTTTGCACGAGATTTACACGACGTGCGGGAAGTCAATATTTACGGCACATAGTGTGCAGAAATATTACATTCTCTCCCCCTTAGAAGAATCGAGATGTCCTCATCTCGAGATGAACTGGGGATATTGTTGGTTGAGAGTGCTTTCATCCATCCAAGTGGCATCCTCCTTGGGGTAATCTATCCACTGGACGAGGCATTCACTCAAGGTTCTGGATCTCAGTTGTCTCACCCTAGCATCTAAAATCTTGTCCGGCCTTAGTTCAAGGACTCCTTGACTAGGCATTACAATTTGTTGGTCATCAAGTACATGATTTGGGCTAGGTACATACTTCATTCTTCAATAGACTGTTATGGAATACATTATGAACCTTTAGGTTTTCAGGGAATTGCAGTCTATAAACATTAAGTCTTAAGCACTTGAGGATCTTGTATCATCCACAATACCTTGGACTTAGCTTCCTGCAATCTCCTAAGGATAGAGAACTCTTCTTTGGGCATACGTGAATGAAGACCATGTCTCCTTCCTCAAATATTGTATCTTGACACTTCAATTTCGTGTATGCCTTCTGTCTATCCTTCGCAGCTTTGATGTCCCGATAGAGTGAAATCATAAGCTTCGCACAATATCTTCTATTTAAATAACTGGCTTGCTCATATACATGCTCTCATTCTATAGTAGACATGTCCATTATTGACAGAGAATTCACGATACTTAGCCTCTAGCTTTTGTTCCTGGTCCTTGATAGAGACTTCCCTTAGCATCCTTTGATAGGCTAGATCATGGCATCCTTCCTCTCTGGTTAGCTCAAGTATTAGGTCGTTTGGCATGGACACCTCTGTAGCTAGAGATCTAGCTATTGATAGATTTTTGCAAGATTAGTGAATTAAGGAATGCCTTGCGATTGAGTGCATCAACAACTACATTCTCTTTCCCTGGTCGATACTTGTTCTTACAGTCATATTCCTCCAATACTTCAATCCGTCGACGTTGCCTCATGTTGAGCTCGTTCTAGGTAAAAATCCATTTGAGACTCTTATGATCGGTTACTAGAGTGAACTTATTTCCCAACAGATAGTGTCTCCAAAGCTTTAGAGCATGGATGACAGCTAATAACTCCAGATCATGAGTGGCATAATTCTTTTCGTGGCTCTTCAATTTCCCTGAAGAATATGCTACTAGATGACCTTCCTGCATAAGAACACACCCCAAGGCAAGAATGCTGGCATCAGTTACTACCTCGAACTCCTTATTGAGATCAGGAAGTCTCAGAATAGGTGCTGATACCAAACATTGCTTCAATTGATCGAAGCTATTTTGCTCGGGAGTTGACCATGTAATAGAAGCAAGCTTCTTTAGTAAGTCGGTAAGGGGTGCTGCAATCAAAGCATAGTTTTTGATAAAGACCCTATACCATCTTGTCAAGCCAAGAAAACTGCGTATCTCTTTGACGGATAATGGTATTGGCCATTCAAGCACATCTCTGACTTTGGCTGGATCTACTGATATTCCTTCTGATGATACTATGAATCCTAGATATTCAATCTGACGTTTGAAGAATGCACACTTCTTCATTTTTGAATACAGCTTATGAGACCTCATTGTCTCCAAAACAATCCGTAGTTGAGGTTCATGATCTTCTTCCTGTTTAGAATAGACTAAAATGTCGTCAAAGAAGACAAGCACGAAGTCATCAAGATATGGTCTAAAAATATCCTGCATTAATCTATTGAAAGTGGCAGGTGCATTTGTAAGTCCGAATGACATAACCAAGAATTCAAAGTGCCCATATCTTGTATTGAAGGCCGTTTTTGGAATATCCTCATCCTTGATCCTGATTTGATAGTAACCTGACCTGAGATAATCTTGGAGAAGATCTTTGCACCTTGAAGGCGATCAAGAAGCTCATCTATTCTAGGAATAGGATACTTGTTCTTGACTGTTGACTGATTCAACCCACGGTAATCAATACATGGTGAAGTGTTCCATCTTTCTTTTCTGGAACAGTACTGGTGTTTCCCATGGTGAACTGTTAGGACGGATGTAGCCCTAATCTAGTAGTTTCTTGAGTTGTTCCTTCAACTCAATTGCTTCCGATATAGACATTCTATAGGTTCTCTTCACAATTGGCACAGCTCCTATTACTGGTTTGATCTCATGATCTACTTCTCTTTGAAGTGGGCGTTCTGTTAACTCTTCAGAAATTACGTCCACGTATTCCTTCAGCCAAGTGACCAAATCACTTTACTTCTTTATCAATATTCATAGTCAAGACAATCGGAAGAAAGTTTTATTCCATTCATATCAGCATAGCCCTTACAATTATTTCTTGGGGCGATGGAACAAGTTAATACATTAATTCGAGGAGAATAAGATGTTGTTGCATTCAGCTATAGGAACTGAGTAGTAGTACGGATTGGGGTCATCGATTTTCAGGAATCGATAGTTCACTGGAAGATTAGGGTATCTTTTCCTTTGATATCCATTCTTCTCATGACGTCCCAAAACCTTGATTCGGTCGACAGAGATTCTTTGAATTACTTCTCCGTACACATACTTATTCTGGTTAACCCTTCGACCTCCAACCTGTAGAGTCGCGTTTGCGTGAGCCTCAACAAAGATGAACAGCTTTACGATCTTCAAATCCTCCATCCACTTGATTCTCTTCGAGTTAATTTGAAGGTACGCAGGTTGATAGGCAGTTATGTAATAGATCCCTGAAACGCCCATCCATCTCTGTTCCATGTACACAGGCGATGGATTGTAAATGCGGTCTAGGATGTTCATCATCTCAACCCTTTGTCGATAATTCGTGGAATGCATCGCGGTCATAAACATGACTCGGAACACTAAGAACCTGTTCCATGCTTCATAATTCTGGAATACAGCATTCAAAGTAAGGAAATGTTTGGGACACAACATTTGCTTTACTTCTTCTTATTAAAATTTCCTAAAAACAAATCCTTTGTTTGTTGGCTCCGATACCAACTGTAACGTGTCCACTAGAACCATTCAGGACACGTCTTAGCAGTCCATCGGAAAGGATGTCTAGAAAACTCCGCCCGGAACTCCCATGGAATGTTACGGGTTTTGCAATCTAGGTCTTCCCGAGTCTGCCACGTAGCGGAAGTATCCTGGCCGTTCCCACTTAGGATCGACCTGAATTTGGGTTTCCCTGTTTGGTCATTAGCTAGCAACAACTAGCGTCAGACGCGAGCGAACTACTTTACGCAGAAACGCCAGGTCCGAAGCGGATTCACGCTGCACTTGGTTCAAGGAGAATGGGAAACGAGAGGGATGCAAGGCTCGACCTCTCTGCCATAAGGCATAGTCCCATTCCGTTCCCCTAAAACAGCTTAAATCGGGTAGGATGTAAGTCTAGGTCATCATCCTCGTTATTCGCTTTGATGCTGAAGATTAACCTGCTGTTCGTCGAAGACTTTGAGAAAAGTTCCCGGCTAACCGGGACCACCCATCCGTAGGACGGACCCATGGTCCATCCTCCGCACTTTCCTCGGTTTGTTTTAGTTATGTAATTACCTACCACATTAGTTTGACATATAACAACCAGCTTCTTTGATTAACCCTGTTATGCACTGGTTCCTTCACGTAATCTTATCACAGGACATAAAGAAAACAATGCCAAACAACTTCTTTATTATCATTTTATCCTTTTATCTTTGAAATACAAGGAGTTCCCCGCCCGTAGGCGTATTCATAATCCGCCCGAAGGCTATCCAGTAATCCACCAGGGATCACTAATCCAGGTTTCCGCCCGTAGACTAGTATGCGGGCCTCGAGATCCAATCCCGAGTCACGTTAGCCTCTTGTGCAGGGCCCGAAAGGCGAGGGATTTACGGCCAGAGCCCCCTCTGGCACCCAAGCGTCCTCCTGCTCCAAGTAGAACTCAACGGAGAGACCTCTCACGGCGGGTTCGGTCCACGTTCCCGGCGCTGTTAACAACCCCCTTGGTTAGGGTCAGGCAGGCAGTCGGGGGTAACTGAAGCTGCCTCTCCCTTCAGGCACCAACCTGAAGCTTTAGATATATTTTCATCCTTTAGTTCATTGAGCAAACAATGCAAATAGTCCTTTCTAAACTGTTACAAGCACAATCAATTTCAATGGTCGTTTAGCTGGCAAACTGTTAAGGAGTGACTCCTTTTCTCCGAATGCAACCCGCATTCGATCCGGAATCAATTGCAACTTGGCAAGATTCCTATCATTCTTGGGTTAGGGTCATACCCTACCAATACTTTAGGTCTTGTTGTGGTAGATTCCAGCCACCATGTCGCTTTAGTTTATTGTCTGGTCATTTGCTTCAAGGCAAATACCTAACTTTCCTTTTCCTTGGCAATTATCCCCCAAGAAAAGTGAGTAACAGGATGATTACTCATCCTCTTATAAGTTAAATTCTTTCAATAACTTACCAACCTCATTTTGAGAGATGACAAATCTCAAGTCTATACAATGTTGCAACCTTTTTGCACATGTGTTGCATCATTCCACGGGATCATTCCACCCATTGAATGGCGTCCTCCGGCCACGGAATTACCTCCAGCCGAGTAGCAGGGTTTAGGGTGTCTTCTTACCCAACCCATTCCTAATTATATTGTCCCATGGTCCTAGGGATTTCCAACTCAGTCGGAGTTTCATCATTTGTACGAGTGATCCTTAGGATAAAACCTTAGATCATTTTATGCATGAGCATCCAATTGACTCGACATTTAGTGAATGTGTGTAAGATCTTTGGATTTGCGGGTTTTGACTTGGCAACAGGTGTAAAACTAGGTCGAATTCTCCTAGTTAGCACTTGGGATACTTATCATATCGACTGAACCATGCCCATATGAATCCCTTGTGGTTTATGTGATTTAGACAACACAATATACTTGTCTTGCGACAAGGATGAACCTTTCCCAAAGGTAATAAACTAGATCAATAGTTACAACTACACCAATACGTGTAAACATGCGATTCACTGCTTCTACGCATCACATAGTTCACAATAACCCTGTCTTTCCTTGGCAAAGTAAAAATGCCTGATAATCCGGACACTAACTTCCCTAGGTCCTACTAGGACTTACATCAAATAATCATTCCACTTGCAAGTCCATAGATCATTTTCGTGCCCCTCTATTCCTTTTCGAATAACGTCTTATGGGTGTTAACTTTCCCTCATGAATCATTACAAGGAAGATCTATCTAAAAATGGGACATGCCATTAATCTTTCCATGCCTAGTAAAAAGGTGTACCTCAATAGTTTCAACCTTGTAATGAGGCAACAGTTGTCCGTCCTAGGCTCGTCGTTTTTGAATGCACAAAAAGAAACTTACTAATAAGGTCCTGCAAATGCATAGACACCTTATGCTCTTTTCATTAACTCCATTGAACGTACCAATGATCAATTTTCATATCTTAAGCTATCTCTAATAAATGTTCAAATAGCCAATTCATTTTCCAATTGCAATTAACTTGACTAGTTGCATTTGACATGCATGAGTGCCTCCTAATCCATGAAGTTATCGTGATTAATTCAATACTTCTGTGTGGAATCCAAATAGATAAAACCTGGACTTGTGGACTCGGGGAGATATCCACTTGTATACTTGGAGATGAACCTCCCGCAGTCGCACCTTGTGATCTTTTTGGAGCCATCGTAGGCGTGGATTCGGCTTCTGATTTGCCTTTGTGGTCTACGAATTGACTTGCCTCGGAATGCAGCCTCCAGATCTTGCCCTTCTCCCTCATACGTACAAGATCCCTTTTTGAAGTACGGATCCTTGAAAGAAAGAAATACCGGCTTGTGGGGTTTGGCTTATGGAAGGCCTTTAGGGATTGGAACTTGGGCTTTTTGCAAAAGAGCTGTGGAAAAAATGAAACTTAATAAATGCTTGCGGAAATTGGGGCTTTCTCGAGCAAGCTTGTGGGAATTTAAGCTTGTTATTGGAAGGAGCTCTTGCGAATGGGCCTTGCAAGAATGGGGCTTTAGAGTTCTTCTTCTCCTTCCCAAAAATCCTAGGCCCAGCCTTGTGGGTGATTGGTGGGAAGGCCTTATAGGCTTCCTCTTCGAAACCCGAGGGAAAAAATTAGACTTTTGGAGGATCTAGTGGGACGGGCTTTAAATCCGAGCCTAGAAGGCTTATGGGTGATCGGTGGGAAGGGACTTGTGTTGGGAATCCACGATAAGGGGAGACTTAAACCGGGGCTAATATGGGCTGTGTGGAAATGCAATGGGAAAGGGGGATTGAATCCCGGGTAAAAATGGGCTTATAAGGGGACTCCACGGGAAGGGGGCTTAGAGAAGCCCCCTTAGAAGCTTCCTAGAGAAGCTTCTAAGAAGCTTCTCCCATCAGTGTCCACGTGTGGAGGAGGAGGGTCGTGATCCAGGCGGGCGGCGGCGGCTATGGCGGCTGGCAGCTGGCGGCTGGCGGACTGGCGGACTGAGGTGGCAGCGTTCCTTCCCTCCCTTACGGCGGGCAGCGGCAACCTCTCCCCCCCATCTCACAGTTGTCCCTCCTCCACACGGCGACCTGGCGGTCCTTCCTTCACACGGCCGGCCTCCTCCCTTCACGTCCGGGGCCCTCCCATCCTTCCTTCCTTCCCTCACGGCAACCTTCCGCCCATTGTTCCTCCACACGGCCACTTCCCTCACACTTCCGGCACCCCTCACGGTCCCTTCCTTCACACGGCCTTCCACAGCCTTCTGTCCCTTCCTCGGCCCCCTTCAAGCAGTCTGTCGCAGCCATCTTCATTTCCCCCCCCCCCCAAGAGGGGGTTCTTATAGTCCAAGGGGGGAGAGGGGACCTCCCCACGTGGCCTGTTGCATGGTTCTCTCCCCCACGTCCTCATGCTCCCCTAGCCCATCCCTTTCCCCCAGCCACACATCGGCTGGGGAAAATAATAAAAAAATTTGCAATAATTCCACCTTTATCCCCTTATCCTCCTCCCAAGAGGGAGTTTTCCCGCGGCTATGTAGGATTGAATCCCCGACCTTATTTTCGTAAGGTGGAGTGTCTCCATTTCCTGCGTGTGGCTATAGATTAGCTGCTGGCACTAGTGATAATCTTTGCACGAGATTTACACGACGTGCGGGAAGTCAATATTTACGGCACGCAGTGTGCAGAAATATTACAGATTGTCACCAAACACTTCTAGCTTCAGAGAATGGTACATTCCAAAGTATTTGCCATGGTATACACATTGATTTCAACACAAGAACTATTGAAACCTTGATAAAGGCCTGGTAAACCATCATTCAGAGTCATCTTGCAGAATAGCAAGAGTCCAATGAACTAGCACGTCCCTCCTTTCATTGCAGCCTTGGCCTCCTTAGCAAGGTGAGTTCTGAGATAGTCTAGGGAATACACAAAAATGAAAGTAGAAAGAGAGATGCACTAGCCACTCTTGCCCATAATAACATTTCCTGACTCCTCTACATGAAGATCCTCCTTTATCCAAAAGGCATGTTGCACTGCCACCCTCCTTTTCGTTCTTGAAAGAATGCAAGGAAAATCCCTCTTTTTCCCACAAAGCATACAAGTAGACATAAAATACATGTTTTAGTCTTTCCCTTTATTCTTATGCAAGTCATGCATCATTTGTCAATTAACCATATTTCAATGAAGGTTAAGTTATTTCCCATCCTTTTCTATGTTATCATTCACCATGCTTATGGCCATTGAGCTTATGCCCATTGGATTATGCATGGAGGTGTTCTCAAGAATTCCATTCCTTCTTTCCCTCCAAAGATGCAAAGATTCTCCAAAACAATGCTAAAAGCATGTACTCAGTAGTTGTACACAATGCCACATGTTTCAGCATAAAAAACATTGGGCCCTTCATGCATGAGCCCTTACTCACCTAGCTTAGATTATCTATATGATCAATCTCACCAAGCAAACCAAAATATATGAATAGTGCAGCTGACTTGATATCTCAAAATATATGATATCTCAAAACTTGATAGGATTAAATGGCATGCAAAGGTAAATGAAGGAAATATACATATGAGAGAGAGATAGAGAGATACACACACATGCAAAGCATATGGAAGGCCTACTTATTCTAGTTGTGGTTGTTTATAAGCCTGCTGGGGTGTCTACCTTATAGAACATGTAAGATACCACACACAAGTTCAAAGGAAATGATATTTTATTTGATTTTATTTATAGGATTATATCCATAAAATGGGTTTCTTCAAATAATAATTTAAAGAAAATAGGGGAAGATTAGTTTATGGCCTTATATCATGTAAAAAAAGAGTATTTCTTAATAGCCTTTGAGTGCACATTATATAGATGATTTTTTATAGGTGCACCCCTAGGTTTATAAGTCACTGCTTTATCTTCATGTTCAGCTTTGTCTAGTAAGTTCCCATCCCAATTGTTATTTTGATTCATGTCATTGGCCTTCAATGTTGCTTTTGTCTAGTTACTCTTTGTATTGTGTTCCTATCATTGTCATTCAAAAATGTTTATATAAACATTTAATATGTAGGCACAACAAGCAAGATTCTTAGAGAATTTTCAATTGTAACAACTCATATATATACATCCATATGAAAAACATGTTGGAAATAGGATAGAAGTGGCTGTATGTAATGTACCCATTATGGTAACCTTATACTTCTAAATATTTTGTATCTTGATGAAGTTAAAGAGAGTCATCTAAGACTACCCCTACCCCTTTTGGACATCTTGATTCGCTAATGTGTTATCAAATTCTTTGTTTAATTACCACCACTTTAGCATGAGAATATTCACCTTATGTTGTTTCTCCCATGTAAATGGCTCCACCCAAAATGTAAGACCCATGAAAGACACAACGAACTATGACAAAATCTTCTTTACTTTGAAGCCACAATAGGCCTTCAACCTCAAACTTGTGCAATGGAACATGGAAATTTTGAAATTTTTCTTGTTAAACAAGACAAAGAAGGCCATAGCAGGCAATGATATAGCCAAACTATTGATTAAGTCAGTGTAGACTCATTGGAAGACATCAAGGTCATGAGTAGACTTGCACAAATGCTTGGCTCCACGGCTTTCATTTGGGAGTTCATGCTGATATTAAAGCCTCTACAATGTGTGCATCATAGTAAAAAGGGGAGATCATGCTTGCCAAAGTTACACAACAAGAATTGGTGGAGCATTGTTGAAGGGGTTTTAGTCGAAAGGTCGTATCCACCAAGGATCAAAGATAGAAGGAAGTAGAGATAGGAAATAGAAGAGAAGGAAAAGAATAGACAAGAGGTAAATAAAACAAAGACAAAGCACAATGAATTGAATCAATATGTATTGAGAGAACCTAAAATCCCTTATCTGGCACTACTCAGAAGCAATCTCAAGCAGTAATTCTCTTAGAGCTCCTTTATAGACCAAAAACGTACATCAAAATAACAACTCCTTCTCTGCTACTCAAAACCCCAAATCTGATGGCTCCGTTGGCTCCAAAAGGGGGGTAGAACCCTAGGACATCTGATTAGGGATCTCCTAGATCACTTCTTCTTCCTCTCTTAGTTCAAAGTGCTATTTACTGCCTATCAAACTGCGATCGTGACGTGTGTGATTTCACTCCTTTTTCTTTTTTATGAAAAATCCAATAAGTGGTTGAAAAAGTAACTTGCTTTTTGCATGCCACCCTAATCTAGAAGTTTTCATAGGATTTTAGGATATTTACAATAAATAATATCTAACATATTAAAAATAAACTAAAATTGTCCAAAAATCTAGTATTTTTGGTGCCAGGACACTAGCACTAGTGACACAGATGGCATTGACTCTCTAGATTAACAAGAAAGTCGAATGATGATGCACTCTAGAGTTTGTCACACTATATCCATGTAGTGGCATGACATCCACCCGCTCTGAACCTGCACATCCTTTGGTATATGCCAAAATCCTAGTTGTCACCAGCTTGTGAGTCCTCCTCATCCTCTACATCCATATCCTTTGCTTCTTCATCTTTCATATCTTCCTGGCTAGCCATTGTTTCATGGGCACTATTTTCTTCCAATTCTAGCAACTCATAGGTAGTAGATTATTGCCTCTTGAATAATTTGATTCTTTTTCTTGCTACTGAAAGTTTTATGGATGTCCCATCCAACTCATTTAATGCATAAGTAGCATTATCAAACACTTGTCTTACCACATAGGGTCCAAACCATCTTTTGGAAACTTTATGCATGATGGCACTATGCTAATTGTCTAAACTGCTATCATAAACCAATACCCAATCCCCATCTTGTATGGTTCTTGGCCTCAATCTATATCTTTTGTCAAACTATTTCTTATTCTCTATCCTTGCTGCCCTTAACTTTGCAAGTGCTACCTCTATGTCTTCTAACTTTCTTTCTAATTGTCTAATGCGTAAGGCCAATAACTCCTCTCGATTCAGCTCCTCCTCCCAAGTAACACACTCCATGTGACTATCATTTCTTCTATTGGCATGATAGTTTTTGACCATACATCAATTCTATAGGCATATATCTTGTAACAATACTATGACTTGTTATGTCAGTCCACAAAGCATAAGGGAGCAATTGTGGCCACTCTTTTACCTTCTCTCCATATGCTTTTGCCAATGCCTTCACAATAGGTGGATGACCTCTTTCATTTTTTTCATTTCTTTTAGAGTTATAAGCTGAAGTTAAAGCAAGATTTATCCCCAACCATGCAAAGAAATCATGAGCTTCATCTACATCCATCTCACCCCTATCTGCTATAATTTTTTCCACACAACCATACTGATAAAATATCTCTTTTAAGAGAAAAGTACACATTGCATTTGTTGTCTTAGTATGTAGAGCTCTCCCTTCCACTTGATTAGTCGAGTCTTCATGAGCAAGTACAAGATATCTCACTTGCCAAAGACCTATAGGCATCATGACTAAATCCACCACCTACTTAAAATGAAGAGACAAGGAATATGTGGGCTGCAATCCATCTCGATGTTTCACAGATGAATACATTTGACATGTCGTACATGTCTCCACAAAGTGAGAAACATCCTTATACATACTTTTCTACCAATATCTTTCCTTGATTTTTGCAAAAGTACCCCAAACACCTCTATGGTCAGCCCATAAGCTTTCATGAAATTCTTGCATAACATTTACTTGTGAAGCTCTATCACCCAAAACTTGCAATGGCATACCCTGTTTCTTTTTAGCATGTTTCCATAAGTATCCATCTTTTAAGAAAACCCCATAGGCTTTCCTCTTGATCTTCTTAAACTCCTCATTTGACCATTCATCTCTCTTCGTTAATGTATTGACAATCGGTCTCAATGACTACACGAGCACCCATAAAATACTCTTTATCATGTTTAAGGGCTGTCACAATTCCCCATAATTCTCTTTTTACCTATGGATACCTTCTCTATCATTCAGTCAATGCTTTAGTACCAAAGAAAATTGCATATCTTTTCCCTTCCTCATCATCTTGCCATGTGAATAATTATTATTGGGCTTGCATCAACAATAATAATGATAGGCTTTCCATGTGAATAGTTAGCCTTTGCCAATGGAGGAGCATATTTTAAGAGCTGCTTCAATTTCTTCATTGGTTTTTTATGCTTCCTTGCCCAATGAAATCACTGACCTTTCCTCAGAAGCTGATGTAAAGCATCAACTACATGTGCAAAGTGAGAAATCCATATCAAATAGAATACACATGCACCCAAGTATCTATGCACCTCTAATACATTCGTGCATACATCTTGCATTCTATCAATCTCATATATTTCTGCTGGTGATGGTCTTCGCCCATAGGGCCCACACATATGCCCAACAATCAAAACCTCCTCAACTCCAAAGATAGACTTTTGTCTAGAAAGAGTTAAATGCACCTCTTTTAGACGCATCAAAATCCTCTCACAATCCACAATATGATTTGCAATAAACTGTTTGCATCCATGAGCATCCATTTCTTCATTCTTTTCATCCACTGCACACCCTTTGATTGGAAGATCAGTGCATTGTCAATTGTGGTATAAAATCCCTAAGTATTCTATTCATTGCATTTGTCATATGTGCCACTTAGTTTGTTGAACCCTGTAGGAGAATACACATCCGTATTAACCCCAAGGGAGTCTTCATGGTTGTGATATCCCTGCTTTCAACTGCAAGTCGAAACTCATCATATCTCGAGTAAATATCACCCAAAGAATAGATGGCTCTGTCTGCAAAAGCCTCTACAAATTAATCAACCACAGGACCTGCAGCCACATTTCTTATGGTCACTTTATTGACCGGTTGCATATCTTGAAAAAATCTCAAAGCCCCATTCTTTTTGGGCACAATAAGCCAACGATTTGAGTATGGGGCTGAAGAGTGCTCCAAGATCTTCATGTAAATCTTTTCATTTAGCAATTCCATTAACTTTGGATCCACACAACCTATTTCAATTGGCTTAAATGCAAATGCCTTTCCATGCCTAGCCAACATCTACATAAAACAGTCTCTTTTAGCAAGAAAAAGAAACCCTTTTGCACCAGCTTTCAATTCTTGTAATGTTTCATATGTAAATGGATGACCTATATCTTTAGGATCCCATAAGCTTGGCTGCCTTAACACTTTTTCATACAAGCCCTCACTTTCTAGTGGAAGTGGCAAAGCAATTGGTTTCACCTTTTTTTCAACTATCTTACACTTTGTCTCCACAAGTGCTTGAGCCCATTGTAATCCTTCTTACTGAGCAAACAATGCTACAGCATCATACATGTCCAAAGAACATACCGACAACACTCTGTTTTCAACCTCATTTTTTGCATGTATAGTTGCTGAAATTTCAGCCATAGTGTCATTAATATTCAGCCCATAAAAGATGCCTGAAATGCATTCATTTTCAGCTAATAATCCCAATGCTCTCAGTTCCTTAGTAGCCCGTTTCATAGATATGTATTCAGCCTTGCACATAGCTTCCATAGGCTAAAACCAACATGAACTATTTGTTGCAAACTGAGAAAAACCAATAGTAAATACATACTTCATTCCATCAAGAGGTAAGCACATTCTCTAAGCATCACTACTGTAGCCCTGATTACAACAGTGCTTAATGAAAATCTAGGTCTTTGAATTCCCTTGCATTTGGAGCCAAAGGAGACTCTCGAAGTGTATCCCGATTTCTAGGATGATTAACACATACAGTAAGAAATTGGACTACTTTCCTCCCATCCTTGATTCTGACTTTTGTATAAGCAAAACCATTATCAAGCACCTTTGTTTCCATACGCACTCCTATAAAATAAGGTTGTCCCAAAATCACCGCATATGAGGAACTATCTTGCACAAAGAAGTGTTGCTCTTCTTGTACATCACCAATCGTCACTTTTACATTAGGACATGCAGCATAGAGCTCTCCCGAAGAATTATTTGCAGCCCTTATATGCCAGCCATGATTACTGTCCATAGGCCATGCACCATTTTCATACAATCTATGCTCAATGATGTTAATCTCAGACCCATGGTCAAGTAAAGCAACACAAGCAATTTCACATTCCCCTATTTTCATTCATGTTTCAATGGTAGCCCTAGCCCAATGATTTCTTATGTAATGACTTCGAGGAATAAAACCTAGAGTCTCTCCCCCATATTGTTGCATGTGCCTTACTCCACCATGCATATTGCTATAAGAAAATGCATTTTCAGCCACTTTCTTCTCTTTTCCACATGCTGTCCACTAATTAGTAGCATCCTACATAGATGATTTAGTACTTACTTCATGCTCATATTCAGCTTGAATACCCTACAAACTAGTTTCCTCTTCAAATTGCAGCAATGCACTAGTGGTATCATCAAGAAACTAACGCTTCCTCTTAATTATGTCAATGATCTCATCATGAAATTCTCACTTGGCTATGCCAAGCACCTCTCCCAAGGTGGCTACTTTCCCTTCTTTTTTCCCTCTTGTTTGCTATCCTTTTTTTGCTCCTAACTGACCTCTTCCATAACATGTTTGGGAGGTGACTGATTTGTAGCTTTAGGCTGATCCACACTTCTTCTCGTCACTCTTTTAGATGTCCCTACATTATCTTCATCTCTTTTTCATTTCTCTTCCACAAGTACATCCGTGTTTTGTACCTTTGCTAAATATGCATACACTGAATATACATCTACTGGTGATTCCCATCCAGTTATGTCACAAATGTCTTGCCCTGCATGAGACATTTCACTATCAGTAACTTTTTTCTTTTCAGCTGCATGCAAAGCATGTGTCCATACTATAGCCTTTGGACCAACCATCACTTGGCCATGCATTCTATCCAACTATAGACCAAAAGTAGAAGCATCATGTACAGTCACATAAGCATTTCAGACAACCAAGTCTTTCAACAACTTCTGCATACCTCCCTTTCCAAAATTCAAAGCAAGAGGCAATCCCATTTCTTGTGCATGGATCTTACTATCTTTCCAAAATATGAGTTGGCATGCCAATTCCTCCTGTTAGGCATCATAATCATTTCTCTCATGTTGCAAACTATCACACCACATGCATCTTTTTCTTGGCTTAAGGGTTGTTTCTCCCTTTCCTCTTGTCCTTTTTCATCCAATTTTGCAACCTTCAACTGAAGATCCCACATACCTTTGACCAATTCATCTAATACATCTTCCCTAACAGTGGGAACAATAACAAGTACAGCCATAGGGTTAGTCACAGAAGTGGGTGGTTTACTGGATACATCAATTGTTTTGCCCGTAACAATGGGCAAGCTAGAGACATGCAATCTTTCTCTTCTTCTATGTTTTTTCACAAGTGCAGTAACAACTTCCTTGACATGTCTCCACTCTGTTTTAAGATATGTCTCTGTAGTCTAATCCTCTAGCAAATCATCAAGTTTCTCTTGAAGCTCAGGATCTACTGCTTGTTGAAACAATTCAATTTTCTAACTTGCAAGAGTTTGCTATTTTGCAAGATCCAACTACTCAAATCGACTTTCAAATTCTCTTATTAACAATTCTGTAGCCACAAGACCCTTATTGGGTTGTAAAACCCACTCCTAAAAAGTCTTGTGCGTAATTAAATTTGTATCTTGAATGCAAAATTGTTTCCTATGCGTCTTCTTGAAAGTACCCAGTCAGCATCATGCATGTAAAATTCAATAATTCGTGCTTTTAGTTCATGTACAGTGATCCAAACAAAATACTGGCTCCATGCAAGTTGAGCCACTCCAAAGAATTCCATCTTTTGAGCATAGGTATGTATATATGCAGATACATCCTTGACATTGAACAACTTCATCTCATGCTCAACTGGTTGCAGAGCATTCATCACAACAGTCACTATTTGAGCAGAATCCTGCATTACGTGCTGTTGTTGTTGAACCTGCATAAGCATGTTCATATTCTATACTAGCTTCTGCAAAACATAACTAGAAATTGTGCTTGAAGGATCTCCCATCTTGTCTTTCCTTTTGACGACCTTTCACATCCGATTCACCAATGTCGGAGGGGTTTTAGTTGAAAGGTCGTATCAACTAAGGATCAGAGATAGAAGGAAGTAGAGATATGAGATAGAAGAGAAGGAAACGAATAGACAAGAGGTAAACACAATAAAGACAAAGCACAATGGATTAATGTTAAGCCAATTAGCTACATCCCCAAGGGCTTAATGGAGGACATCATGGTAGAAAGATTCGCAAAGTCAAATATGAATGAATTGTGGCTTGAGGCTGTCACAAAATCCACCATGAGTATTAGTAAAGTTTGATTATTCTATTATATTTGAGAATTTGTCACACCAATGAGGACTCCAAAATGAAAAATATACAAGTATTCCAAAATGCAATTTTATGTCTAGAATGTGAGATAAGCCTCTAATATACACAAAGGATAGATTACTCTTAACACATAATTCCTTCCTCAAATGTGATGCAACTCTTTAACAAACACAATTTAAGAACAAATCATTTGAATGCAATAAGATTATTAAATTTTTGTTGTAAATGGAAATAGTAGTCTCTTACACAACACAACTACAAGCATCACCATTTAAATCCTTTTCTAGAGTGTGATTCAAGTCTCAACACTCCTAACAATAATATTTTTATTACCTAGATGTACTATTGGAGTGTGAGTGCACATCTCAAATAGCAAATATTAGGTATTTTATATGCTTGTATTGTGAGTTAGTGTGAGAACCTCTAATGCAACACAAGTATACAATACCACAAAGTTTAAATCCATTCTTAGAATGTGATGCAAGCCTTTAATAGACATAAAAATGGATGTTTTATAGCTTAGACTTACTATTGGAATGCAAGTGCAAGTCTTGAGTACTAGCAATAGCAAGTCCAAGCAAATTGTATTTTTGTATTATGAAAGAAAGTGCAAGCCTCAAATACAACATAACACAAATGAATAATCCTAATATCCTATTTCTAGAGTGTGAGATATACCTCTAATCCACATATATACAAAGGGAGACTAAAATTCTAAAAATACTTTTAAGGTATGAGGGAGACCCCTAACACAAAAAAAGTATTTAAAATAGAAAATTATATATAAATAATATTTTAAAATTAAAATAAAATGATCCCTAAAAATCTACTTATGGACTACTATTAGTTGTGTTGGAGGCAAAGAAGAAAGGGCAAAAACTAGTAAAAGACTTTCAAAATGATTAAAATGTTCTGAATATTAGTGAGTTTGGGAATCTCCCAATTCCCATTTTTTGAATACTAAAAAGATGGCACCCGGATAAGATGCCCATATGTTTCTCGAAACCATATGATGTGACCTATCATTGGAAAAAGCACTTGACAAATGGAATCTATTGAGCTATAGAGTGCTCGATTTGGAGTTATAGTGTTCAGGTTATGACAAATCCAAAGATTTGACCATGTGTCCCAAACTTAAGGGAAATTCCCATATTCTCCAATATGGTGTTCATCTATGTACTTAAATTTTTGTACATAAGCTTTACAATCAAAAGCTTTCGATCACCACTCCAATGAGAGATGATAATGATGATGGTAGTCTTTGTTTAGATGTAGAGAGAAAAGATATGTAAAGACTTGAGAGGGAGAGAAGAGACACACCATGTACACTCCCAAAGACTATTTCATATTGATCACAATCTACATATTTATAGGTGAGACCTAGTCTAGATAGGGGGTGAGCTTGTTATATTTAGACTTGTTATGTTGAACGTAGTCTTTAGCAAGACTAATAATCACATCGAAGTGGTGTGCTAGAGAGAGGAGGAATGGCCAATATTTGATAGAACTTGTTGAAGTCATAATGACTCTCGAGCCACTAAAGATGTAGCTACGTATTCAGCCATTGTAGTGGAAACAACAACCCAACGTTGTTTCTTGCTAGTCCAAGAAACAAAGAAACCATTGATAAAGAAACAATTTCTAGTTGTAGAACGCATAGATAAGTGAGAGCTTGCCCAATTTACATCTGTATAACTCAAAAATTGAAGTAAACATTTGGAATCAAAGTTTTGGTGGTGCCAATAAAATAACCCAAAATCTTTAGTGCCTTTCAAATACTTCAAAACTCATTTAGCTATAGTCCAATGTTTAAGGCATGGAGAATTAAAATGTTGTTTGATGCAGTAAGTGAGAGTTTTTGGTAGAGCTCACAAGACAAGGAGTACTAGTAGGATGTCTAAAATCCAAACCAAAATTTTGAATAATATCTTCAATGAACTTTGTTTGACACAGTAATAAAACACCCTTTTCTTGATAGCATTGAATCTGAATACAAAGATTTAAGTGTATGTCTCCAAGATCCACCATGTCAAATGCAGAATATAAAACCTTCATTACTTGTTAAAGAAAGTTGAGATTGTTAGAAACAAGTATGGTATCATCCACATATAGAGCAAGAGTAACAAACCTATCATTGTAGTGCTTGACATGTAAGTTAGGATCTGAAGAACAAGATATAAAACCTTTTTTTGTAAGGAAGAGATCAATCTTTTGATATAAAGCTCATGAAGATTGTTTGAGACCATAGAGTGCTCGATGAAGTTTGCAAGCAACATTTCCCTTATGTTTGACTACAAATCCCTCGAGTTCCTCCATATGTATCTCTTTCTTTAATTCCCCATTAAGAAAATCAGTTTTCACATCCATTTGATGAACCTCCAAATCAAACTCAACAACAAAAACTAACAAGACTTGAATACTAGTAAAAGAAACAATAGGTGAGAAAGTTTCTTGATATTCAACTCCTGCGATTTGTGAAAAACATTTGGAAACTAGCCTTGCTTCGATTTTTTCAAATGTTCCATCTACTTTTGTTTTAGTCTTATAAACCCACTTGCATTTAATAGCAGTACGTCTAGGTGGTAACTCAGTTAGAATCCATGTACCTTTAGAGAGAAGAGATTAATTTTCAGTTTCCATAGCCTCCTGCCATTGTTCCTTTTGTGGGGATGACATGGAATCACTATAGGAGACAAGGTCTTCACAAATATTGAGAGCATTCTCAAGAATATCAACATCAAAACATAATAGGTACCATGTAAATGTTCAATTGGAAGATCAATGTAAACATTAATGCCATGGTCATCATCATCAACAATAATAGGTATAGGATGTGAATCCTAATTTGAAGAGTCAATATTATCTCATGAAGAAGGTTCACCATCATATAGAAAATGAAAAGTAGTGAGTAATTAATTTTTTTCATGAATGTCCTCAAATGACCACGTCCTCCTAGCATCCTCCTAAGACCATGTGTTGCCCATAAGTTGCTCATTGAAAATAGCATTACCACTTGTGCTTACATGCTTGGAGGATGGATCATTAAACTTGTATCCCTTAGAAAAATGTGAATATCTAATGAAAATAACTTTCAAACTAGGATGATCAAATTTTCTATGAGTCTCTTTGGGTACATCAATATAAGAAACACATATAAAGGTTCAAAAATATGAAACAAAATGAGTTTTTCCTATCCAAGTATCAATCAACATTTTACAAGGAGCAGTCCTAGAAAGATGATTTTGCAGAAATACTGCTACTAAGAGTGCTTTAGCCTAGAAATATCAAGATAAGCCAGAATGAATGAGCATACATCACATGGCATTGAGGATAGTCATGTTTTTACATTCAACAATACCATTCTATTGAGGAGAGTAGGGAACCGTATATTCATGATGAACACCCTGATTATTATAATAATCATCAAAATATTTTGAAATGTATTCTCCATCATTATCAGTGCAAAGTTTCTTGATGTGACAACCAATATGAAGTTCGACCACTTTTTGATCTTGCTTCAAAGATAATAAAGCTTCTGATTTGTATCGCAAGATAGAAAAAATGGTGTATCTTGAAAAGTCATGAAATATCGATCTTGAGATTTTGATGGAGAAAAAGATCCACGAATATTAGTGCGAATAAGATCAAGAAAATATCTGGAATGAGTTTGGGTGGAAATGAGAAAGGGTTTGTGAAAATGCTTTCTAAGTGTACAATATTTACAAATACCCATGTGAGGATGAGCTTTGAATTCCATACCTTAAACAAGGTCACACCGATAAAGATTGACAAGCTTACAAAAATTAGAATGATCAAAGCGATGATGCTATAATTTACTGTTAAGATCACTAGGACACTCTATTATGATCTGAATCAAAACGCCTCTTTAAACATAGATGAGTTGGATGATAAGGAGAATAATCACTAGATAAACATGGTTGTTTGTTTGTTATACCATTTTCTTCATCATATTATTTTTCCTAGCAATCATCTGTAGTGTGATCATTTCTACTGCAATAAGAACAGCATATGTTAGGAAACTTGAGACGAGAGAAGTCACCACTATGACGGCTCCTACATGTAAAGCATGGAAAGGAATGCCTTTGAGCAAGTAAAGCTTGGTTGATTTGTTCTAACTATGTCCTCTTGTGAAATCATAGCTATTTCTTGATTTGTGTGTTGTCATTCATGTCATTGTGAATATTCAATCAAAGATATACAAGCTTGATCAAAATTGATCCCATCTTTGTTACATAATATGGTAACAATATTATCATAAGTAGGATCCTTTACAGTGTCAAGAAGCTATGTCACTAATTGCTTACGTGGAATGGCATCACTAGCAGAGCCAGTAAGATAATTGATAATGTTCTTAATAATTTGATATGTGTTGCCATAGAAGCTCCGATGTCATATTGTAACTCAGTGAGATGACTACGAACATAAAGTATCTCTGTAATAGTTTTCTTCTCAAAATTTGTAATCAAATACTCCCATATAGCTTGTGAGTTAAAAGATTACATACATCAAGCATAAGAGATTCTTGAAGAGTAGAAAGAATATACCGACAAGCTACTTTATCGCCTCTGACTCACTCGTTATAAATAGTTTGCCATTCTTCAAAGTTAGCTCCTTCAGTTACAAGGGTATTATCATGAGCCTCATCAATTGGTTGAGGCAGACATTCATAATTACCGAGAACAATATCATGCAAGACATTGCCTTCAAGGATTAGTAGCATGTTTACTTTCCATCCAAGGAATCCTTGTCCTTAAAAGTGAGGGATAGAACGTTGTCCAGAAGGAAATCTGTAGACCATTATAGAATTTGACATATCTAGCTGAGAGAATAAGTACAATATGAGATCATAGAATTTGCACACCATAGACAAAATGATGACAAAAGTACAGCACAACAAGTCGTGCATAGAAGCTATGCTATAAAGAAAGGCGTTTAGTTCAAAAGCATACTCCAAAAGAAAGAGACCCAAGATAGATGAAATGTGGGCAAGAATAAAGCAACCTAGAATAGACAAAACATATGCGAGAATAAACCAACCCAACATAGATGACAAAACATTATCCCTTTACTTTTTGGCCAAGAATAGATGATGATCTTGCAAATTTTGGTAGAAACTCAAGAGTGAGTAATCATGACAAGACATGTGTCGTAGAAGTCTGCATGGAAAGCTATTGTTTTGTTTGTTTTCTTGTTTCGAGTCCAATTTACTTGAACTGATATAACTTTTGACAAAGAACTTCAAATTGAATAGGGATTTGCTAGAAGAAAGCTTGTGAGTCCTACACATCAAAAAAACTATTTTTCTTGGAAAAGACATTCCTTTAAGAGTTTCCTAAATAGAAATTTTTGGGGTGTCCAAGCAAGACATATCTACAATTCAATATATATGCAATCTAAATGATGATCGAGTGAACTTCGTCTATGCTTAAATTGCATAACATAAGATGCTCATAACATACACAATACATCAAATTTAGCATGAAAAGAACATGAATCAAGAATTTGAGAGATACTACATAGATATACTTCCTGATTGTCTTCTTCAAGGAAATGGTTGTAGTTGAATGTGATAGCTTTGATACCATGCTAAGATGTAGAGAGAGAAGATATATAGAGATGCGAGAGGGAGAGAAGAGACACACTATTATGTAGACTTCCAAAGACTATTTCATATTGATCACAATCTACATATAGATAGGTGAGACTTAGTCTAGATAAGGTGAGCTATATATAGCTCCAACAATCTTTTGTCTGAGTTTTGATGGTACTATGCCTGTGTCATGAGTTACAAGACTTTTATGCTCTTTAATAAATTTTGCGCCTTGAAATGATGGTAATGGAAATTAGTAGCGGAATAACCCTTAAAATACACAAGTTAGTGGAGCCACGGAAACATTGCTTTGTCTTTTATAATGAGCCCCCGTTGATATGTGAATGGGAGTCATTGTTACAGATTTAAATAAAATGCTTAATGATAAGGCTTTAATGGACCTAATCCACATGAATGATGATAATTTTCATGCTCTCACAATAGTTTAAAATGGCAATTTGGACTAATTGAATTAATTGTAAACTAGATTAGAAGGTTGTGCTCAAGCTATGAGGGCATCTCACATCATATTATGAGTTGAAAATCGATACTTAACAATACATGGACTCATTAGGACTACATTGACATAGATTGTAGCATGAGGCAACTAAGGTGGGAACTCCAAGAGCTTTATAGAAGGAGCGATTAAGCTTGGTAACAATGGAGGATGGAGAGGACACAACTATGCTAGACATGACCATACTATTGTATACCTTGGTATGTGGTTTCTTATTTTTCTTCTCCTTTCACAATGAGAGGAAGGATGGCCCTTGCCACTATTCTTCTTTTCCTTCTCATTTGAAGTAACTATAATAGTCATATTCTCTCCATTTAAGAACTACATGAGTAGATGGGTTGCCTTCTTCTCTAGCTTTTCTTCTAAACCATGGATAGAGTTCTCATACTATAGGGTTTGGTTAAGAAGAGTGATATGTGTGTGTGTGTGTGTGTGTGTGTGTGTGTGTGTGTGTGTGTGTGTGTGTGTGTGTGTGTGTGTGTGTGTGTGTGTGTGTGTGTGTGTGTGTGTGTGTGTGTGTGTGTGTGTGTGTGTGTGTGTGTGTGTGTGTGTGTGTGTGTGTGTGTGTGTGTGTGTGTGTGTGTGTGTGTGTGTGTGTGTGTGTGTGTGTGTGTGTGTGTGTGTGTGTGTGTGTGTGTGTGTGTGTGTGTGCACATATCATGTATATGCATGTGTGTGTGTGTGTGTGCATAAAGTATTACAATGGAAAAGGAATAAAGCTACTTTAGAAGACCAACTCATGAAGGTCTTTGAAGACCATACCATGCTAAAAGTGAGCCTATCAAGCCCTTGAGAATTGGAGACCATTGATTCTTTCCCTTACTTTGAAGAAGATATGAGCTTGAGTGTGTTGTTATAGAGTGGTTTTCCAACCTTGTACCCTCTCTTATGGGTAGTTAAATAAATATTTTACTAACTTGTTCTCAAAGCACAAAGAAGATGAGCAAGATGTTGATGTTGCAACCTCGAGAAGAACACTGTTGAGCTATTTTGTATGACAAAATGAGGTTGTTTTGCATCTTAAAATTGTATAATAAAGGGATAAATTATTGAGGAACTTCGTGAGCCTTCCATGATGATCATGTGATGCAACTTTTCCATGGTACCATGAGACTCATATAAGCTGAGAATTTATGTATTAATCTTGCATTGTGTAAAATGGGTTTCTTTGCGAGTTCATGTGTTGTTGGCATTTGGCTTTGTGGAAGAGGTGCTTAGAGTGGTGCTGCTTATCTTGTATATGGCCGTGTAGGGGTTACCTCTTTTTTGGTATCTGTAAAGTCTTGCTAGGGCTTTTGTGAGTGCTTGTGGGCTCTTGGCCTACAAGAAATTGTTATCATTTGATGTTGCTTTGGGTGGTCTTGTGGAGCTCAATTTCAAGTTGTCTATCTCAACTCAATAGAATTCGTTTTGCTCGCTTGTGTGCCTATTATTTAGTTTTATAATCAACTTTTTGTTTAGTTCAATGATATAATATGATTGGCTTTTGGTGAGGTCAAAACTCTTACTTATGGAGGTAAGATATTTGGCCTATGGGCTCATGGATAATTGTGATTAGCTATTGCAAGAAGCTGTGATGAAGCTTGCCATATTTCTTGTGATCTTTTTATTATCTTTTGGAGTTTTCTAATCCCTAAGGGTGTCTCCCCTACATGCGATGAACCTATTGTATACCAAGATTTTTTTTATCATTCTAGTAAGGATATATATCATATGCTTGTGTCCTACATAATAACCCTTGAAGACTGATGTAAATGATACCCTTAAAGATAAAAAAGATTGATTGTGTTCGTTTGTCTTGCCTTGTGAGAGTCACTTTAAACATTGAATCTCATGATATCTCATCCCCTGTTACTAGATTTCAAGGGTAATGCCATTTTTGTATCTTGATTGGTTGGGTGGGTGATTAGGCAAAGTTAGCAGTTGTAAGTGTGGTATTGGTACCCTTTTCCCATTATGCTACTATCTTATATGCATGATTTTTATCTTAAAATATTAAAAGAGGGATGGAGATAAGTGACAAAACAACAATAGCAAGAGTCCAATAGCAAATCAGTAATGAGCACTAATGAGCACTCTATTTATGAAGATGAGGTGCCTTTATAAAGACATTACAACTAGTGGTTTTGGCAGGTGCTTTTAGTATCTCCAATCACACCTAAGTAGTTTCCATAGTTAAATGGAGTAGGTGAAAAGTGAGCTCCTATCTACACTTGTTATAGAGAGATTCTCCCTTTATTCATGCATAAAAGTATAGAATAGAACATACTTGTTCTTAATAGCTATCGCCCTTCTACAATCCCCTCAATACATATCATGAGTTTGGATTTAACCCCCCCCTCTTAAACTAATGATGTAGACAACTTTATGCATGACCATCTTTTGCAATAGCTCGGTTACCACATTACTTGCAAGGGACATGTGTGTCTCAGAGATGTAAATGGTTCACTAGACTTGCAATTTTAGATAAGTTAATTTCAGCCAAGGCCTATATATATAAAGTTACAAGGTGTCTATATTTATGAATTGCGAGAATTACAAAAGAGAGTCCATGCTTTCTCAAGTAGTCCTTCATATGTTGAAATATCAAAAGAAGCCTTCTTTCTCTCTTTTTTTAAAAATTCATGGAAAGGCGTTCGTGGTGGACCCTAACTTTGGCATACCATAGGAAAGCTCAAAGCTCTATTGTGGGGGTTGGTTTAGTGAATCAACAAACTAAGCACCCCAAAAACGTAACCACTTCTTGGTTGTTAGTAACTAACTCATGTATTTAAGCATGGATTGTCTAGAAAAGGAAGGGAGGGAAACATGAGAGTTGAAGCTCTATTTGATGTATCTTTTTCCAATAATTGATATTTGTCAATATAATGTGTGTTGTAGAGCTTGTTGGATAGGAATTTTATACATAGTTATTGGTGGAGAGAGCAAGCATCACTCATCATGTTTGGTAATCCGAGGGAGAGCAAGCATCACTCATCATGTTTGGTAATCCGAGAGATGAAATTATGATTTCTAGCCTAGATTCTTTGTTGCAATCTTACAATGTAGCATTGCAACAACTATCTACAACCAACCAGCAAATTTCTACTAATCAAGCCATTTTATCTTTGTTATCCAATCAAGCTACCTCTTCCTCTTCCTCTTCCTCCTCCTCCTCCTCCTCCTCCTCCTCCTCCTCCTCCTCCTCCTCCTCCTCCTCCTCCTCCTCCTCCTCCTCCTCCTCCTCCTCCTCCTCCTCCTCCTCCTCCTCCTCCTCCTCCTCCTCCTTCTTCTTCTGCAACCCAATATAGGAAGGTTCACCAATTCTACAAGCTATAGACATATTATCTTAGTTAAATCCCTTCAAAAGTGTTGCAGATTATCATCAATGGTGGCAAGAAGGAGAAACGTTCAATGAGGTGCAAATGGTTTTGGAAGGAATTGCATCCACATGGTATATTCAACAACTTGACGATGTAAAAAATAATTGGAATTCTTTCAAGATAGCTTTAGTACCAGATTTTGCTCATGACAATGCAGCAAAAAGTGCTCCCCAACAGCTTTAATGAGTGTGAACAAAAGGAGCATGAAACAATTTCTCAGTTTGCTATGCATTTGAAGGAAACTGTGATGAGATTTTATATAAAAATGATAGAGGACATGAAGTTATTTTTTTAATGGCCTAGACTAACACATGATCATTGTAGAGGGTTAAGTTCAAGGTCTTGAGACTTTTGCATATGATATTTAGATTGCTCAAGGAATTGAAGGAAACCTTCTCAATGAAGAAGGAAGAAGATATTTTCAACAAGAAACAAAAAGGGCAAGGAATATATTTAGTGAGCGATCCATAGGGTTTGGTCGTTTGAGTATCGCCTTTTAGCATAGCCAAGATCGTAGCTAGGCCAACAGGTGTCGTCATCCAAGTGTCCATCTCTACCCTCACTGCACTAGTTCTATTCCCTAGGAAAATCAACCCATTGCCCCAATCCTCTATGACACGTGCATTCCTCATCCAAGGTCGGCCTAATAGTATGTCGTAATCCACTCCCTTCATGACAATGAAGTTTACCGAAAATTGCACATCGGCAATCTTTACCGGCCAATTCTTTAAGACCCCAAATGTTCTTACCCTCATTCCGTTTGCTAATGTGACATTAAATCTAGCAGTCTCTACAGGAGGGTTTCCCCATGCCTCTAGGACTGCATGGTTTAGCACACTAACACTGGCGCCTGTGTCTACAATTCCTTTTCGAGTCATGTCTCCTAAGGCTAGGATGGGAAAAACTGCGTGCATTTCAGTGCCTTCCCAAAAAGCATTGATGTGCAAAGACTTAGGATTTGAGTGTAGAGTTAGACTTGGGATCCATGTAACTGCATCATGATCTTGCGGATCAGCACCCGCAAGTCCTGTGTGACCCTCGATCAAGTCTTTTAACTCCTACCACAAGAAATGATTTTGCCTAAGCAGATCCTCCAAGCTTAGAGTTACTGGAGTGGACAACAAGGTTGTGAGGAGGTTACTGGACCCTTGTCTTCCTCTGAGGCTAGCAGTTCTAGGCCATGCGTTCTGTCTGCCCTGGTAAATTTCCCCCCGGCCTTGCTACTGAGTCGCTCCCAGTGGTGCAGGTATACTCACAGCTTGTGGTTTTGAGGGTGAGACTGGTGTGCTCACACTAGAGAAGTCGTCCATAGGATCTTCCAATATGGATTCAGCATCCTCGAGGTGCTTTTGGGCATCCTTGACCCACTCCTTGACCTTGGCTATAGCCTCGAGTTGTCGTTTGGGGTGGGGGTATTCCCCTACCTTGGCACTCCCTAGCTCAGCTGTCTTGGGAGCCGAGGTCTCTGTCTCTGCGTCTGTGACCTTCTTTCCTGTTACTAGCGTAGTCATTTCCTCAGTTTTAAGGGTTATCTTTGCATCGGTTCTCTTTTTCCGTCTCCTCCGACTTTTCTTCCCCATTAAGGTTGCATCAAGGTTACTTGGCCCTGGCAAGGAGATGCCTGCTTGTTTCATTTGAGTTCGCATCATAGCATGTAGTGGGATGGGCATGTCCTCACTACCAAATGTTTCCACTCCAAAGAGCCCCAACGGCACCGATGGCATGTTGGCAGAGCTGGTTGATGGCTTCCGCCTAGGACAGTCAGGAAACAGATGTGTGATACCACACTCTTGCATCGGAGGTCTGCTTTGTCCTTGTTAGCTTGTTCTCGTTCTGGGCAGCGTGATGAAATGTGGCCTGGGTGGCCGCAAGTCCAGCATGTGACTAGATCCTGGCTGGGCCCTCCAAGGCCTCTGCCTCTTCCTCTTCCTAAAGCCATCATCAGCACTGGCCAATAGTCCATTAGGACTGGGTTGCCCTCCTCGTCATAGGATATGTACGGATTGACACATGTCTCTTCCTCGGTAGGCTCCTCCACAAAGTGAACAGGAGCATCACTAAATGGATGAGTTACAAAAGGCCCTGGTGGCCTGGGTATACATGTTGGGTTCATCTCCAGCCTAGGCATGGCAGGTCTTGAGTCAATCGGGTGCTAGAAGAGCTAACTGGGCTCCCCTGCCAAAGAAATTAGGTGGCCTATTACCTAAGTATGGAGGGTTGTACTGCTGCGTGTATGGGAATCTCCTCGGCATTCTGCAATGCACTGCATCATGCCCGAATCTACCACAATTTGAGCACGGCCGAGATCTAGGATCTTGGCACTCAACTGGGAGGTGATTGCCGCCGCAGTATACACATTGTACATGCGATCTCACAGGCTTCCTCACGAGCTCTTGCAATCGTGCAATCTCCATTCTCATCTCTGGCATCCCTTGGTTGTGATCTACACTCTTTCCCTTATCCTGCACGCTAGCAGTTGCTTTTTCCCCCAAAGTGGTTGATCTCTCAGGGTCTCTTTGGCTTGCACTATCTTGGTTGGTAGTCCTCATGCTACGTTCCCTGAGTTGATCATCTACGCGTATTGCCTCCTCGAAGACTCGAGCTAGCACATCTCGTTGTAAGGTGGAGCTACTGGCCAAAGCCTTGTAGAGCTCCTCACTCCGAATCCCGTTCATGAACACTGTAGACACTGCCCTCTCGGTAGGTCGCTCATTGGCAGGGATTCTCTTGTAGAGGCTACGCACCTGAGTGACGTAATCCCTAACATCTTCCTTCTCCCTTTGACTAATATTCATCAACCTAACAATGAGGTTATCCGAATACCCTGCCTCCAAAAACCTCTTGATGAAGAGGCCCTTAAGGTGAGAAAAGTTTGTATGTTCTGCGTCATCCAGACTATAATACCAGGTCCTCCCCTTGTCGCCTAAGCACAGGCCGAAGGCTTGAGCTCGCTGCACAGGGTCAGTAAGACCGTTCGCCTCACATACTTGCTCGAAATGCTCCATGAAGCTGTACGGGTCACTGCTAGGTTCGTATCGAGCTAGTTGTTTTGCTACTATGGGGATTCTAGCCTGCCCTTTAGCCCCTTGCGTGACTCCCAGTCCTGACAGTAGCGTGGTGGCTAGGGCAGCAGCACTCTGTTCCACGGACGTATTGTCCATGAGTCGCTTTGCTACCAGTTCACTCAATGTCATGTCAGCCTCTGATGTCCGTTCCCTCTCTATGTTCGGTCTGGACTTGGCCGCCCCAGCTAGATCTAGTACTCGTCTAGCCTCATACATATCTACGTCTTGCTGCAGCCTTCTAGCCCTTTGCTCATGGTTGTAGGCAATTATGCCTTCCAGTGCTCTCTTGATAGCTCTTCTCTCTTCTTCCAGGTTAGCTACCACTTCCTCTACAGATATGCCTTGGATCACGGTCCTAGTGAGTAAATTGTAGTCGTGGACCAGTTCCTGGACCGAGGTTGGAAATTCTCCTAAGTCTAATTGGTCTTCCCCTTGTTTGCCTCTTGATCCCGACATTGTTTCTGCTTCCAGCTCCACGAGGTTGTCAATGAATCCAATCAGCTCCGGCAGCTTTCACTCCTCTATCTTGTTGCTTCCCATGACTTCGTGTCTTCTCCAGGTACTACTAGTAGGGCACTCAGGTACCTGTCTAAGTCTTGGGGTCTTCTGCTACTAGTGGGTTCCTTAATGTTATTAGATATCCTGGTGTGTTTCTTGTTATTCGAAAGCAGCTGCGATCCTTATTCACACGTTGTGCTTAGTGCTTTCATGGTGCTTAGTGCAAAAACAGGCTTTTCTCTTTTCTTACTATCCAGACTTAGTGGGGCACAAGAGTGAAGTGCCGATGCAGAAAGCATTTAATGCAAACTCCACCTTGTTTCAACCCACATTCCCAGCCTAATTTGAGTTCTCAACTTGGTTCGTGGCTATTCTACGATCTTTCTGTGGGTCTGTGCTGCGTTTTCTATTCTGCCCTAAGTTCGATTGGTCTTTGAGGGTCTAATGGTCAAACTGGGTCTTGGGGGTATTCAGGGTTGCGTCCTGGGGGTCAGGTCTGTGGCAGGGCCAACAAAAGATCCTTATCTTTTCCTTCTGGCAGGATGGTCCGATTCTAGGAATCCGACAGAGCTGGTCCGACTCTAGGAGTCGGATGGTCCGATTCTTGCAATCAGACAGGTCTGATCCGACTCTAATAGTCGGATGGGGTTGGTTGATTCTGGACTCATCCGACCTTGGTGGTCCGATTTTGGGAATCGGACCAGGAGGGTGGTCCTATTTTCAAAGTGGTCTGATTATGGACTGGTCCGAGTCCGGCTACGATGGTTCGACTATAATGGTCCGACTCTAGTGGGCAGTCTGAGTGCCACCTGGCATGTTCGATCGAGGTGTCCGATTCTGGAAATCAGACAGGGATGGTTTTCCCTTTCCCTGTTTCACCCAGAAACTTGAATCTGGTCCCCTGTTTCCCTGTTTTCAACAGCAGCCAAAACCTCTGTTTTCTCTTTTTTTACCCTAATCTAACCTTAATCTAGTGTAGCCAACATGCAAAACAGAATTATCCAATGCTTCCAACAAACCCAAATACTTACTTGTTTCATGGATTAAACCCTCCTAAATCTCCTAGTTATCTTGAGCACCGGTTCAGGCTGCAAACCCTACTTCTATGCACGATTTGATGTGCACGGTGCTCAAGGCTCAATTCCGTCTGTCCTGGAAACTGAACCAAAATGGAGGGGAGCTTCAAGCTCTACCCCGAGACCTACGAACCACTTATTGCTCAAGTGTTTCAAACCGAGCGGCCATGGCTACCTCTCACATAGCCGACGCGCAATGCCTACCTTACGGGTGTAGTGAGCTTACCTTGCTGCTCGATCAAGTACCCTCCTCTTTCTTTCACACCGGTAGCTCCATGATCCTTGAGGCAAGCTCAAGCAACCTCAATCTCTCTCCCATTAGCTTCATCCTCCATAGCCACACGCGAGACAAGAGAAGAGAAGAGAGGAGGGGAAGATGAAGAGAGGAGATGGAGAGCTTCTTCTCCAAGATCCCTCACTCTCACACAATCACTCCCTCACTCCCCCACACTCTCTCAATCCCTCTCTCAAGCACAAGCAAGAAGGCAAGAAACAAGAGAAGAAGAAGAAGAAGCTTTGGCCACACACAAGAATGAGCTTCCCATTCACTTTTTAACTTTATATACATGCCCTACTTTTCATGGGCGGTCATCCCTCTTTTTTACATGGCTGGCCATTAGCCTGGCCCATTTCTCATTTCCCACCGTTCTAGTCTATCCTATCCCCAACTAATGCATACAATTTGCACAGGAGTGAGCCTGGCGCTCTCTTACAAGGTTTTGGAAGCGTTTTCGCACTTAATGGTGCGGTTTTTACTCTTTTACTCTCCTTGGACGACTCTAAGACTTCTTGAGGATCGTGACGTGCGTTTAATTTTTTCAAGGGTCTAGTTGCTAGTTAAGGCGCCTTTTTCTTCTTTTCTTTTTTCCATTTCCCGCTCCTCTATGCTGCGATAAACAGGTTGAATTGTACAAGCATCAATATGTAAAGCTAGAAGAGGGTGCAAAAAGAATACAAGAACAAGATGAAATAAGGATGCATGAAGAGGATGGTGAAAGGATAGAGGAGGAATGATAGGATTTTACTCAAACTACACTACTTATTACTGAGGTTGAGATTAGCCATACCAAGGCCTATGCTAAGATTAATGAGGTTGTGATTAGCCATACATTGGATGCCTTGAAAAGCATGAAGTTGATGAGATAGAAATTGCAAGTGTGTACTTTGTGAGTGCTTATGAGGGGGCCTATAATGCTCATGTATTACTTGATGTAGTGAATCAAAGAGAGATTGAAGAATTGATGCATGCAGATGGTAAGGAGGACACACTTGTAGTCCATGTGGAGGTTCAAGAGCTAGAGGATATGCATACAGAGAATGATGAATGTGATGCTACAGAGTTTGAGATGTTTCATATCCTTTAAGAGATGAAAGTATGATCTCTTCTTATACCTTGACAGGAAATTCAAAGGTGCTTCAAGATGTTGAATGTCTTGATGCTTTTAGTGACGCTTTTATTGATTTGGATGTGGAAAGTGAGAGTCGACAAGAGTAGCTTTTACTGCCATGGATTAAAAGAGAACAAGAATGTCCTTTGTACATGGGCATATTGCAAGCATGTATATGGAGGTCAAAATTCTCAAGTGTATGAAACCCACACAAGGCCTAAGGATTCACGAGGGGGTGCTTGGTGTGGTACTCTAGATGTAAAGATGTCTATTATTGAGATCTATTTTACATGCGGACATTTGCTTATGTGCATGTTTCGAGAGGAGTTGACTATATGGGTGTTTGACCCAAGTGTTTTAATAGGTTTCATATTCGAAGGATGTGAAAATTGGAACGGGGTGGATATCATGTGGATTATCATCCTCCTTGTGAAACCTCCGAATGCATCATATGTTGGGTCAACTACAAGATAATGGGAATAGTACACTAATTAGACTAGAAACATTTTGGTGCTAAATGATGAAGATAGACATTTAGATCTAAGTAATTCTTAGTAAAACCTTAGCTTTATAGGCTAAAGCCATTGCATCCTTTAGGAGGCTATTTTTGGGAACACAAAGAGAATTCATGCATGTAGGAGAAAAGAAAGGCAACTGGATGAAGTGGGTCCCATGCTACATGTTGGTATCCACCACCTCTTGGAAGGGTTCCTACTACTGTTTATATTATGAACAGAACTCCCACAGTTGCAGTTCATGGGATGACTCTTGAAGAATGCTTTACTGGCAAGAAGCCTGATGTATCGCACTTGAAGGTATTTGGCTGTGTTGCATACGTTCATGTGCCAGATGAGCTACGAAAGAACTTGATTCAAAGGCATAAAAATGTGTTTTTATTGGATACTCTTTAGAGCAGAAAGGGTATCGTTGTTATAACCCTATCACAAGTAAGTTCAGAGTGAGCAGGGATGTCATCTTTGATGAAATGAGTAGTTGGCATGCATCTCGTGGTGATGCATTGGATGATGATGATGATCATGTCACTCGTGTGCAGGCTGAAAAGCAAGAATCATGGACTCTTAGTGGACCAGAGACATCATCTGGTAGTCCTTGGTCTGGGAGACTAAGGAGTACCTCTACATCTTCAGGTGCATCTAGTAGCACTACACGTAAAGACAAAGGAAAGAATAAAGGGTCAGATGGCATTGATGCAGTTCTTGATGGAGACTCCAGTGGCTCAGAGAGCTTGGATGATGAGCTTGGTATTCCTTCTGTCGGGACACTAGGTGTACAAAGAGCTCATAGTAATGTAAAAACTCCATTGAGTGATCCAGTGGTATGTAGATCTAGCAGGGTCAAATACCCTGTTAAAAGATTTGGTTTTGAAGGTTATGCAGCTCACCATTATGCTTATATGGTAAAACTAGTTGAGGATGTTGAGCCCACATGTTTTGAGGAGGCTGTTGGTCATGCTCGTTGGGATGCAACAATGGATGAGGAGATGGCTGTATTAGAGGCCAATAAGACTTGGGATATAGTATCATTGCCGAAGGGCAAAAAAGCTATTGAATGTAAGTGGGTTTATAAGATTAAGCACAATGCAGATGGTTCTATCAGTAGGTACAAAGCTAGGCTGGTTGCAAAAGGCTATGCCCAGACATATGGCATAGATTATGAAGAAACCTTCAGTCCAGTTGCTAGGATGGAAACTGTCAGATGTGTGATTGCTTTGGCAGCAGCCAAAGGTTGGAGGTTGTAGCAAATGGATGTGAAGAATGCCTTCTTGCATGGTGATTTGCAAGAAGAAGTGTATATAGATCAACCAGCAGGTTATGAAGATTTAGAACATCCCACGTATGTGTGCAAGTTGAAGAAGGCGCTCTATGGGCTCAAGCAAGAACCTAGAGCATGGTCTGACAAGATCAGAGAGTATCTTGTCAATATTGGCTTTTATGTTTCTGATGATGATCACTCACTTTATGTGAGAAAGGGAGATGCAGGTTTGGTCATCATTGTCATCTATGTGGATGACTTAATTATTACAGGTGATAGTGATAGTGGGAATGTTGAAGTCAATGACTTTTTGAAGAAGAAGTTTGAGATGAAGGATTTAGGTGAGCTAAGGTACTTCCTTGGCATTGAGGTGATCAGAGGTGATGATGGTATATGGCTATCCCAAAGACAGTATGGCTTGGATATGTTGTCCAAGTATGGTATGACAGCATGCAAACCACTTTCAGTCCCGTTGGAGCAAAATGTAAAGTTGAGTGCTGATGTTGGGGATGAGATAGAAGACCCTACTATGTTCAGGAGGATAGTAGGGAGTTTGATCTACATGACCATTACAAGGCCAGACTTGAGCTATGTTGTTGGTCTTGTGAGTCAGTTTATGCAAGTACCTAGAAAGCCACATTTGGATGCAGTCAGACGCATATTGAGATATGTGAAGTCCACATTACATTATGGAATTTTCTATGAGGCAGGTACAAATGTACAGGTGTTTGGATACACAGATGCAGATTGGGCTGGTAGTATGTCTGATAGAAGATCTACCAGTGGATACATGTTCTCTCTTGGTAGTGCAGCAGTTACTTGGAGCAACAAAAGGCAACCTACAATTGCTTTGTCGAGTACAGAGGCTGAGTATAGAGGTGCTACTATTGCAGCATGTGAGGTAGTATGGCTACAAAAGTTATTGGCTGATTGAGATGTGCAGGTGGAAGGTCCAGTTCTCATTTATTGTGACAACATGAGCAGTATACAGTTGGCTAGAAACCCTGTGTTCCATGCTAGGACAAAACATATTGAGGTACACTACCACTTTGTGAGAGAGAAGGTACTAGCAGGTGAGATTGACTTGGTGTATGTCAGCACATAGAATCAGATAGCTAACATCTTCACGAAGGCATTGAATATAGAGAAGCTTCAAAAGTTTCGAAGCTCACTTGGAGTTGCAGAGATAAAGTTGAGCTTGAGGGGGAGTGTTGCGATGATAAGCTCAACACATGCCGACATTGATGATGGACCGCCTAATTAAATGGGTCCACATGTCTACACTTAGCACATCGGTGGTCATTATGACTCTCACATGGCCATTGACTCATTACTTATTATATTCAGGTTGTTACACCTATTTACAGCTGGCATAGTTATAGCGCCAGTCGACTAGTGTAGTTGGTTATGCATTGTTTGACTTAGTAGGCTACTTTCCTTTATGTTGTATCTTATCTATACTTTGTGTACATTGTAAAGGGTATGGAAGAAGAAGAAGAAACCAAGAAGAAAATGTTTTGGCCTCCATCTCTCTTCTTGTCTCTTGAGTGAGCTTCTCCTTGTGCATTCTGTGTGTGTTCGGCGCAGCATCTTGAGCAAGTCCCCCCACCATGCGATTCTTGACAGTTTTGAATAGCTTTTGGACTGCCTTGGCAGTAGAAGGATGATTACATGATTACATGCCAATCCTAATTATTTCCACCAATTGAATGACTATCACAAAGAACTAGTAGGGAAACTAAATAATAGGGATGATGAAACATTTCCTAGTTAGAGAAACTAGGGAATCCCTAATTTCTCTAACTTATGTGAATTTTTAAGTAGAAAATTATATGCCAAATTTTCAACTAGGAAATTATATAGAGATTGCCTTGGGGGGATCACCTTATAGGATAGTTTAAAAACTTATTTTTTAATTGTGTATCATTTTTTATATCCCTTTTGTGAATTTTGGAGGAAATAGTTATATCTTTTTTATAAATTCAAAATTCAAAGAGTGTCATTTCATGGCTCTTTTTATATAAATCAAATTAAAAGCATGATGTTGAAATACTTTAACCATGGAAATAGTTATATCTTTTTTATAAATTCAAAATTCAAAGAGTGTAATTTCACGGCTCTTTTTATATAAATCAAATTAAAAGCATGATGTTGAAATACTTTAACCATGGAGTTTTATTTATGATCTAAGATGAAAATTTTATCTCTCCAATAGAACTTGTGTGTGATAATGATTGACTAAGAAGGATGTTGAATATAACAGACAAAAATATGCCATAAATGGCAACATATCGCTAGACTACATAAAGTACTCAAATAAACATCATAATGGTCTTAATCAAATGTCTAAAATACCTAGAAATGTCAAGTATGAATTAGACTCACACGAGCTAATCAGATTGCTAACATCCTCTCTTATATCATGAGCAATTCGATATAATAGAATCATATAATGATAATGACTCATCATAGTCTATACAATAAAGACCACCAAAATAGGACCATGGATATCCAAGTAGTGGGTGATGAAGCCACCACTAAGGTGTTTCAAAGAGAATCTAAGTGTCAATGTTGAATCCCTAGTACAAGATTATCCCATCAAAAATGCCTCTAAACACATGTGACCATAGATTCCTTGCCTTTGGTTAAGATCACCAAAGCGTCACCTCATATGAGCATGAACTAGGAGCTAATAGTGCCGTGTCAAATAATAGCTTATCATGAACTTGGATTTCAATCTTAACTCTAAGATTTCAAAACTTGTTAGATTTCAATTGGTGTGTTAGGGATGCTCCTTTCTAGAACTTGTGTATCTGTGTATCTGAATAGATGAGGAGTACTTACCCCATCTCACCACATGCTTACACATCCTCTCTTGCATTGGAGAGTCATAGGGATGATCGTATCACTAGTATTGGAAAGAAAGAGGAGATGCCAAGTCCTTTTTGGGGTCTAAAGAAGATGGCCATGTCTGTTTCTTGGCCTTGACCTTGTCCATGATTCAAGTTAGAGTGTCTGAGAAAGATGATGATTGAGTAGAGGAGTTAGGATCTTGCTTCATCTTCATCTCTGCCTTCCTCGAAGCCTCTACCTCTTTGTAATCCTTGTGCAAATGTCCCTTTTTATCACAATGATAATACATGGCTAGGCCTTCAACTTTTTATGCATGTCACCCCCCTCTAATGCTATAAAGGCCTCACATATGGGATGCTCTAAATCTTCACAAACTGTCACTTGCTCCATATACACCTCTTCTTACAACTCATTATGCAAGAATGCATTCTTGACATCCAGTTGCTACAAATTCCAATCTTTGGGTGCTATCAAGGAAATCACACATCTTGTCATGCTAGCAACTGGAGTGAATGTCTGTTCATAATATATATTATATGTCTGAGCATAACCTTTTGCAATCAGTCTAACATTATACAACACAATATTAGTGAGTTTGGGAATATCCCAATTCCCATTTTTGGATACTAAAAAGGTGACACCCGGATAACATGTCCATAAGTTTCTCAAAACCATATGATGTGACCTATGATTGGAAAGCACTTGAAAAATGGAATCTATTGAGCTATAGAGCACTCGATTTGGAGTTATAATGTTCAAGTTATGACAAATCCAAAGATTTGACCACATGTCCCAAACTTATGGAAAATTCCCATATTCCCCAATATGGTGTTATACCTACTAACATAACTATTTATATTATGCTTGATTTTGTAAATCTACTTATAGAAAATAACTTTCTTGCCCTCAAGCAATGGTACCAAATTCCAAGTCTTATTGGCTTCTAATGCAACCATCTCATTCATTGCTACATCCTAATAAGCATGACCAATAGCATCCTCAAAGAAAGTGGGTTCAACATTCTCAACCAACTTTATCATATAAGCATAATGGTGAGTTGCATAACCTTTAAAACCAAATCATTGAATAGGGTATCTTACCCTGCTAGACTTGTGTACCATAGGATCATGTGCTCTGTGTACACCTGGTGTCCTGGAGCCCCGAGAGGAACACCAAGGAAAAGGGAATTCTCTTGCAAGAAAATCTATCTTGTAACATCAACAAGCTTGTTTATCATGTTTCATATGATCACCACAAAGAAAAGAACACCAGGCACAACAAATCTTCATGCAGCATCATGTAAATCTCCCACGGATTTTAATAGAATCAACCATATTCTTCAACATCTTCACAAAATCCATCAATAGAACAAAGAAAGCAAAGAAATACACCATCTTTGAATGGAAATACATCACATAGTATTCATCTTCAATATCTTCATAGTCTTCTCTCTCAATCTCTCATATACAATCACTCTGTTTGAGTAGAATTGGTTATCTCTGACTCTCTCTCTCTCACTCCATCAATAATACATCATCTCCTCACTACAATCTCTCAAAATTACTCTCAATAATCACTCTTAGGTCGTGGATACCCCTCCCAAGAGGTATGTCTGATATGAAGGGTCACCAGAGCCACTACAGTGTCTCTTCACAGCTCACTACTGTCACTTCACTCTAGTCTTCACTTGAGTCTTCAGCAGCTACTTCTTCCACTTCTTTCAGCTCTTTTGCACTTGTATTCACCTCTTTCCAAGGCTAGAAAACTTTCCCCAAAGTCATACATACATTCCACAGAACACTTACAGAAGCATACAGAATAGTCTACAGAACAGTACCAGAACAGAGACAGTACAGAACAGAATAGAAACAGAACAGAAGCAGAAGCTCTACAGAAGGTTACAGAAGATTATCAAAACCACATAACTCACTCTCAAACCATTTCAAACTCTCACAAACCATTCAATAAGCTTTCTCAATATCTCATTCTTCATCAATCAATACTCCTTCCCTCCTTACAGAAGACAATCAGAACAAAACAGACCAAAACAGAACAAAACAGAAGGTATACAGAACCATTCAGAACCTATCAGAACATCACAGAACCATCAACAAACATCATGAACTTCCAAAACACAATCAATATCATCCAAAACACTCTCAATCCACTTCTAAATCAACCAATCATCCCATAAAATCAACCATTCAGCTCTCAAAAACAACAAAAATCAGCCAAAAAACAAGTCATTTCAACACTCAACATATCCCCACACTTAATAAGGAAGCGTCCTCGCGACCCAGGAAAAAGGGAATACAAGTTCATTGAAAAGCTCAACTTGGATCTTCAATATCTTTTCAAAAAGAATCCATCCACCACGACCCCAACTTATAACCTGTTTCTAATATTAAAATACAAAGAAAGGAAAACTCTTTTGAAATTAACACCTCGTATCAAACTAAAAATCACAACAAATTTGTAAAGGATATAAGAGTTTGCTTCTTCTTCTTCAGCATCAGCTTCGACTCTCCAACCACGACCCCATCTCTACAAATCTCCAAAACATAGCTCGTACACAAAATCCAATAGAAAACCACCACGTTCGTTTGACATAAAGGAACTCACAACACAAACACTAATACACAACACAACCATCTGAATGACTTCCTCAAAAAGAGAGTTTGGCATTAAAAGCTTCCAGTATACATGGGAAAGGTATCAATGAAGATGATCCCTCTTAAAAGATTGATGTTGTCGGAATCGATCCATAGATAAGGATTCATCTACAAAGTTTTTAGGAGGATTTTGGAAAAATTGGAGACACCACATCCTTTCCAACAGGACCAAGTATCTGCTAGGCAAACAGAGGGCATGAAAATACAGTATCTCCAGCTGTTGGGAATCAATGCTAACATTGACATTCATGCACAACTTTGGAATAGGCTTTGAATCAGTATGAGAGTGCCTATGCATATACGCCAGGTACCAAGCAAAGTGAGCAGTTAATCTCACTGAGGGATCTGCAGACTGTGAATATTGTTGGGCAAAATGAACATAGTTTTGATAAGCTTGACTGGAAGCTGTCCATTCCCCTGGAATTACTGGCCAATTAATCTGCGGTCCTGTAAGGCAATCATCCGAACTCCATCCCCTTCTTCTGGAAATCTGCTTATCAAAACCGTCACAGTCACTAACCAACTGAGGTGGTTGAGATATGGAAGTGTTAGGAGAGGGTAGTGGAATAAGGGAAAGTGGATGTAGGGAAGGATAGGAAAAATCATAAAAGGAAGAAAAGGTTAAAGAAGGAGTGGCAGAAATTTGTAAGGAATCACTAAGGAACGGTGTTAACTGATAAATAGGAAATGTGGAGGGTACATTAATGAGGGGTGAAGGACAGGGTGGAGAAGGGGAAAATACCCTATCCTCAATAAAGGAACAGTAAGTGAAAATAGGAATTTGAGGGAAATTGGAAGGTTGGAAAAGAAGTGGTAAAATTACTGTGGAATTAGTTTGACAAAGGGAAAAATATATAGCATAGCGGTGAGCCAATTGTTGGTAATAGAGGAGGGTAGGAACAGAAGGTCCCAAAAGAGATCGTCTATGATAGGCATCAAAGAAGGTAGCATCAAATGGATTATGTTTGGAAAGATAGGTTAAGAGATCCATCCTCAGTTGGTTAGTACTCTGTACAAAGGTAGGAGCTGTGTTTTGTCTTTGATTTAGGACCATCGAATCAATCATGGGATGCCACGAATTATCCTGACAATCAGCTACTTTGGAGGAATAACTCTGAAACATATCAGTTATGTGCAACTCCAAATGATTGACATATAGAACAGCCTGTAAGACCACATCCCCCACATACCATGCCATATCTACCTCATCTGGGATTAACAAATCTCCTCGGAGATACATGTATGACATCAACATGGTATCTGGCGTGACAGAATCTTCAAAGACCATTCTGACTACCTCTGTCAACAACTCAGCAGACCAAGCCCCACTCCAGCCATCCTCTGGAAAAGGTAAATCCATCGTGGAAATCTTCATATAGAAGACCAACTTCTGCAAGTGGTAGTGGACAAAGAAAGAATGGTCTGGTAGGACCAAGTCCTGAAATTGTTCAAAGGTAGACCATAACAAGTCCATTCTGGACTGCAATCTTTCCACTTTATCTTGGAATAGAGGGCACAAAGTAGCCTGTCTCTGTAGGGCAGCCAAGTCCTGCTGTGAAAGAGAAGGAATTAATGGAACAGGAGGGCTTGGAGGAACAGAGCGGGACTTTGCAAGCTGATCTTGTAACTACTAGATTTGGGAGGCTTGGTTGGCCACTGTGTCATTAGCAGTCTGTAAAGCTGAAAGCTTGTCATCTAAAAGAACTTGGAATTCTTTCGCTTCGCTGGACATCCTCTCCTTCTCTGCTAAAAGGCTAGTAACTTGTGATTGAGCCTCGAGTAACTGGGTCTTCAATGAAGAAATCTCATCGCTTTGGATGGCAACCAGTTGGGTTTGCTGTTCCATTTTCTTAAATAGATCTGCTAGGGTATCCTTAGCAGATGCTAACTCAGATGTTGCCTTATGCAACTGGTCTTTGGACTGCATGAGCTCCTCATAGAAAGATGCGTACAGCTGTTGAACACAGGCTGTCACTGACAACTCAATGGAACTTTGAATATCCTTGCAGAGGAAAGGAATGGCATCTCCTGAGACGAGACTGTTCAGGGAAGGAACTGAGATCTCCAAGGATCCTTCTCGATGTGCTCTAAACAGGTTATTACAAGTGAGATACCCAGGGAGGTCACTGCCAGAAGTAGCAGGGATAGGCACTAAGGGAAGTACAGAAGGGGCTTTATCCGCTACCCTCTTCAAGCATCTGCGCTGTATGACCAGGGGAGGCGGAGAATCATCATCCTCAATGTCAATAGGTGCTGACTCTTCTGAAGGTGGAGGAGGAGGTACTGGATCTAATGGAGGAGGTGGAGGTACAGTCTTCTGTAAACCTGAATAGGTCAAGAAGGCAGACAAATATGATCCGTAGGTAACATTGGTAACATTACCCCTGGTGACTTTAACAAAATGCTGATCCATTTTAGTAAGGAGGTATGTGCTCCAATCAATGGCAACTCCTTTTAGCACCATCCTGGAAGCTGTGAAAAGCTCTTTGGATAAATAATGGGATGGCGTTTTGGCAGGCATGAACCTGTCCTGAAGGAACTGACACATCGTCTTCCATACGGGATCAGTAATCATAGAAAACGAAACTCCTGAAGAGTTTATCACTTTCTTAACATCAAGGACTTCCCTTGTCTGCTTCTGCAACAACTTCAGAATCTCTTCATTAGAGAAGAGCTGACGAGTGGTCACAAAAGGTTCTCCTTTGAAGGGTAAAGACAGAGCCTTCCCGAAGCCTCGAGACGTCAATGTCATAGACATGCCTTGGACTACACCTGTCTTCTTGCTGTAAGAGGTCAGGAACTCATCACATAAGGACGGATCCTCCGGAAGCAATGGAAAAGGAGTGGCCACAAAAGCAGCAAGTCCTGCCTTCGTGAGGGGCTCAAAAGTAAGTAGGGAAGAGTAATCCCTACGAACTAATGGGACGTACTGGATAGGGGGAGGAGCATGAGAAGGCGCCATTCAGATGGTTACACACACACCACAAACATAGACAATCAAGGAGAATGCCTGCAAAGCAATAGACAAAAACCAAGGATAAGAGAATTACCAATAAGAAAACGTGACTCGATCTACTAACCCCAGGCAAACCACATCCGAGAAAAAATTTGACATGACCTCGAGACAAATGCGACCGAAAGCTTCATGCGATGCATCAGACAAACACCCTGAACCCCGTATCAAGCAATAAAAGAAAAAACTGCATACCGTACCCGTAACCGTAACTAAGACAGGAAACCAAAACCATACCATATCCAACACATATCAATACGACATCTATGATAGAACCAAGACTGGACCATGGAAAATAACGCTAATGACTGCGTATACCCATCCCTCGAAACGGTGTATTGAAAAGGGGATTAAGTGCAGTGAGGGGGGAATTAATTTAATGAAGGGTTGAGTTTAATAAATTATTAAAAATGGGTGAATTTTTATTAGGTGATAAACCTTAGCAAGAAAACGGCGGTTCCTTTTTAGTAATTTAAATTACCAATTATTAGGTGAAAACGGTGCAGTTATTCGATTCCCGGACTGCGATTCCCGACTGGGTCTCTAAAAGCAATTCATTGATTACAAATTAAAGTGATGTGGAGCGCTTTTTTGCCAGCGCGTGCTCATGTGACGGCTGGTTCATTTTAATTAAAAATTTAAAGTGCCTTTGTAGCGCACGTAGCACGTGCTAAGTGAACGACTGGTTGATTTTAATTTAAAAAAATATGTGTGTTTTAGCGCGAATGCGCATGGAAACTGTGGGTGAATTAAAGGGTTCATTTTAACAATTAATTGTGATTAAGGGGGAAAATAAAAATAAATAAAGCACATAAAATAAATACCTGGAAGGGGTGTGTATGTAATGCAGGAATGCGCACGGAAGAGTTCCAGTAAAGGAAAAGTAAAGAGCACTGATGAAACAACAATGACAACACCTTAGCAGATGTGTTAATTTGGTTTGTGTTGGTTTTTATTTTTATTTTTTATTATTTTTTTAGTTGTGATTATTTATGTTTGAATAAATGGAAAATGAGCAAGGGAGGTGAGGGGAATTTTTTTAGAATGTTTTTAGAAATTTTTAGAATTTTTTTACAATTTTTAAAATGAATTTTCTACATTTATTGGCAATTTAGGGGTAAATTTAGAAAATGTGGAATTTTCAGAAATTATAGGGTAGGAAATTTCCAGCAGACAAATTTCCAAAAATTGACAAAAGGCAAAAGAAATTTTTAGAAATTTTTTTGAAATTTTTTTATGGAAAAATTAATGTAGTGATTAATTAAGTCACCTAAATCACATTAATCAACTAAGTCAGTTAAACATAAGTCAATTAAGTCAGGTTAGTGGGATAAGTCAGGTTAGTCTACCTAAGTCTAGAGTGGACTAAGTCAATTAGGTTAGTCTGGGGTCAGTTCTAACTATCCTAGGTGAGACTAACTAACCTAGGGTTAGTTAGTGGGGGTAGTCAACTAATCATGGTTAAGTTAGTAGGGTGTAAACTAACTAGGGGTTAGGTTAGTGGGTAGGGAACTAACTCTAGTTAGGTTAGTGGTTAACCTAAGTCGAGTTAAGTTAAATTTTAACCTAAGTCTAGTTAAGTTAAATTTAAGCTAGGTTAGGAATTAATCACAGTGAGGTTAGTGTTCACTAATCTAAGGTTAGTTTCTAACCTGACAGGTGAGAGGGTGGGAGGAGGTGGCAGAGGGAGAGGAGGCGGCGGAGAAGAAGGGAGCCGCTGGGGGCGGGCGGAAATGGCGGCGGGCGGGGGCGAGGAAGGAGGAGGAGGGAGTCTTGGGCGGGGGCGGCGGAGGAGGTAGAGGCCGCGGGCGCTGTGGAGGAGACGTGGCGCGGGGGGTGGTAGGCGGGGGAGGAGGAGGAGGGAGTCTTGGGTGGGGGCGGCGGAGGAGGTAGAGGCCGCGGGCGCTGTGGAGGAGACGTGGCGCGGGGGGTGGTAGGCGGGGGAGGAGGAGGAGGGAGTCTTGGGCGGGGGCGGCGGAGGAGGTAGAGGCCGCGGGCGCTGTGGAGGTCGCGCTGGAGGAGGACGCTGGGGGGAGACGTTGGCGGAAGGGGCGGGCGCTGCAAGTGTAGCCGACGGCAGGGGGAGGCGCGGCGTCCAACGGGCGGCCGAGGGTGTGGCTGAGGCAGCGTTGACAGGAGCCAAAGGTGGCCGAGGCGGCGTTCGAGGACAGCAGGGGCGATCGAGGCAACGTCCGGGGGGGAGAGAAGAAGGAAGAGGAGGAGAAAGGAAGGAGGAAGAGGAGGAGGAGGAGGAGGTTGGAGGAAGGAGAGGAATAGGAGGAGGTGGGAGGCGGGTGGAGGAGAAGGCCGGGGGGGGAGGGAGAAGAAGGAGAGGGCGCAGGGAGGAAGAGGACGCAGGAGGAGAGAGAGAAAGAAAGAGAGAGAGAGAAAGAAAGAGAGAGAGAGAAGGGCCGTTGGGGAAGGGATGGGCAGTTGGGGGGAAGGGGTGGGGGGGAAAGGGTGGGTGCCCATGGGGGGGGGCCATGGGATGGGCAGGTGGGGTTAAGGGATGGAAGGCCCATGGGGGGGGCCATGGGATGGGGACAAAGGCGCGTACCCCCGTCCAGCGCTCGTGCGCGGGGCGGGGTAAAAAAATTTGCCGTGACGGGATTGAAATGGCGCGAGGAAGACGGTACGGGTTACGCGGACACGACCGAGGCGCGTGGAGATTCGTAAAATCGAAAAAAGGCGTGTTCACGCGCAAAACGAGCGCGAGAAAAAACGTAAAAAGAAAGAAAAATTAATAACTCCCAATCCGGACGTCAAAACAAAATATCGTAAAAACGAAAAGTGGGCAGGACGACAGGGGGGGAACAAGAAAAATACGGGACAGGGGTTCCGGGAGGGATAAAGGGCGGTCACGTGCAAAAAACACAAAAAACGAATCAAAAACGTAATTTAAAAATTAATATCGAAAGTTCCGTGCATCGGAATGAAGTGCAGAAAAAAGGAAAACTGTGCAAAAAGATGTGCCCGACAATCCTATCATGTCAAAACATAATTCCGACTAAGGTAAGACGCGTTCACATGGGAAAAAACCAAAAAACAAACCCGAAAATGGGATCGGAAATTAATATCGGACAAACCATTCACCGGAATGACATGCAGTAAGAAGGAAAAATATCCACAAAAAGGAGTGGCACAGGGTTATCACGTTAAACCGCAGTTCCGGCGGGAATAGGAGGGGTTCACATGTGAAAAACTCCAAAAATACTCCCAAAAACTCATTTAAAAATTAATAAGTAAAAATCCAGAAGTCGAAAAATGGTGGAGGAAAAAGGAAAAAGGTAGGGGAAGGCACAGGGGACACGGTTGTCAAATCAAATTGGAATTCCGATGCAAATAGGGTAGGTTCACATGGAAAGATGTCAAAAATACACACGAAAAAGTCTTAAAAAACCGGAAAATTAATAACGGACAAACCATGTAGCGGAATGATGCGGAATAAAAAGGAAAAATGTTAGGGGAAAAGCGGTTGTCAGAGCTATGATGTCAGATCACGGTTTCGAAGCAAGAAAAGCGCGTTCACATGGAAAACCGGCGAAATTACGCAAAATGTTTCAAAAATTAATAACTCGAAAACCGTGCACCGGAACAGGGGTAGGTAAAAAGGAAAAATGGTCAGTTCAATGGGGGGAACAGGGCTATAAGGTTGGATTTGGATTTTGGTGAACATAGGAGGCATTCACATGGCAGGACCTCAAAATCAGGGAATGAAGGAAAACTGCAAGGGAACAGCCCCAAGGGTGGGTGGAACATAACCGGGTGGGTGGGAAGGGACCCCAGGAGGGTAAAAGCAAGGCAAGGCATTCATGCATGAGCAAGATAAGGCATATGCAAAGGATATGCAATATAGACGCGCAGGGACGCGTCCCCACACTTAAGACCTTAACGGATAGGGTTAACCGAACAACAGGGACCTAGGACCACGCCACAGACCATCCACTAACTTCCCCACACTTAAAACATGACCGGCACGAAAAAACCAAAGTGTAGGGTTAGAAGAACTTGGCCCATTTCGTCAAAAATCAAGGTTGAGTATCGATGGCATGTCCAGTGTGGTTGTCGGCGCTGGAGGGACCAAGGCATCTTCTCGACACACGTCCGTCATGGCAGGGACCACGCGGCAGCACCCAGGGAGGTAGCTGATGGAAGGAATCGCAGGAAATTCGTCGATGATGAGGGATACTACACTCAACTCACAGTCACTCAATTGGAATGAAAGAACAGTCACTCGCCCCATGACTAATATCACTCGAGGAAGAATGATTAAAACCCATATCTCATACCCGGTTGAGGAATCGACAAAGGGGAATGGTGCAGAAGGAGTATACCAGGGTGCACAGTTGATGGTGCAGTAGTGCGTCCAACCCATCTGGCATAGGTGCAAGGAGGAAGGCAAGGAAGCCTTAGAGTGCAACGTACAGAACAGGGTGATGTGTATGGTGATGACGGTAAAGACCCATCCCGTGGGTGCATAGGGAAACGGGAACATACCTGACTCCAAGTGTCGTAACGTCTCTCAATCTCGCCTCTCGGTAATTGATTGAAGAAACTCCGGTCACACTCAACCCACCCTCTGTCTCATGCTCTGTTGATAGATACAGGAGGGCAGCCTTTTCCTAAAACCCATTAATGTAATCCTCACAGTCACTTGTGCAAAGGTTGTATGCTTTGTGCGCATTTGATGGTGCAACTGTACATCCCGCCCGGTGCCGGCATACGGTGCGAGAAGGAAGGCCAGGGAGCCTTATGGTGCAGTGCACAGAAACAAATTGTGCTTTGTGCATTGAGAGGCCCATCCCGTGCGTGCAACACTTCATTCACACTTCTCACCTCTCATTTGATTTGAAGGGAAAAGACTGGTCTCTCGCCCCACCCTCTGTCTCACTCTCTGTTGATAGATACAGAGGGCAACCCATACTCACTTCCCCATCCGGTTAGGATGAAAGCTCACGTCACTCTATTGTTTGTCGATGAAGATCGCGTCATCAATTGTTGAAGAGGCGTACCCAGGGAGGTAGCCATCAAATCGAACGTTGTATTGGACAGGAACATGTCGTCTGCTAGAGGACAGGTAGTCACTTTGCAAAGAGACCCAGGACACAGCGTACCAAGGGAGGTAGCTTCGGAATTGGATCCGAGGGATATCAATTAATGAATCCACTTTCTGGACTGCTGGGTGTTACCACCTTTTCCACAGCCAGCTTCTCGCCCAAAGGTGTTTATCACATTTTCTTGAAACGAGGCCTGCTATGACAGGGAATTTCTTCCTTTTCTCTCATAACAGATTTGTTTTGTTTTGTTTTTTTTTTCTTCTCTTTTTTTTTTTTCCATTCCCGAGGGTGTTTCCACCTTTTCTCGAAGAACAGGTCGGCATGACAGGGACCTAAGTCCTTTTCTCCCATGACCGATATGTTTTGTTTTGTTTTTCTTTTTTCTTTTTTTCTTTTTTTTTTTCAATATTGAGCAAGGGAATGGCAGAACTACCATTTGTCAGAACCCACCTCGCCACTGTCGCTGGTGGAAAATAGAGGATAAGAGATCAAGGCTAGAAGGGGGGTTTGAGGGGACAGAGGGTTGCGTCCACTTCATCAGGAGTGATTGAAGAACGGCTATCAGAAGTAACATCATAAGAAATACAATGCCGCGCAAACGAGGGAAAAGATCAAGTGTCCGTAATTGTCAAGATCCCCAAGGAGGGAAGTACTTCTTCAGGCGATATCCATTGATCATAAAGGGATCATCAGAGGCATCAACGGTCTGCACTTGGATAGAACCATTAGGGTTGACGGCAAGTACTTTATAGGGGCCCATCCACCGTTGTTGGAGCTTGCCAGGAAACTTGCCAAAGCGTGAATCATAGGCTAGGACCAAATCACCTTCTTTGAACTCCTTGTGCTTGATGAAGCTATCATGGTAAGCCTTGCGTCGAGCTTGCGTAGCTTCCATGCACTGTAGAGCCATCCGACGAATTTCGTCCAAACATTCCAAGTGCAGGAGACGGCGTTGCTGTGAATCGTCATCCCCCAAACGGTCTTTGATCGCCACTCTCAAAGAGGGTAGTTCCAGTTCAATAGGAAAAACTGCTTCTGTACCATACACCAGCTGGAAAGGTGTCTGTCCCGTTGCTGCTTTATGAGAGGTTCTGTACGCCCAGAGGGCCTCTGTAAGTCAATCGTCCCAATCACGACGATGTGCAGCAATTGTTCTTGTCAGAATCGAGCAGAGGATGCGATTCATGACTTCGACTTGGCCGTTGGCTCTGGGGTAATAAGGAGTGGACTTGCGATGGCGGATCTTATACAACTCTGTCAACTCTTCCATGACTTTGTTAAGGAAATGAGTGCCTCTGTCACTTACCAGCTCTAAGGGACTGCCAAAACAGGTGATGATATTCTCGTACATAAACAGGGCCACGCTGTTACCATCGTCCCGCTTTAGGGCTTTAGCTTCACACCACTTTGTAACATAATCCGTACATACGAGGATGTATCGGTTCTGTTTCCTTCTGGTAGGAGGATCGATTGGACCTACGAAGTCAATGCCCCACTTCTCAAACGGCTTCAACGGAAGGATAGGTTGCAATGGCATGGCACTTGTCTTGGTGGGTTTCCCCATTCTTTGACAAGCATCACATCTTTTACAGTAATCATAGGAATCTTTGTGGATGGTAGGCCACCAATATCCTGCTAGCAGAGCCTTCCTGGCTGTAGCTTCTCCTGCAAAGTGACCTCCACATGGCTCGTCGTGGCAAGCCTTCAGAACAATCCCAATCTCATCTCCTGCAACACATCTTCTGAGCACTTCATCTTTGCCCTTCCTGTACAGTGCACCGCCGAGCAGGGTGTAGGGGGCTGATTCTAGCATGAGCTTCTTCCTTTCCCGACTAGAAATACCAGGAGGGTACTGTTGGGTTGCCAGCAGATTGGCAATGTCCGCATACCAGGGAGTGACAGTTTCTACCAAGAATAGGGAAGCATCAGGGAGGTCTGGATCATCCTGCTCCTCGTCTGCAGTTTGTGGGATACGCGACAGATGATCAGCCAGAACATGAGAACGACCAGGCTTAGTAATCACCTCAAAGTCGAACTCCTGGAATAAAAGGAGCCATCTCATCATTCGTCCTTTCACATCTGCTTTGTTCATCAAGAAGGACAGGGCCTCATGATCCACATAAAATTTAAAGTGGGTAGATAGGAGGTAATGGCGAAACTTCTCCAGGGCAAACACCATTGCCAAGCACTCCAGCTCGGTCACTGTATAGTTTCGTTCCCTATCAGTGACTTTTCGGCTTGCATAATAGATCAGTTGATCCAACTTTGAGGAGCCCTTTTGGCAGAGGACAACACCTAAGCCTTCAATTGATGCATCAGTGTGTACGTGGAACTCTTTCGTCCAATCAGGAGGTTGCAGAATGGGTGCCTCAATCAGACACTGCTTCAGAGTGTGGAAGGCTTTGTCACATTCTTTTGTCCAAGTAAACTCTGCATCTTTCCTCAGGAGCTTGTGCAAGGAAGTTGCCTTTGTCGCAAAATGGGCTATGAACCTTCTGTAGTAACCCACATGGCCTAGGAATCCCCTCAACTGTTTGAGGTTTATGGGTGCTGCCAGAGCTGCGATCTTTTCGATCTTTGCAGGGTCTGTTGATATCCCTTGTGCAGAGACAATGTGGCCCAACAGAACTCCAAAAGAAACCCCAAAGATGCATTTGTCGGGGTTGAGGGAAATCCCATACTCCCGGCATCGGTCAAAGCATTGTTCCAGGTGTTCCCAGTGTTCACAAATCAAACTATAGACACAAAAGTCATCCAAATATACCTCGATAAAGTCATGCAGATGATTTTGAAATGCGGCCATCATGACTCGTTGAAAAGTAGCAAGGGCATTGCAGAGCCCAAATGGCATCACTCGGTAAGCGTAGGTCCCCCATTCTGTGGTGAAGGTTGTTTTGGATTGGTCTTCTTCTGCGATTTGGACTTGGTTGTATCCGCTGAATCCATCCAGAAGAGAATAAAGTTCATGTCCTGCCACTGTGTCCAATAGTTGGTCTGTGAAAGGGATAGGAAAGTGATCCTTCTTTGTTTTGGAATTAAGCTTTCTGAAATCCACACATATTCGCAATTTTCCATTCTTCTTGGGTACAACCACGATGGGTGAAACCCATTCACTATTTGCCACTGGATAGATGAACTCGGCTTCCAGAAGCTTCAGCAGCTCTGCTTTCACCAATGTGGAATAATTCGGGTTCATTCGCCTCTGTCGTTGCCGTACTGGCTTGGCATCAGGCTCCAAGTCAATATGATGTTGACATATTGTGGGATCAATCCCCTTTAGGTCTTTGTAGGACCACGCAAACACGTCCAAATTTTCTTTCAACAAGTTGTACAAGGTTGACAACTCCTCTTCTGGGAGACTGCTACCCACCTTCAAGTGGCGTTTAGTGCCTTCAGCATCCACAAAGGTTAACTGCCTTTCACCTTCTTCTTCACGGATGAAGGTCCCGCGGACTGCTTCTGGGTAGAGATCCGACTCCTTCAAGGGAATGGTATCCTCTTCTGATGTCCCACTAGAACCAATTTCTTCTTTTGGTGGAGACTTAGGTTGCTCTTTAAGATATTGGAATGGGATTAGCGCTGTTTCGGGTTTGGTTTCAAAATTAATTACCTCTTGGCTTGAAAACTCATCTTCTGATGATGACACATCCAGGAACGTCACATAACAGGGACCCTCTGATGCTTGTTGGGTTGGTGGGACTGGTGCTTGTTGGCACGGTGCATCATCATCATCTTTCTTTGGCAAGGATGGGTTAGGACGGCAGGAGCCACTCTCAAAAGACGGCTTGCTCTTCTTAATCCATTTCTTATAAAGGTTTTGCATATGAGATGATCCATTTACCAGACCAAATGGTACCATCGCCATTCTGTCCCATAGCATGAGCTCATCGGCTTCTGATGCTTCTGGAACTTCTTCCTCAATTGTATCCTCTTCAGGTGGGATAGACCCCTCTGGCTCACTTTCATCATTCTCTTCGTCCATATCATATCCATCCTCTTCTATCTCTGTCTCCGCTTCTGCTTCTGTTCCTGTTGCTGCTTCTGTCTCTGTTTCTGCTTCTGCTTCTGTAGGAGCTCTGTAACAGAAGAATAGATTCTCTGTCTCCTCTTCTGCCTCTGTCTCTGGCTCTGCTGTGGCCATATAACAGGGAGAGCAGTACATCCATGCTTCTATCTCACTGTCAGAGGTGATTTCAGAAGTCATGCCTGGTTCAGGCAGGAAGTATTCACCCATTTATAATGGCTTTGCATCTTTTGGAAGTCGGCTTACAGTATCCACTGTTAAGGAATGTGCCATTACTTTCTTGGGAAGGATCTGTTTGACAGCATCTTCGTCTGCTGATGTTCCATCTGTAGCCTCATTAGGGGAATCAGAAGATAATTCCAAGGAGGTGGATCCATGTCCTTTTTGAGAACCATACAGTTTCAGCACCACTTTGTTGGGTCCTCTACCCAAGGTCAAAGTTCCTTTAAACCAATCCGTCCTTGCTCGGGCTTCAAAAAGCCATGATCTGCCTAGTAACAGAGGATAGGATGTACCATAAGAGTTTGGCTTCACCACCAGATAGGTTAGCCAATAATCTTTTCCAGCCACTGTAGTCTTCACATATGGAAGAATGCCCAAAGGCTTGATTCTACTCTGATCCGCCAGTCTGATGAGCCATTGGGTTGGTTGCACACCTTGTAGGCCTAGATCCTTCATTGTCACATCCGTCATAATGTTCACTGATGAACCACCATCAATCAGTGCATTTGCGATGAAGCAACCTTCTATCCATACGCCAGTCTCTGGAGTACCTGGATCTAGGAAAGCGTTAGCCACATCCACTTCTTTTACAGGCTCTGGAGCCTTGTTGGACTTTGTTACTGTTGAGGGAGCAATCCTTAAACCACGTCTTCTTGTCAGTATACTTTTGAATCTTTTCCGGCAACTGGGAGACAACAACAATAATTGTCAGAATGTGAGGTTTGGTTTAAAGGTATCTAGATCTCTAACTAGATCGTATTCCTTAATAGGATCCACTGGCTTCTCTAACCGATTAGGGAATGGAGCAACACCCATTTTCATTTTCCCTCTTTCTTCCAACAGAGGAATTACATGAGCTTCTTCTGCCACTTGTGGCACTTCCTCCTCTTCTGTATCCTGGACCTCTGGTCCTGTCTCTGTAACTGTCTCTGTAACTCTCTGTGGCACTGTAGGGCTCTGTACGGCACTGTTAGGCTCTGTTCTGGCAGGAGGGTTATTTTCTTTCTGGACAGGTGGTTCCTTCTGCTTTGCACGCGTGATGGCAGCAACTTCCAATTCCACCAAATTGGAGGTAGGCTCTTGGGCCTTGGCTGGACTATCAGTAGCACTGTTTTTCACTGGGGCTGGGCTTGGACAGTCTTTTGCAGTGTGGCCTTCTCCTTTACATCGACTGCATAAGGGCTTATAATCCACTGACCTTCGAGGATTTGGACAATTTGGTGAAATGTGTCCATTTTCTCCGCATCTGTAACACTCCACTTCTGATCTCTGACCACCGCCAGACTGTCTTCCTCTGTAACTTTGAGAAGGAAATCTTCTGGGTCCGAAATTAGGACCAAACTCTCTAGGCTTGGGTCCAATATCTTGTGTTGTCATTTTGGATTCCAACAAGTTAAATCTTGCGTCTTCTTCCTTCCTTCTCCTATCATGCATCTCCTTCAGAGAGCAAATGTCCTCTGTATGATTCTTCCGCAAACAGTAGGAACAGAACGCTCCAGGGATGGTTGGTTTCCGTGTACATTCAGTGGCTAAGTGGCCTGCTTGATGACACTTAGCACACCAAGTATTTGACCGCATCACATCTCTTCCTGCTCCTACAACGTTGGATATGCTAGCGGTATTCACTTTCAGCGTCTGTAGTTGTTCTGTAATCACATCCACAACTCCTTTTTTATGTTTGCAACTGAGTTGGATAAATAATCCTTCAAGCTTTCTCCTCCTGAGGCACTGGCAGGAGGGTTTTGAGGAGTTTCTGTAATCACTGCATAAACTGGTTGGGCTGGTACAGAGGGGTCTCTGTTCTGGTTCTGATTCAGTGCTCCTGTTTGAACTGTTGGCTGTTGACTCCAGTTGGTAGGGTTCCACTGTTGCTGTTGATTTGGCATTGAGGAAATTGGTTGAGACCATTGTTGTGGTGGTTGGGCCATCATTTGAGGCATGGATTGTGGCCACTGTGGATTTGGTGCACTGTACTGTGAGACCGGGGGCATCTGTTGGTAGGGGTAGGGAACAGTCCCTGGAACTGCATTTGGTGGGTACATCATTCCTGGCACCAGAGGAGGTAGGACTCCTCTTCCTGTATTCATCACCAATCTAGCTTCCACTTCATCGTACAGTCTGGCACCTTCTGTTGCAGCTTGCAGGGTGGCTGGTCTTTGTAGCTCCACAAACTTACGAACTTCTGGTTGTAATCCTCTGAGAAACACTCCCTTCTGAATGCCATCATCTAGATTATGGTTAGTCCATCTCTTCAGGATGGATTCCATTCGTGAGACATAGGCTTCTACTCTTTCTCTAGAGGACTGACTTAGGTTCATAAATTCCTCTCTCATCCGCTCTTCAAAACCTTCACGCCTGAATTTAGTGAGGAAGGCCAACTTCAGGTCGTCCCATGTGCCAAAAGTTCCTGCTGCTTGTCTCTCATACCACTGAAACGCCGCGCCCTTGAAAGTGGCGGGGAATATTGCTAACCAATGCTCAGGGGTTCTGGCATTGTTAGCCACACATGCTACCATAAACTCTGCTACATGAAGATCGGGGTCTTCATTGTACTCTCCCTTAAAAACTGGCAATGGGACTACATTCGCTGGTCTGTCATCAATATTTCCAGGATGGATCTGGCTTGGAAGTGGACCTCCAGCAGGAGGAGGAAGGGCTTGATGTGCCATTGGGACTTCTGTAAAGAGTTCCGCAAGGGCGTCAAAGGCGGCTTCTGCTGCGAGCTCGCTCTCGGCTCTGATTCTTGCTTTCTCTCTTCTCACGTACCTCTGGACTCGTTCTAACGCTTGCCTTTTTATTGCGTCATTCATCAAGGGGTTGGCTCCACTATGTTGTTAGTGCTCCACAGAGGGTTAACAGAAGGCTTCAGTCTCTGGAGGACTCTCTTGCCAACATTTCTTCTACTTCTTTCTTTTCAATGTCCCTGAATTCTGCTTTCATGCCACTGCACAGAGGAAGGTATTCGGTTCTAAAGGTGTCAAAATACATACGTCTGAGCATTGTGGTGGTGCCATCATCATAGTAATGCCAGCTTCTGATGGTTTCAACAGTGTAGGTTGTGAAAAACACTCTGTCTACCAACTTCCAGTGAGTTTCTAATTGAACAAACAGAAGATTATCAGTACACCAAGCATCCCATGTATCTTGCTGTTGAGCATCCACGAACAAATTCCAACTCTTTTCCTTCTTGTCCCTGTGAACCTCTACAGACCAAGACTCCTGAAGCTTCTTCACAATCTCCCACTTGATGTTGTCTGGAAACTTCTCAATGAATGCCAAATCTTCCATGGATGTTCATTCTCTCTGTTTCTGCTCTTCAGTTTGTTCCCAAACAGTTTGCCACCAAGATGCAAGTTTCTGCTGCTTCAATAGGAAGAGGAAACTGTCCACCACATAGAGCATGCATCATGATGGTGATGTGTTTCCGCCATTGTGGGATGAACTTCTTGTGGAAAGTGGCTTTGATTATGAGGAATTCCAACTCTTCAGTGGAAGAAGGAACTTTACAAACATCCATTGAATTCTTCTCTTCTTGGCAATGCCAATTCCTTCATTTTCAGCCTCTTTTGGTGCTTGTTGATGGCAAGTTTCCCCGGCTGCGCACCAAAAACATGGAGCCCCGAGAGGAACACCAAGGAAAAGGGAATTCTCTTGCAAGAAAATCTATCTTGTAACATCAACAAGCTTGTTTATCATGTTTCATATGATCACCACAAAGAAAAGAACACCAGGCACAACAAATCTTCATGCAGCATCATGTAAATCTCCCACGGATTTTAATAGAATCAACCATATTCTTCAACATCTTCACAAAATCCATCAATAGAACAAAGAAAGCAAAGAAATACACCATCTTTGAATGGAAATACATCACATAGTATTCATCTTCAATATCTTCATAGTCTTCTCTCTCAATCTCTCATATACAATCACTCTGTTTGAGTAGAATTGGTTATCTCTGACTCTCTCTCTCTCACTCCATCAATAATACATCATCTCCTCACTACAATCTCTCAAAATTACTCTCAATAATCACTCTTAGGTCGTGGATACCCCTCCCAAGAGGTATGTCTGATATGAAGGGTCACCAGAGCCACTACAGTGTCTCTTCACAGCTCACTACTGTCACTTCACTCTAGTCTTCACTTGAGTCTTCAGCAGCTACTTCTTCCACTTCTTTTAGCTCTTTTGCACTTGTATTCACCTCTTTCCAAGGCTAGAAAACTTTCCCCAAAGTCATACATACATTCCACAAAACACTTATAGAAGCATACAGAACAGTCTACAGAACAGTACCAGAACAGAGACAGTACAGAACAGAACAGAAACAGAACAGAAGCAGAAGCTCTACAGAAGACCTACAGAAGGTTACAGAAGATTATCAAAACCACATAACTCACTCTCAAACCATTTCAAACTCTCACAAACCATTCAATAAGCTTTCTCAATATCTCATTCTTCATCAATCAATACTCCTTCCCTCCTTACAGAAGACAATCAGAACAAAACAGACCAAAACAGAACAAAACAGAAGGTATACAGAACCATTCAGAACCTATCAGAACATCACAGAACCATCAACAAACATCATGAACTTCCAAAACACAATCAATATCATCCAAAACACTCTCAATCCACTTCTAAATCAACCAATCATCCCATAAAATCAACCATTCAGCTCTCAAAAACAACAAAAATCAGCCAAAAAACAAGTCATTTCAACACTCAACATGTCCTGACTGAAGGAATACCAAGCTCATCATCCAAGATCTCTGAACCATATTGGAATCTCCATTAGATCCCAAATGACTAGTAGATGCATCATTACCATCCAACACTTTCTTATTCCCTTTGTCTTTACTTGTAATACTTGTAGATGCACCTGAAGATGTGGGGCTACTCAGTCTCCCAAACCAAGGGTTAATTGTAGATGTAGTACTAGATTATATTTTTGGTCTACTAAGACTATGATTTTCACTTTTTATTTTGCACATAACTATTATGATTGTCATAATCATCCAATGTATCAGCACTAGATTCATATCAACAGCTTATCACATTAAAAAAGTGTCCCTGCTCACTCTAAACTCACCTATGATGACTGGATTATAACAACAATACCCTTTCTACTCTAAAGAGTATCTAATAAAAATACATTTTTCAGCCTTTTGATAAAGTTTCTTTTGTAGCTCATTTGATACGATGTCATGAACATATGCAATACAACCAAACACTTTTAGGTGTGACACATTGAACTTTTCGCTGATAAAGCATTCTTCAAGGCTTATCCCATGAATTATACCTATGGAAGTTATTCATAATATAGATATGAATATGAATAGCTTCATATCAAAAATATTTTGGCATATTCTTTTCAACCATCAATGTTTGTGCAACTTTTGCAATATGTTTATTTTTTCTTTCTACAATCCCATTTTGTTGTGGGATATATTTGCGAGTAAATGGTCTCTTTATCCCGTGAGACCTCAAGAAGCCATTGAACTCATTAGAGAGATAATCTTCTCTTCTTTCTGACCTCAAGTACTTAAATTTCAAGTATGTTTCTATTTCAATAGCAGCCTTGAATGTTTTGGAGCGCTCAAATACATCACTCTTTTTCTTCATGAAACATAGTCATAGCTTTCTTGAAAAATAATCAATAAACAAGATAAAGTATTTGTTGCCACCAAGAGATATATTTTTTGTAGGCCCTAAAATATGTGTATTTACAATATCAAGTATATTTCTACTCATATCTCTATCATGAGAAAAAGGTTGTCTTTTCTGATACCAAACTGATATAATTTATACACTTTATGAATTTTTATAACTTTGAAAACAAGAAACCTTGTAATTAGTCCTTTAAACTACATTAATTTCAACCGTTACACAATTGTATGTCCAATATATTTGTGCTATATTTTAATGTATACAACCACTTCTTTGCTTTAAGTATATGTAGTGACATTCATACTAGGATTTCTACATTCTAAAGTGAACATTGATGAACTCTACTTCCTTTTGCCATCAACATGCACTTATCGTTAATGTATTCTACCAAACAACCTTTTTCATTAAATCAAACCTACAACTCTTGCTTTATCTTTTGGCCAACAGACACAATTCTTTGTGATTGATGGCACATGTAATGCATTTGACGGACTCTTTGTTTGGCCATCATGCAAGGATAAATGATTTTTTTCAATGTGTAAAATTGGTTGGCATGAATCATTACCCATCCACACAACCTAGATTTTTTAAATCCTTTATCTTTCCGAACCATTGAGCATGACTTGTCATATGATTAAAGTCACCTAACTAACAAATCATATATCATCATGTGTCTTGGAACAATATTCATCATATACTACAAAACAAACAGACGCTCATGTTGGTCTTCATTTTGTCATTAGAGGATGATGTATAGTTTTCTTATTGTAATTTACCACTCCTGCGGATATCATTCTTTTTAGCATAACATTGGGCTGCAAAATTACTTGTTTTACTATAATAGTGACAAACAATACCAGAATTGTCAAAGCCTCTATTTTATTATTCTCCTCTTCCTCTAGAGCTCCCCCTGTCTCTAAAGTTTTCATGGCCTCTTGAAACATTCATTTCACAAAATTTCTCATTTAACTTTTTTTGCTAGTTATCACCAATACGTCCATACCACAATCTCTTGAAGAGGATCTACCACATTTCCTTTCTAAACTTGAGTAAAATCCTTGAACCTGTTTACAACTTCTCTCAGATAATTCACCCCACATATTGATCCCTTTGGTGATCATGAGAGAGACCAACCCATCAAAAATCTCAAAATGGATTTCATATATATATATATATAAATAGTAAAGAATTTTTGAGCCTTCTCACTATTAAGGCCATCCAAAGTACATAAAACCAAATCATCATCATCAAGCATTGTATCAATCATTGCCAAAGCATCTACAACACTCATCACCTTCAAAATATACTCATTAATATACATTTTTTCTTTCTTCAAAGTATTCAACTCTTGCTTGAGTTTAATTTTCCATGCCTTCCTATTTATTGAAAACATATTCGTTAAAATGGTCCAAGCTGCATGTGAAGTTTTTGCATTTCTGATATATCCCAATATAATATTATCAATGAATATAGATAGCCAATACATCACCGTTTTCTCCTTTGCATTCTATTCTTTCTATGCTTTTAATTCATTTGCAGTCATAAGGTTACTCAACTCTGGCTCTTTTTTTTACTTGAAACGAACTCGTAAAGGCTCTTTCCAATAGGGAAGTTCGTCACACAAAACTTCCATGATGGATAATTGTTCTTATCCGGCTTCTCAATGATTGGATTTCCATTGTTATTTATCATTATCACAAGATTGATACAAAACAGAAAGCAAATCTTCTACAACCTTTCACAACAAGTGCACATCAATACACTATTAAGTAGCCTTTCTAATTGACTATTGAATAGTAGATTGAGTATGCAACCTGTTTGTAGATAAAACTTGTGTTTGATTCTTGGCAAACACCTTAAAACTTACAAATTTGAAATCTATAACCTATGTATCCATTTTTTATCGACATAGCTAAAATTGCAATATATCCTGAAACTATTATTTTGAACCTTGTGGATCTAAAATGAGGCCCGAAATGGCCTCAAATGGCCAACAAAAGTAGGATGACTATCTTGCAAAATATACAATACTTTGTTTCACACAAAATCGCATAGCAATCTAAGATTTTTGCTATGTATTGCTTCCATGTCTCCACATACACTATCTAAGAGAGAGTGTGTAAGAATGGGAGAGCTTCTTACTCCTCATTGGCTTGCTTGAATCCTTACTTCTTCTCCTCCACTTTAGCCTTCAAAACTAGCCTCTCTCAGTGGTAATGCTCTAATATCATGACAAGAATCATGCCATAGGGGAAGTTTTTGGAGTTGATGTGCCAAACACAAACCATACACATAAGGAGAAGCTCGCCCAATAACGCAAGAAGAGAGATGGAGGCAAGAACGTTTTTTTTTTCTTATTCTTCCACACATAATACAATGTATACAAAGTATAAATAAGATAAAACATTTAAAAAAAGTCACATACTAAGTTAAAGAGTATATAACTAACTATACTAATAGACTAGTGCTATAACTATGTTATAAAAGCAGGTGCAACAAACTAAATATAATAAATGACAAGTCACTAACAATGTGAGGATCATAATAACCATCAAAGTGCTAAGTGTAGATGTGCATAAGAGTCTCCTTTAGCATTGCATTAATCAATGCATCTCTACCTTTAACATCAACCTACATAAGTAGAAAACATAGCAACATCCTGAATCAAAATCTCTACATCTTCACATTTCTCCAACATACATTTGATTCTACAATTATAGTAGCATTGACTTACACATCAGATAGTTTAAAGAATCCCGAGAAAAAATCTATGCAATATCAGTAATATTTGACTTTATTTCTAGTTTTGCATTATACTTTGCAACTTTAGCATGCAACAATGGAATCTCAAATAGTTTAATAGACAAATCATGATTTTGCATACAAATCTTAGCTCTTTGGACACACTTACATTCTCCCTAGACTTTAAGACCGTACATGTAGTCATCCTAGGATATACCATACATATGTGGAATCTCCTAAACTTGTTTCTTAAACACCGCTTTCATCAACATATTCAAAACATTCAATCCTACAATCCTCTTAGATATCATATTGTTGCATCCTTTTATCAAAAAATTTGACATAGCTACATACATCCTGTCCATTAAATAGGCCCGCTTCCTCAATAATCATTTGAAGTGCTTCCATTGCCAAATCCTCTATCCTCTCAGGTTCTTAATTAGTAATTTCGTATTCCTGCATATATATGACTTGATATGGTAACTACATTTGTACTTCCCATATAAATATTTGAATTACATGTATCCTACCATCCATATCCAAATATTTACACTTAACTACATGTATACACTTTTTCAATAACCGCATCTGCTCCGTACTACATTCCTTGTTAAGTCCTTGTCAGCTTCATGATTCCTGATTCTCCCATCCTACAACCTTGTCACAGCATCTCACATCGGGTTTTAACACTCATGTTGAAAGGATGCAGATGTAGGCCAATAAGAGGTGGGGTCTCTACCAAGAGATTTAGGAAAGAGGAGGAGGTGTGGTAGTACTAGCTGAATAGGAAGAGATACTTTCAATGTTATGCACAACACTATAAGAAACCCATATTACAATCCCAGTCAAAAGATTTGAACCCAAATCACAATTTTATATGAGAATATCCTCAATGTTAACCCTCCACTTCATCCACGTATTTCCAGGGATTAGGAGTGGTCGACATTAACCCCAAACTCTTCTTAGCCCTCCACTTCATCTGAGCATAAAATTTCTCAAGAGTGATCAAGACTAAGCCTCAATAGTTAACCCTTATTAAGTCACTTCAAAACTTCAAGTATGTTTTCATACATGAGATAAAGCCTAACTTCCTTCATTGCATTCTTTCCATAAAGCATTGACCAGCACATACATAAACAAAGTTAAGATGAACTGTGATAGCTACATCAATTTCTCCACTTCTCCAACATATTCAAATTAAGTGTAGCATGATTTTCCTCTTAGGGTAGGTATACGCTTCTCTTGTTGTCACTTGTTTCTTTCCAAGGTTCCTCAGTCGATAAGATGTCCTTGCTGAATGGTAGCTATGATAACAAGGAACTTTCAACTCCTGATGGTAGTAGCAAGGAGCATAGACTACACAGAAGGAGTTCATGATAAAGCTAGCTCTCATGATAAGGCAAACAAAAGGATTAGCTTTTGTACTTTTCGTTAAGGGAGGGTAGGACTTGAAATAGTGTTTCCTTTACTCATTTTGTTTCTAGAGCATTGAAGCATGGAGAGAGACTCGAGTTGTTGCCTCCTTGAATTCAAGTTTATAAATCTAATGGAGTATAGCTTGAAGGCAGTGTTATAGTTGGAGAATATTGGCATGAAGGTAGGCCACAAGATATCATGATCTTCATATGATTGCATAGGAAGAGCCTCTTAATAGGACTTATTAAGTCTTGTATCTCTTAAGTTGATCATTATGCTAAGCATCATTGGAAATCCATATGTTTTTTTTTTACAAACTTTCCTTACAAGACAAAATGCCAATGTGTGACATGTTCTACTACTACAATTCGGCACTTTCCATGCCACCCATTTTTAGGTTTAGTTATGATCATCCCCATTGATTAGAATAATAAGTATATGCATCATCAGTACTTCAATTCATGCTAGATATTAGACCACAATTCATGAGTTTCTGCCTTATTATAGTCATCTCTTGAATTGTCATGAAGGCCTTGTACACCTTGAATTGTCACCACACTGGTGGTCCCAATAGATCCACACAAGAGAACACCATCCTCTTCATGTAGGCGGTTGATATCCATCAATAGAGTCAAAGTTATAAGAGACTCCAAAATATGAAGATTGTCAACAAGCACATCTAGCTTTAGAGAGTCATATAGTCCAAAGTATTGGTGATGGTATACACAATGATTTCAACACAAGAACTATTGAAACCCTAGTAAAACTTTGGTAGGCCATTAAGCTTCATACTCTTCTTGTAGACAACCAAGAGTCCATTGTACTGATGCTCCCCTCCTTTCTTTATAGCGTTGGCCTCCTTAGCAAGGTGTGTTCTAATGTAGTCTAGGGAATACACAAAAAGAAAAATAGGAGGGAAGACACATTGGCTACTCTTGTGCATAATAGTATTCCCCCATTTCCCTACATGAACATCCTCCTTTACCAGAATGCATGTTGCACCCCCACCCTCCTTTTCATTCTTGAAAGCATGCAATGAAAATTCCTTTTTTTCCCACAATCCATGATAGTATATATTAAAGACTCATTTTTCTCCTTCTCTTGCCAAGTCAAGTACCATTCACCAATCAAGCATATTTGAATGAAGGTTGAGCTTTTTCCCATCCTTGTCCATGTTATCATTCACCACACTTATGGTCACACAACTTACATCCATTGAATCATGTATGGAGGTGTTCTCAAGAAAGCCATGAGCCACCTTTCTCATAGATACTGATCATTAACCATTATTCTATCCTTCCAAAGATGTAAAGGCACTCAAAAACAATGCTAAAAGCGTGTACTCATTAGTCGTACAATGCCACCCATTTCACCATCAAAAAATTTGGGCCCTTCATGCATGATCTCTTATTCATCTAACTCGGATCATCTATACAATCAATCTCACTATCCAAACCAAAATATATGGATAGTGTTGCTAACTTTAGCTACTCAAAACATCTAACACATGTCCTTTTTCCTAGGATTTTCATTAGTGGATGCATAACATCATGACATCCACCCTCTTCAAACCTATATATCCCTCTGATGTGCCACACTATGTAGCCACCTAGATCAGACACTAGTATGATCATTACCTTCTTTTTTTGAATAAGCAACCTCCCACTAGGATCAAATAGCCAAGTCATCGGTATATTTTGGCATGCATAACAATTCCAATCTCTAATTCCACCTAGATCATAAGGCATTGATAATTCATGACATCCCTCATTCATATAGCCTTTCATGGCTAAACCCATGAACTCACTAGATCCTCTGAGATCAAAGGGTAAACCAAAATACTAGTGTAATATCCTATATCTTTGAGTCTATGCATGGTTGGAGCATCCATCTGCACATTGGTGTATTCATCCAAAGCGTATATTTCTTTCATACCTTCAACTCTGATAGCATCATCCATCTTTTGCACATTAGCATCAATATGATCCATCATCACATCCCCATTAAGAATGTTAGATCTGTCAACCATAGCACTTATAATAGTCTCCTCTAGCATTACATCTATCAATGCATCTCCATCTTGAGCATCAATCTGCATAGTAAAAACATAGCAAAATCATGAATCAAAACCTCTACATAATCACAACCCTCCAACACTATGTCTAATTCTATAATTATAGGAAATATGTTCATAAGTATAGCATCCACCTTCATGTTAGATAGTAAAAAATCATCCTTAGAAAGAATATCTACATCATCAGTAATCTCTAGCTTTGTATCGGTATCTGCATTATCCTACATCACTTCAACGTCTAGAAGTGGAATCTCAAATAGTTCAATAGATAAATCAAGATTTTCCATACAAAATCTTAGCTTTTTGGGCACATTTACGTTCTTTTCAATATTTTTGAGCATGCTTGTAGTCATCCCAAGTTATACCATACATATGTCATATCTTCTAAACTTGTTCCTTTAACCCGCTCTTGCATGGAATTTGTGCGGGGATTCGTGAAAGTCACTCGCCGCAAGAACGCTTTGTGATGGGAGAACTAAACGTAAAATAATTATCCAAAAGAATTTTAGTTTGAGAAAATAAATTCTTTGATTAAAGATATAGACAAAATACAAAATCAAAAGACTCTCGGATATGATCAAAAGACATCAGCTCGATATGGAACTTGTTTCTTTTAAGCAAGCAAAGGTTCACTAGCCAATTAGACGACAAGGTTGTTCTTGGGTTACAACAATATTTGGTAGCAAGCAATATTCAGGAGCACCATGAAATGGCTCAATGTAATGTACTAAATTTATAGTGAGGCTTCTGAGCCTTGATTGTGTAGTGAATTGATGTGACCTTGTCAAGTTTGTAGTACCCTTTCACATCAATTGTGGCTTTTTGGGCATTGTTTACGAATATCTACACTCCCTTCACACCAATGCCTTAACTGTCTACAACTTGGCCACCAATAGAGATCCCAATTACTTGAAATGGCTCAGTGATAACAACATTGTCATGACCAACAGCTACTTCAATGGAAGTAGGTGAAACATCAAAGACTGTAATTTCTCCCTTGTAATAAGGCACAAGCTTGTATTGTCCACAAGGCAATGAACTGAAAATAAACTTCCCATTTGCATTTGATACGGCACATCACAAGGCTTTCTCATCAAACGGTGAATCCTCAAGGCCTTCAGGACATACATGCTGCTTTAATGCTGTACAATGTGTCCTAGCAAGAAAATATGCTTTGAAATAGAACTTCGTGCTCAATCATTTGTGATTTGAAGAGGACATGCAAAATTGAATCCATGCTATGCAACCAATCGAATGATGATCCACACAAAATTTATGAATGGAATGAAGAAAATGTGCCTAGCCTATCCACATGTGCTCGTGCGTCATGCAAAAATGCAAATAAAAACACACACACAACAAAAAATAAATTCCTAATGACGTTGACTAATGGTTTCAAATTCTTGGTGAAAAACTCCACCCTCATGTTCGCAGTGGTGGATGCGCAGCGTCACGACGCTGCTTTCATCAATGCATTCTAAACATTCAATCCTATAATTCTCTAGGACATCAAACTATTGCATCCTTTCTTCAAAATCTTTGATATGGTTACATATGTCCTATCCATTAAATAGACTCACTTCCTCTACAATCAGTTGAATTGCTTCCACTGCCAAATTCTCCGTCTACTCAGGCTTTTGTTCAGTAATTTCCTATTCTCGCATATCTATGACTAGATACAGTAACTGTATTTGTTCTACCTCAATAAATATTTGAACTACTCATACCCTACAATCCATATCCAAATCTTCATGCATAACTACATGTACATACTTTTCTACTAACTTCATCTACTCCCTAATGCATTCCTCTTAAAGTCCTTGTCAGCTTCATGATTCATACAGTCCCCATTCTACAACCTTGTCATGGCATCTCATATTGGACTCAACATCGATATATTGAAAGGACATGCACTGGTAGATATACACTTCTCTTGTTTTCACATATTTCTTTCTAAGGTTCCTTGATCATCATAAAATGCCATTGTTGAATGATAGCTATGATAACAAGGAGCTTTCAACTCCTTATGGTTGTAGGGAGGAGCCATAGACTACACTAAAGGAGTTCAATGATGGCGGTGCTAGCTCTCATGATAAGGATTTTGTACTTTTCATGAGGAGAGAGTAGGACTTGCAACAATGTTGCCTTTGCTCGATTGTCTTCTTAAGCATGGAAGCATGGAGAGAGACGCGGCTTGTTGGTGCCTTCTTAGAGTCAAATTTATAAATCCAATGGAGTATAGCTAAAAGGCAACCTTGTAGTCGAAGAAGATCACCATTGAGGTAGGCCACAAGCTAACATGAGGTTCAGATGATTGAGTGTGGAAAGAGCCCCTTGATAGGACTTCTTAAGGCTTGTTTGTCTTAAGTTGATCACTATGCCAAGCATAATTGCAATTCCATATGTGTTTTCTTACAAACATGCCTTACAAGCCAAAATGCCAACGTGTAACATGTTGTGTTGCTGTAGCCCAACACTTTGCATGCCACCCTTCTTTAGATTTAGCTCTGATCATGCCGATTGATTAGGATAATCAGCACATATCTAGCCGTCCAGAAATACGTACGGACGAACATATTAGAATAATTTTTAAAAAATACACAAACAAGCATTCGAATGCATACACCGACACTCATTTGGACGGGTTGCATGTAATATAATGTACCTAAGGTTAAAGCTCTCTCTTTTTAAGCTCAAAAAACGGTGGGTGGATCGATGGCCGTGCCGGGCGGGTAGGGTAATTTTTCTTCTTTTCTTTTGCTTTATTATCTTTATTATTTATTTTTAGTTTCTTTCTTTCTTTCTTGCGGCGGTTGGTTGTTTTTGTTCCGTTCGTTGTTGTTAAGGTTTTAAGCTCAAAAAACGGTGGGTGGATCGATAAGCTCAAAAAACGGTGGGTGGATCGATGGCCGTGCCGGGCGGGTAGGGTAATTTTTCTTCTTTTCTTTTGCTTTATTATCTTTATTATTTATTTTTAGTTTCTTTCTTTCTTTCTTGCGGCGGTTGGTTGTTTTTGTTCCGTTCGTTGTTGTTAAGGTTTTAAGGTGGTAAGGTCAGGGGGGCCGTCCCAAGCCCTCCCTGGAGCATCTCTCGTCCACGCGCCTTACCCCCCGCCGAGAGACAGCGCTCTCGGACGACGGGTGGCATGGAGATGGAGAGAGAGCTCACTCGGCCCGGCCATCGTCTCTGGCCGTTGCATCGTATCCCCACCGACTCGAGGTCTGCAACAAGGAGAGCCCACCGGGGACAGATGAAGTGGGAGCCGCCCCTCTCCGCACACTTTATAAGCAAAGCTCGGATTACGCGCCGTTGCATGTGGGATACGCGGGATGCAACAATGTTCAAGGATAAGACATCATATCATCCCACGTAACGAACGCAATAAGCCTCTCTCTCTCTCTCTCTCTCTCTCAAAAGGTGAAGACATGCCCTTTCTCCATTGCCTTGTAGCACTACCCTATCAATGTCTTTTGTACACATCCTAACATCTTAGTGTGGCCTCCCTCTAAATGTGATGTAGGTTTTAGCCCGTGTGTAGCCAACTTTCGATTAGCCACACAAAAGGGGTGTCACTGAGACTTACACTTGTTGGAAATAACTCCTACATGAAGTGGTCCATGTTTTCGCACCAATGGAGGGTTTTCTTGAACATGGAGAAGGCCCTCGGGGCTGACCAACACATGGCACAAATTGAGGGGCACATTGCATGATGCTCTAGCTCATGCTTCGTTGCCTTGAATTTAAAAACATGTGCAAAATTAGAGCTAATTTTTTATACTCATCTCACCTTAACTCAAAGTAGTGTGAATTCTTATACCTAATAGCTTCCAATGCATTTCTACAACGAACTATGACAAAATCTTCTTTACTTTGAAGCCACAATAGGCCTTCAACCTCCAACTTGTGCTATGGAACATGGGGAATTAGAAGTTTTTCTTGTTGATGAACAAGATAGACAAGGCCATAGCAGGCAATGATATAGCCAAATTGCTCATTAAGTCAGTGTAGACTCATTGGAAGACATCAAGGTCATGAGTGGACTTGCACAAGTACAAGCATCACAGTTTAAATCCTTTTCTGGAGTGTGGCTCAAGTCTTAACACTCCTAACAATAATATTTTTATTACCTAGATGCACTATTGGAGTGTGAGGGCACATGTCAAATAGCAAAGACTAGGTAGTTTCTATGCTTGTATTGTGAGTTAGTGTGAGCACCTCCAATGCAACACAAGTACACAATACCACAAAGTTTAAATCCATTCGTAGAATGTGATGCAAGCCTTTAATAGACATAAAAATGGATGTTTTATAGCCTAGACGTACTATTGGAATGCAAGTGCAAGCCTTCAGTACTAGCAATAGCAAATCCAAGAAAATTGTATGCTTGTATTATGAAAGAAAGTGCAAGCCTCTAATACAACATAACACAAATGAATAATCCTAATATCCTATTTCTATAGTGTGAGGCATGCCTCTAATCCACACATATACAAAGGGAGACTAAAATTCTAAAAATACTTTTAAAGTATGAGGGAGACCTCTAGCACAACAAAAGTATTTAAAATAGAAAATGATTTTTAAATAATATTCTAAAATTAAAATAAAATTATCCCTAAAAATGTACCTATGGACTACCATTAGTTGAGCTGGAGGCGAAGCAGAAAGGGAAAAAACTAGTCAAAGGCTTTCAAAATGAATAAAATGTTTTGAAACCTTCATTTATGTACTTAATTTTTTGTTTGTAAGTCTTACGATCAAAAGCTTTTGATCACTACTCCAATAATAGATGATAATGATGATCGTAGTCTTTGGCTCCTATACACTTTTCCAATAACTTAATTCACTCCCTACTACATTCTTCTTAAAGTCCTTGTCAGGTTCATGATTCATATAGTCCCCGTTTTGAAACCTTGTCACGGCGTCTCATATTGGATTCAACATTGATATTGAAAGGATGTGTACTGACCAGTAAGAGACTCAAGGAAGAGAAGGAAGACTGGTAGAATTAGATGAACAAGGAGAGACATTTTGAATATTATTCACTATATTATGAAAAACCCGGATTACAATCCTTGTCAAGAGATTTGCATCCAAATCACAAATTCATATGAGAATATCCTAGATGTTAGCACTCTAATTCATCCAAGGACTTCCCTGGATTAGGAGTAGTCAATGCTAACCCCGAACTATGCTTAGCCCTTAACTTCATTTGAGCATAAAATTATTCAAGAGTGATCAAAACTAAGCCCTTTTTTGTTACCCTTGATCAAGTCACTTCAAAACGCGAAGCATGTTTTCTGACATGAAATAGAACCCGCCTACTTCCTTCATTGTTTTCTTACCATTGTAAAGCACTGATCCACACATAAACAAAGTTAAGATGGAAAGTGATAGCTACATCAATATCATTGCTCCACATCTCCAATGCATGCAAATTAAGTGTAGCTTCCTTTTCCTCTTAGGGTATATATATGCTTCTCTTATTGTCACTTATTTCTTTCTAAGGTTCCTTGATCATCATAAAAATGCCCTTGTTGAATGATTACTATGATAACAAGGAGCTTTCAACTCCTTATGGTTATAGGGAGGAGCATAGACTACACTAAAGGCATTCATGGCAGTGCTAGCTCTCATGATAAGGATTTTGTACTTTTCATGAGGAGAGTAGGACTTGCAATAATGTTGCCTTTACTCGATTGTCTTCTTAAGCATAGAAGCATGGAGAGAGACTCGGCTTATTGGTGCCTTCTTGGAGTCAAATTTATAAATCTAGTGGAGTAAGCTTAAAGGCAACTTTGTAGTCAGAGAAGATCACCATCAAGGTAGACCACAAACTATCATGAGGTTTAGATGATTGAGTGTAGAAAGAGCCTCTTGATAGGACTTCTTAAGGCTTTTTTGTCTTAGGCTGATCACTATGCTAAGCATAATTGGAATTCCATTTGTTTTTTCTTACAAACATGCCTTACAAGCCAAAATGCCAACCTGTTACATGTTGTGTTTCTATAACCCAACACTTTGCATGCCACCCTTCTTTAGATTTAGCTCTGATCATGTTGATTGATTAGGATAATTAGCATATGTATCATCAACACTTGAATTTGCACTAGATATTAGACCAGAATTTATTAATTTCCACATCACTATAGTCTCCTTACGAATTGTCATGAAGGTGACATCCCTTTTGAATTACCACGACACTCATTGTCCAAATAGATCCACACTAAAGAATACTATTGTCTGTGATCATCTTCAACACAGTCAAAGTTAGAAGCAACTCCAAAAGATGAAGATTGTCACCAAGCACCTCTAGATTTAGAGAGTGGTACAATCCAAAGTATTTGCCATGATATACACATTGAATTCAATACAAGAACTAGTGAAACATTGATAAAGGCCTGGTACACCGTCAAACTTCAAAGTCTTCTTGTAGACAACTAAGAGTCCAATCAATTGGCACTCCCCTCCTTTCATTGCAGTCTTGGCCCCCTTAACAAGGTGAGTTCTAACATAGTCTAGGGAATACACAAAAATGAAAGTAGAAGGAGAGATGCACTAGCCGCTCTTTCCCATAATAACATTGTTTGACTCCCCTTCATGAAGATCCTCCTTTATCCAAAAGTCATGTTGCACTACAACCCTCCTTTATGTTCTTGAAAGAATGCAAGGAAAATCCCTATTTTTCCCACAAAGCATACAAGTAGATGTAAAATACATGTTTTACTCTTTCCCTTTATTCTTCTACAAGTCATGCATCATTTGCCAATTAACCATATTTCAATGAAGGTTAAGTTATTTCTCATCCTTTTCTATGTTATCATTCACCATGCTTATGGCCATTGAGCTTATACTCATTGGATTATGCATGGAGGTGTTCCCAAGAAAGCTAGGAGCTACCCTTTTCATATATTTTTATCCCTGACCATTCCTTCTTTTTCTCCAAAAATGCAAAGATACTCCAAAACAATGCTAAAAGCATGTACTCAGTAGTTGTACACAATGCCACCTGTTTCACCATAAAAAACATTGGTCCCTTCATGCATGAGCCCTTACTCACCTAACTTAGATTTTCTATACAATCAATCTCAAGAGGCAAACCAAATATATGAATAGTGCCGTTGACTTCATCCACTCAAAATATCTAACTTGTGTCCTTCCACTTAGGGTTTTCACGAGTGCATGCATAGCATCACATCAACAACGGTAGCTAGTAGCTAGTATTTCTTTCTCTCATATCCCTCATAGTTGGAATCATACTCCTATGGTTGATTGAATTGAGGACGAGTTCTCCCTCTTCACCAAGCACAATCATGAGGAATGTAGCAACTAGGAGGCATGTGTTTGTTTGTGTTAGATACCTCATAGTTGGAATCATGCTCATATGGTTGATTGAGCATACATTTGTTTTTTATTGGTAATTTCTCTTTACCAAAAGGTTTTTGGTTCATTTTAATTTATGTCATCAATAACTTTGTTAAGATAGGTGCTTTCAATTTGGGGGCACAAGAAAAATGAAACCACTTATGCAAAAGAGATGCATGCATTTGTTTTAAGTAAGAATGCATGAAGTTACAAGCAATGGCACTCTTATATTGATGGTGTAGCCTTAATATTTAGGTAGTGCATGAAGTTAAAAGCAAATATTTGGATTCGATGATCATTTTTAAATTGTCTTTTTTAGGCATCCGTTATTGTGTTTCTCGCTTGGAAAAGAAAGATTACTTACATCAAGCATAGGTGATTCTTGAAGAGCAAAAATAATATACCAACGAGTTACTTTATCGCGTGTGATCCACTCGTTATAAATTGTTTTAAGTTCTTCAAAGATAGATCCTTCAATTGCAAGGGTATTATCATGAGCCTAGTCAATTGGTTGAGGCAAACATTCATAATTACCAAGAACAATATCATGCAAGTCATTGCCTTCAAGGATTAGCAGCGTGTTTACTTTCCATCCAAGGAATCCTTGTCCTTGAAAGTGAGGGATAGAACATTGTCCAGAAGTAAATGAGTTAACCATTATAGAATTTGACATATCTAGCTAAGAGAATAAGTGCAATATGAGATCACAAAATATACACACCATAGTTGAAACAATGACAAAAGTACAACACAAAAAACTATGTTGTAAAGAAAGACATTTAGTTCAAAAAGCATACTCCAAAAGAAAGAGACCCAAGATAGATGAAATGTGGGCAAGAATAAAGCAACCCATAATAGAAAAAACCTGTGCAAGAATAAACTGGCCCAACATAGATGAGAAAACATTACCGCTTTACTTTTTGGCCAAGAATAGATGATGGTCTAGAAAATTTTGGTAGAAACTCAAGAGTGAGTAATCATGACGAAACTTGTGTCATAGAAGTCTGCATGAAAATCTATTGTTTTATTTATTTCTTGTTTCAAGTCCAATTTACTTGAACTGATATAACTTTTGACACAGAACTCCAAATTAAGTAGGGATTTGCTAAAAGAAAGCTTGTGAGTCCTAACACATCAAAAAAACTATTTTTCTTGAGAAATGCATTCCCAAATAGAAACTTTTAGGGTGTCCAAGCAAGGCATATCTACAATTCAATATATATGCAATCTAAAGACCTAGTCTAGATAGGGTGAGCTATATATAGTTTTGACAATCTTTTGTCTGAATTTTGATGGTACTATGTCTATGTCATGAGTTACAAGACACTTATGTCTGAGTCTTGATGGTACTATGTCTATGTCATGAGTTATAAGACATTCATGCTCTCATGATAGCCTAAAATGGTAACTTGTACCAATAGAACTAATTGTAAACTGGCTTAGGAGGTTGGGCTCAAGCTATGATAGCATGTCACATTATATTATGAGTTGAAAATTGATACTTAACAATACATGGACTGATTAGGACTACATCCATGTAGATTGTAGCATGTGACAACTAAGGTGGGAAACTCCAAGAGTTTTATAGAAAGAGTCATTAAGCTTGGTAACAATGGAGGATGGAGAGAACACAACTATGTTAGACATGACCATACTATTGTATATCTTGATATGTGGTTTCTTATTTTTATTCTCCTTCCACAATGAAAGGAAGCATGGCTGTGGACACTATTCTTCTTTTCCTTCCCATTTGAAGTAAACATAATGGCCATATTCTCTCCATTTATAAGAACTACATGAGTAGATGGGTTGCCTTCTTCTCCTTTTATTCTAAACCATGGAGAGCTTTCTTGATCATCTAAAGTAGATTTCTCATACTACAGGGTTTGGTTAAGAAGAGTGATGTGTGTGTGTGTGTGTGTGTGTGTGTGTGTGTGTGTGTGTGTGTGTGTGTGTGTGTGTGTGTGTGTGTGTGTGTGTGTGTGTGTGTGTGTGTGTGTGTGTGTGTGTGTGTGTGTGTGTGTGTGTGTGTGTGTGTGAAGTATTGTAATGGAAAAGGAATAAAGCTACTTTAGAAGACCAACTCATGAAGGTCTTTGAAGACCATACCATGCTCAAAATGAACCTATCAACCCCTTGAGCATTGGAGGCCATTGATTTACTTTGAAGAAGATATGAGCTTGAGTGTGTTGTTATAGAGTGTTTTTCCAACCTTTCACCCTCTCTTATGGGTAGTTAAAGAAATATTTTGGTTCGAAGAAGTTGAGTAAGAAGTTGATGTTGCAACCTCAAGAAGAAGATTGTTGAGCTATTTGTATGACCAAATGAGGTTGTTTTGCATCTCAAAATTAAATAATAAAGGCATAAGTTATTGAGGAACTTGGTAAGGCTTCTGTGATAATCATGTGATGCAACATTTCCATGGCGCCATGAGACTCATATAAGCTGAGAATTTATGTATTAATCTTGCATTGTGCAAAATGGGTTTCTTTGCGAGTTCATGCATGTTGTTGGAATTTGGCTTTGAGGAAGAGGTGCTTAGAGTGGTGCTACTTATCTTGTATATGGTCCTATAGGGGTTATCTCTTTTTTGGTGTCTTTAAAGTTTTGTGTAATATCCCCACCTCGCATAGAGGGGTTATCTCTTTTTTGGTATCTTTAAAGTCTTGTGTAATATCCCCACCCCGCATAGGAATCCCCCCTCTAAAAACAAATAAAAATTATTGAAATTCCCCCTGTCATTGCGGAACAGGTGGCAGGGGGAGGAAGAAGGAGACGATGGTGACAAGAGGGATGATGTGGAAGAAGAAGAAGTAGATGACTAGAGGAGGAAGACAATGACGGCATGGAGGAAGAAGGAGATGACACCAGGGAATACGTGCAAGATGACGTGAAGTAGGAGTGGAAGTTGACGTCGATGAAGGAGAAGAAGGCGATGATGTCGAGGGGGAGGCCACATGGCCTACCAACCCTCCCCCTTGGGCATATCGAGCCCTCACGGTCACCTGGAGGGGCTAAGAAGCCCCACGGCCATATGGATGGTGACAAGTGGTGGGCACCACCACCTCCTTGTTGAGATATCGAGCTCCACTCGTGATACGCCAGGGTGACCGTTGTATATTTATGTCACCGACTTGTCAGTTGCAGACGCGGTTGGTACACCGCCCATGAATAATAGCTACATGATAGCTATCCTTATCTACTCTAGTTCGTGGCTCAGTTAGTATGCCACCTTAGTTAGTTGAGTTTGGTTTGAGACCCATATATAGGGTTCTTCTATTTCTTTGTACTTGAGTTCTTTTGGCTTACACAACTAAGAAGAGGAAAACTGTTTTCAGCCTCCACCCTTGTGTGTCTTCCCCCATTGTGCAAGCAAGAAAGCTTCAAGCGAGACTCCTTCCTTCTCTCCCACAATCTTGACATGGTATCAGAGCCTTGTTCGTGGTAAGGAGCTCAAGAAAGCAAGCCAAGCTCGCGGTGGTCTGGTAAGAGGAGCAGTGTTGCTTTCATTTCCTGTTTTGGGAGCAGATCTCTGCAGGTAGCACAGCCGGAAATTGCAGGAGTGCATTGTCTCAGGTTGAGACGCCCTTCGCGGTGAAGCAAGAGGGCAGTATATGCTGCGGGCGAGGGCTTTAGCCCTCGGCGACCTTGTTTTTTTGATTTGAGGGCATTTCGGGGCCTGTTTTGCAGACGGAAGTTTTCTGCACGCACTCAAGAAAAGGCTCAGTTTTATGCTGTGCGACCACTGTTCTACAGGTCGGTGAAAAGTTACTGTAGAAATTGCATCGTATGCTTGTGCACAGAGACATTGGGAGTTTCAGAATCATCCTTGGTTCCTGTTTATGCAAAATCGTCACTAGGAAGTGACTGTGTGGTTAAATACCACTTTCGCCAGTTTTGCAGATTTGCCCTTGTGAGGGTGAAGCTGTGTTTTTTGCAGTGACAGAATTTCTTGCAGTATTCTGTAATGGCGTCTGATTCTCTTTCACAGATTGTCACTGAAAAGCTTGACAAGAACAACTTCCAGGCATGGAAGTTTAAAATGACGAATTTCCTTATGGGAAAAGGATATTGGGAATTTGTTGCAGGAAATGAAGAAGAACCAGTTCTTCCTGATGTTCCCAATCAACAACAAATGCAGGCATTTAAAACATGGCATGAGAGAGCCAGGAAAGTTATGTATTGGCTGTCTATCAGTATTTCAGACTCTATGATTGTGCATATTCAGGATGCAAGTACGCCAAAGGAGGCATGGGATACTTTGTCAAAAATGTATAGCACAAATACGCAAGCCAGGAAAATGCAGCTCAAGCAAGAGTTGCATAATGTGCAAAGAGAAAGTATGAGCATCAACGACTACCACATGAAGGTGAAGAAGATTGCAGATGCACTTGCTTCCATTGGGTCGCCAGTGGAAGATGATGATTTAGTTTCCGTGACCTTGAATGGTCTAGGAAAGGATTATGCACAGTTTCGGACATCCATTTCAGTTCGTGAAAGATTTCCTGATTTTGAGGAGTTGATTGCTCTTCTAATTTCTGAGGAACAGAGAAATGGTGGTGCATCTTCTTCAGGAGGAACTTCAAAAGAAGCTGTCTTCTACTCAAATGCTGGAAGAGGTAGAGGCAGAGGTAGAGGAGGCCGATTTGGAGGCCGTGGCAGAAATCAGAATATGCAGCAAACTCAAGAAAACCAGTCCTATGGAGGAGGACGTGGTAACTCTAGAGGCAGGGGGAGCCAAAGAGGTCGTGGTGGATGGCAAAGAGGCCAAAATGCAAACAGTAATGTTGAATGCTACTACTGTGGTAAAATGGGTCATATGGCTAAAGACTGCTATAAAAAGCAGAATGACATCATGAATGGAAAACTGCAACAAGGGAATTATGCATCTTCTAGTAGACAGGGTGATGACAGAAATGAGCATTTGTTCATGGTGCAGCACATGAACAATTCTATGACAAGTGCAGAAGAAAGCAATGATGTATGGTATGTTGACTCAGGTGCATCAAACCACATGACAGGTCATGCAGAATGGATGGAGGATGCAAGGAAAATGGAAAAACCAGGATTTGTGGAGACTGGTGATGATACTGCACATCCTATTGTGCAGATTGGAAAAATTCCCTTGTCTATGCAGGGTGGAAAAAAGAAATACCTGTCCGATGTATTTCATGTCCCGAATATCACCAAGAATCTGGTTTCAGTTGGTCAAATGGTTGAACAGGGCTTGCAGGTCAGATTTAATCCTCATGGATGCTTTGTTGAGGATATGAAAAATAAAGGTCGCTTGATAGCAAAAGGAAAGAAGAAGGGCAGAATGTTTACATTGGATGCAGACATGTCTGAATTGAGTGCAGCAATGTTTGCACATGGGACCGGTGTAGTTGCAGATATTGATATCTGGCATAAACGCATTGGTCATGTTAATGTACAGCGACTTAAATCAATGCAGGCCCAAAATATTGTTCCAGGATTGCCCAAATTCAAGGTTGCAGAAATGCATAAGGTATGTGAAGCCTGTCAGTTTGGAAAACAGGCAAGGAAACCATTTCCTAGACATGTTCAAGAGAGTGAGAAGCCATTGGAATTAATTCACTCTGATGTGTGGACAACTAAAGCTGCATCTCTTGGAGGTTGTCATTATTTTGTCAGTTTTATTGATGACTATAGTAGAAAAGTTTGGGTGTATTTTATGAAAAAGAAAAGTGAAGTTTTTGGGCATTTCAAAACTCTTAAAGCTATGGTTGAAAAAGAAACAGGCTTGCAGATAAAATGCCTAAGGTCAGATGGAGGGGGAGAGTACCTCTCAAATGAGTTTGCAAAGTTCTTGCAGGAGCATGGCATAAAGCAGCAATATTCATGCAGTTATACCCCACAACAAAATGGAATTGCAGAAAGGAAAAACAGGCATATTGGAGAGGTATCTCGTGCCATGCTCAATGAAAAAGACTTGCCATATTTTTATTGGGCTGAAGCAGTTGCTACAGCAGTCTACATAATGAACAGGACTCCCACTGCAGCAATACATGGAATGACTCCAGAGGAGAGGTATACTGGTAGGAAACCAGATATTTCTCATTTGAAAATTTTTGGTTGCATTGCCTATGTACATGTGCCAGATGAGCTGAGATCCAAGTTGGATCCAAAAGCTGAGAAGTGCATCTTTATTGGTTACTCTCTGCAGCAAAAAGGGTATAGATGCTATAACCCTTCTACTCGTAAGTTTACAGTGAGCAGAGATGTTGTTTTTGATGAGATGAGTAGCTGGTATAAACCAGTAAATGTGATTGATGATGAAGATGCACAAAATGGTAATGCTACACAGAATTCACAGCAGCAGTCACAAAATATTAGTGGACCTGGAGCGTCCTCTAGCAGTGGTTCACATTCTTCACCATGGACAGGCAGATTGAGATCAGGAGAATCTTCTCAAAGCAATGCAGATAGTGGTATGCAGGTATCACGAAAAGGAAAAGAGAAGGTTGATCAGCCCATGTTTGATGTGAATGCAGGTCACTCTTATGTGGATGGTGAATCCAGTGGCTCAGAACAGAGCATTGATGATGAGTTGGGTATTCCTTCTATTGTTACACCTGGAGTAAGGAAGACCAGGGATGTTTTGAGAGCACCTGGGAGTGAACCTACTTTGCGCAGGTCTACAAGAGCTATGTATCCTGTGGATAGGCTGAAATATGATGGATTTACAGCCATTCACTATGCATATATGGTCAAAGTGATACAGGAACCAGAACCCACATCTTTTGAGCAAGCCATGGGAAAAGAAAAATGGGAGAAAGCCATGGATGAAGAAATGGATGCCTTGGAAGCAAATGCTACATGGGAGTTAGTACCTTTGCCTAAAGGTAAGAATGCAATTGGCTGTAAGTGGGTTTATAAGGTGAAGCACAATGCTGATGGTTCTGTGAACAGATACAAGGCAAGATTAGTAGTCAAGGGGTATGCACAAACATATGGCATTGACTATGAAGAAACATTTAGTCCGGTTGCAAGGATGGCAACCGTAAGAGCAGTCATTGCTATGGCTGCATCAAAGGGATGGTCTTTACATCAGATGGATGTAAAGAATGCCTTCTTGCATGGTGATTTGCAAGAAGAGGTCTATATGGAGCAGCCACCAGGTTATGTGCATGCTTTTCATCCTGAGTTTGTTTGCAGGTTGAAGAAAGCCTTGTATGGCTTGAAGCAAGCACCTAGAGCATGGTCTGACAAGATTATCTTGTCACTATTGGCTTTCAAATTTCCAAGGCAGATTTCTCACTTTATGTGAGAAAAACAGAGAAAGGTATTATGCTGCTTGTCATTTATGTTGATGATTTGATTATGACAGGTGACAGTGATGAAGATATCCTTCATGTGAAAATGCTATTGAAGCAGAAGTTTGAGATGAAGGATTTGGGAGAGCTGCGTTATTTCTTGGGCATTGAGGTGATTAGATCACCAAGTGGGATACAGCTCTTGCAGAGGCAGTATGGATTGGACATGCTGTCCAAATATGGGATGACAGGCTGTAAGCCTATTTCAGTTCCTTTGGAGCAAAATGTGAAGCTGAGCACAGATGCAGGTGAGCTTCTAGAAGACCCTACTATGTACAGACGCATAGTAGGAAGTTTGATTTATATTACTATTACCAGGCCAGATTTGAGCTATGCTGTTGGATTGGTAAGTCAGTTTATGCAGGCTCCAAGGAAACCACATTTGGATGCGGCTAGACGCATACTTAGGTATGTGAAGTCCACATTGCAGTATGGACTATTTTATGAGACTGGGGTTCAGATACAGTTGCATGAATACACTGATGCTGATTGGGCTGGTAGTATTTCTGATAGACGATCTACCAATGGATATGTATTCTTTTTTGGGAGTGCTGCAGTCACTTGGAGCAGCAAGAAACAGCCTACAGTTGCCTTGTCGAGCACAGAGGCTGAGTACAGGGGTGCAGCAATGGCTGCATGTGAGGTAGCTTGGTTGCATAAGCTACTTTATGATATGCATCAGTCTACAGATGGGCCAGTTGTCATTTATTGTGACAACATGAGTAGTATACACTTGGCAAATAACCCAGTCTATCATGCTAGAACAAAGCACATTGAGGTGCATTATCACTATGTGCGAGAGAGGGTTTTACTAGGTCTTATTGATCTAGTTTATGTCAGCACAGAGGATCAGGTAGCTGACATATTCACGAAGGCATTGGGCGCAGAGAAGCTGCGCAAGTTCAGAGACCTGCTTGGTGTGCAGGAATTGGGATTGAGCTCGAGGGGGAGTGTTGAGATATCGAGCTCCACTCGTGATACGCCAGGGTGACCGTTGTATATTTATGTCACCGACTTGTCAGTTGCAGACGCGGTTGGTACACCGCCCATGAATAATAGCTACATGATAGCTATCCTTATCTACTCTAGTTCGTGGCTCAGTTAGTATGCCACCTTAGTTAGTTGAGTTTGGTTTGAGACCCATATATAGGGTTCTTCTATTTCTTTGTACTTGAGTTCTTTTGGCTTACACAACTAAGAAGAGGAAAACTGTTTTCAGCCTCCACCCTTGTGTGTCTTCCCCCATTGTGCAAGCAAGAAAGCTTCAAGCGAGACTCCTTCCTTCTCTCCCACAATCTTGACACTCCTCCCCACTTCCCCTTCGTTATAAAACCCCCCCCCCCCCCAATGGAAAGAAAGAAGGGCCTCGATGCTAAATGGCACTACATAGAGAGAGAGAGAGAGAGAGATCAATGCAGTATACTTTGATAACCTCATTGTTAAGCTGATGAATGTCATCCAAAAAGACAAAGAGGATATTTGAGACTACATCACACATGTAAGGAGCCTCTAGAAGAGGATACCTCTAACAGAGCAACCCAATGAGAGAGCCAGCTTGTCGACCATATTCATTAATGGGATTTGCAATGAAGAACTCTATAAGTCCCTAGTGAGAAACTCAAACATGAAAGGGATGTGCTTGCAAGAGTCTTTGTGGAGGCCATATGGATAGAAGACTTACTCTGGGAGAGAACCTCTTGAGCTGCACAGCAAGGTAGTAATGCCAAAAGAGCTACAACAACTAGTGAATGAGCAGTCACCAATGAACAAGAAAAAGGAAAGAGTTGACTAGAACCAAGCTATAGGAAACCTAAAATCAGAGCTATGGCCAAGCTACAAGAATCAATACAAAGGTCAGTGTGACCTTGCGCACAATGTGTGCAGTGTGGGAAAAACCACCTACCATCTTAATATCCCAATCATAGATCAAGATCTTGTGCCAATTATAGAAGATTCAATCATGATGCCATGCATTGTCAATTGCCAAAATGATTGCCCTACCAACTACCTTACACTCAATCATACTATCTAGTAGTTAGGCAACCATACTTTAGAAGGGGATTCCCATTGGCTCTCCCTACACCTAGCAATTCAAAGCCAGTCACCCTGATAATAGATATCAACCCAACAAGAATCCCTAGACCATTAAGACCTATCGTGACCCATCTATCTAGTGATGCTTTGGCACTTACCCTTTCCCTCTTATTCGCAAGCTTAACCTCCCCCAATCATGATAGAAGAGAGTCACCCTAGCATGCCATCTCTCTAACAAGAGAGAGAGAGAGAGAGAGAGAGAGAGAGAGAGAGAGAGAGAGAGAGAGAGAGAGAGAGAGAGAGAGAGACACACACAGACTCATAAGCTGAAAGTACAGCCCCAAAATAAAGGGTGACACATACTAATGGTAATCCCGCATCTAACAATGGAGTCACCGGTCAGGGCATTACCATTAATACAAATATAATGTTGAGTATGGATAATTCATCTCCGAATACCTAGGTACTAATTGCCATCTCTGCTATTCATTGAGACATAGGCATGTGCATGAATTCATTTTAACAAGTAGCTTGAATTTATTTTTCAATAGTTAATGAACTCATAGGGGGATGGTAGGATAATTCTTTTCGCGTTAGGTTCTCGATAACCATCAATGACCTTGCATAGATTTATGCATATGGTGCATTGAGGTTTGCACAAATACTTGTACCCAAATACAATCATGGCATCCCAGCGCTATGCGACAAAATCATACGTAGTATGAAAATCATATAAGTTTACCTTGAGGGTTACGCACATAGACAGTACATGCATGGGAAAGATTATTTGAAACATACATCAATGGTACATGAAATGATCTTTCATTAAAAGTCTTGTATCTATCCTATGAAGGTTTCACATAAAATAATGGTTAAGGAGTTTACCTTGTGCTACCAAACCATGAGTTGATTACAACTCGCACAATAATTCGGGAATTATTTTACATTGGAAGATAGTCTTGCATCATTACAAATTTGTCTCGCATTCTTTGCCTTACGAGAAAGGAAGATAAAGTCGAGTTAAAATTTTGCATAGTATTGCTCTTTGATCCCAAGGGGGAGAGCAAATATGCAACGAAAAGGTTATCGCGACTATTCTTGTAATGTTTGGGAAAGAATACCATTGTTTTTGTTGAATTGTTGTTTGAATGATTATTCGAAGTGCCTGTGATTGATGGTAAATTCATGGCGGGGGTCTATGATGACAAATTTCCATGGTGATAAAGGAATGTTCTCTTGGAAAATTATATAAGGGTTGACTACCTTGACTGTGCTTGATTCTTAAATGATTTAATTAAGGAAAGGTTCTTTGCACGGGTGGATCACCTCCAAGATCGCACTCTGGATCAACCCGAAAAGTGCACCACTCGATTCACGACTTGAAGGTCGAGTGATGAAAAGGCCAACCACGGGAATAATGTTTTCACTCTTAGGCAGCTTGCGGGTCAAGTGGAGCTCTGGACACCCCTTGCCAAGTCCAAAACAGAGTTGAGGACCTCCGTGGCCCCAACATTTGTGTGGCATTGGAAGATCCTATTCGAGATAAAGGATGTAAATTGTGGTGCCATGTGATTTGGACTAGTTACTTCTGTAGAAGTGACATGTAAATTCTCATATATGGGAAGGGAGCAAATATTAACTTGAAGATAAATTAAGGAACTTGTTTGCCAAAAGGATTGGTTGCTCTATATTCGAGTCTCTACTATAAATTATGCAAACAAACCTTGATTATTAAAATGATTAATTAAGGAATATGGTTTTAAATGTCACACATAAATGTGATAGGACATAATTAAATAACTAAAGAATGCCTATTGAGGGAAGTGGGTGGACGGAACCCTTGATGCGTCCATTCTACAATAGGGTGGTCTGAGAGAACTGGGAGGCTTCTCACCAAGTTTTATCGACATTCGATCCTTAGGAATTGTTAGATTAGAACCCCAATTCATACTGTTTTAGGGGACCGGAATGGGACTATGCTCTATCGGCAAAGAGATTGAGTGGTACATCCCTCTTGTTTCCCATTCTCTTTGAACCAAGTGTGGCATGGGTCTACTTCGACTTGGTATCTCTACATAAACTAGGATGTTCAAGACCACCCGACGCTAGAATGTTGTTAGGAGACCTTGACCACTAGGGACTCAAATGTTAGGTCGATGCCAGTGGGTGTCAAGATTGTGGGAGAGAAGGAAGGAGTCTCACTTGTAGCTTTCTTGCTTGCATAATGGGGGAATACACACAAGGGTGGAGGCTGAAAATAGTTTTTTTCTCTTCTTAGTTGTGTAAGCCAAAAGAACTCTATATATGGGTCTCAAACCAAAGACAACTAACTAAGGTGGCATACTAACTGAGCCACGAACTAGAGTAGATAAGGATAGCTATCATGTAGCTATTATTCATGGGCGGTGTACCAACCGCATCTGCAACTGACACGTCGGTGACATAAATGCACAACGGTCACCCTGGCATATCATGAGTGGAGCTCGATATCTCAACAGTGGGTTCGTCGGCCATGAACATTCCGTTGTGAGGTAGACTCAAGAAACCCTAGGTGACAAACCCCATTAAATTCCATGGGAGTGCCGGGCAGCATCGCTTAGATTCCTCTCTCAGTGGACCGCTAAAAATGTGCCTTGATATCTGATAGGCAGGCATGTCACATCTTGCTAGGGCTTTTGTGAGGGGTTGTGGGCTCTTGGTTGTAAAAATTACATGGTGCAGCAAATAGAATCTGAGAAAGAGATAGAGATAGAGAGTACACAATAGATAAGAGGAGAATTAGAAAATTTATTTACCTCCAAACAACTGATACAAAGATGTCTCTGTCCACCTGTGCACTTCCCTTATGAAGCTTAGATGGCGATCTAGACAGAAGATAGGTGAAGAGCTTAAGGCTAGTTGGAACAACTCTGACTGGGTGAAAGATAGGTGATCGATGGCTGTGAAGGGATTTAGCTTTTATAGACCGCGAAGGCAATTAGGTCGGCATGACCAACCTACCATATGAGTCTCTAATAGTCGGCCATGGAATATTCCCTTTACCATCGGACCAAGGGCGCTGCCCTCAGACCCCCGCCAGGGGGGCTGCTGGCCCCCCTAGGGCCCCCTTTAACTCCCTTACCCTGCAACTCGATGCAGTGTGCATCGAGTTGCTACCAGCTTAACTACTCAGTCCAACCCAAAGATTAGACCCACAATGGTCACCTTTTTTCCATCCGGTCACATAGACCTCATCTGATATACAAGTCAAGACTCAACCAATATCCGGGCTCACATTTGGCTTCTCCTCATAATGGGGGCCTTACAACTTTGAGCACCATAGATCATTGGTCGCACCTTATGAGGGTGGGGCATTGAGCATATCTAACACCCCCCCTCAATGTCCACCCATAGGTGAACTATCTCCTCGGCCCAATGCCTAGTCTCTAAAGATAAACTTAAAGCAGATCCTTCGTAAGTGCCTTGGTGAAGATATCCACTCCATTCTCTTCTGTTGGACAGTAGACCGGTTCCATTATCCCATCCTCCATCAAATCACACACATAGTGATACTGGATCTCTATATGTTTGGTGCATGCATGAAACACTAGATTTTTGGCAATGGCGATGCAACTCTGATTGTCACATCTCAGCATAGTTGGTTCTTCATCCTACACTCCCATATGTCATAGGATCCTTCTCAACCATATTGCTTCACATGCAGCAAAACAAGCTGCCTTGTGCTCTGCTTCGGTAGAAGACAATGCCACTGTTGGCTGCTAATCCAAGAGAAAATTCCTGAACCCAAAGAGAAACAATAACCAAAAATTGACTTCCTAGAATCACTGTCTCCTACCCAATCTGAGTCACAATTCCTCACAAGAGAAGTTCCAGAGTATGTGATACCATGGTCAAGAGTTTTCTTCAAGCATTTGAGCACCCGCATCTCAGCCTTCCAATGACTCTCATGAGATTTGTTTGAGAACCTGCTCAAAACACCAACAACAAAACTGATATCTAGTCTGGTGTTATACAAGTACATCAGACTATTGACCATCCTCTTGTACCTCCCAATGTCTGCCAGTGATGATGTATCCTCACGGATAACTTTGCATTCACCTCCATAGGTGTAGCTATCTCCTTGCACTCGGTCATGCCAAATGCCTTCAAGATCTCCCATGCATACTTCTTCTGAGAGATGAAGATCTTTCCTGGCTCTTGCTAGACTTCAATTCCCAAACAATGGTGCAGCAAGCCCAAGTCTGTCACTTCAAACTCAGAACTCGAAGCCTTTCGAGTTTGGTTGATCATACCTTCATAGTCACCTATAATAAGAAGGTCGTCCACATATAGGACAATCACTACAGACTTTTCACCATCCCTGTAAATATACAAGTTAGCATCTGAGGCACATCTTTTGAAGTTTAAGCTTTAAAAGAACTTATCTATTTGCTGGTACCATGCTCTGGGGGCTTGTTTCAGCCCATACAATGCCTTCTTTAGCTTATACACTTTGTTCTCATAATGGGGGGCCTCAAACCCTAGTGGTTGAGCCACGTACACCTCCTCCTTGAGGTCACCATTTAAGAATGCTGACTTAACATCCATTTGGTAAACTGGCCACTGCTTGTGGGCGGCCACTGCAAGTACTATGCAAATAGTGGTGATTCTGGAAGTTGGGGCAAATGACTCTTGAAAATCAAACCCTTCAACTTGTGAAAATCCTTGTGCAACCAGTCTAGCTTTGTACTTTTCTAAGGTACCATCAGCCTTGTACTTTACCTTCGAGAGCCACTTGCTGCCAATAACCTTCTACTTTACTAGCCGATCCACTAGCTCCCAAGTGTCATTCTTCATTATGCTGTCATACTCAACTTGCATAACTGACTTCCATGTTGGATCTGCAAGTGCTTCTTCTAAGTCAGTTGGCTCCTTTACTTCTTTCATAATCTTAGCCATCAAGGCTAGATTGACTATGTGAGCAGAAGCCCTCCTTTGCTCCTATATTCTCTGAGAACTCCTTGTTCCGCTGGGCCTTCTCCTCAACAGATATGGGCATAGGATTATTGTGGTCATAGAGCTGCTTCACCCAACACGGAAATGGCTTTTCAGGTTGGGTGATGTCATGTTGGTAAACTTTTTCCTCATTATTTGAAGATGATGCTTCCTCCTCCTTAAGGATAGGGACATCTCTCGAGACAAATTCATAGTGGACTACTTCGCTTGATGATAAAGTGGAAGAACTTGCCTTCTCCTCCTCCACAGTATGTAGCTGCTCCTTGAACACCACATCATGGCTCGCAATGATATTCTTTGCCTCTTGGTCATATAATTTGTAAGCCTTCTGCTATCACTATAACCCAAGAAGATACATTTTCTGCTTTTTGGTTGTAACTTGTTTCTCTTCTCATCTGGAATATGTGCATAACATTCACATCCAAAAATTCTGAAGTGTGAGACACATGGTTTCTTACCAGTGTAAGCCTCATGAGGTGTTTTTTCCTTGAGAGCCTTTGTGTAGCTCTGATTTAAAATGTAGACTGTAGTATTAACAGCTTTAGCCCAAAAATGGTTAGGCAATCCCTTGCCCTTTAGCATGCATCTTGCCATCTCCACAATGGTATGATTCCTGCATTCCACAACACCATTCTGCTGAGGTGTGTGAGGCATCGTCAATTGACGCTTGATCCCTTTGCTCTTGCAAAAGTCTTCAAACTCCTTTGAGTTGAACTCACCACCACCATCTGTTCTAAATTTCTTCACACTTTTCCTTGTTTCATTCTCAACAAGTTTTAGCCATTCTTTAAACTTACCAAAAGCTTGAGCCTTATCATGAAGGAAGTACACCCATATCTTCCTACTGTAGTTGTCGACAATCAACATAAAATAAGAAGATAACCCCAAGGCCCGTGTAGGAACCTTTCCGCACAAGTCAACATGCACCAACTCTAGAGAAGCCTGTGCTCTATTCTTGCTTTCTTGTGGAAATGCCTTTCTCTATTGCTTGCCCATCATACAAGCTTCACATGGTTTCTTCAATTCAGTCATTGCAGGTAGGGGAGCAGCCATACCTTGCTTGTGCATCTCCTTCAACACTACAAATCCAATGTGTCCAAACCTTTCATGCCAAAGCTTACTTGTGCCCACTCCAACGGTGGCTATAAGAGCACTTAGCTCATACAGGTTGTTCCTTCTTTCTCCTTTGCCAACAACTTTGCCAACAACCTTTCTTGTTGGTCATGTGACGGGGAGGCCCCACTATCCAACACCCATGAGTCAGTGGTACATTCTTCTTGCGTTGACGAGCATACCTCCTCAATGGTCACCATGAACAACTCCAACCTTGCTTCAGTCGTATTGGATGTCTCTTTCCCTTTACTTTTAAGGGTACCATTATTTTCATCTTCCTTCTTGACACGACAATCTACGACTGCATGTCTTTTCTTCTTGCAATAGAAGCACTCTCCTTGAAACTTCTTCTTATAGCCCTTCTTCTTTTTGTCACCATCATTTTTGGTGGAGGAACCACATTTGCCTTTTGCATTTGCAGAGAATGCAGCATCTCCATTGTTGCTTCCTTCTCAGGCTTTTAGCCTCAACTCCTCCTCTAGCAATAATGTACAAAACTCCTCAAAACTCAAAGCTTGAGGTCTCACCTGAGTATTAAGGGCAGTTACTAGTCCATTAAACTTTTGTGGATAAATCTGAAGACACCTTCGAGCTAGCTCCTCACTAGTCTTTTGTATCCCAGCACCAGCCATCTGGTTGCGCAAATTCTTAATCCGGGTGATGAATGCTTCAGCTTTCTCTCCTTCAGCAAACTTCTCTACTGCTAGTTGATTCTCCAAGTTTTGAACCCTAATTTGGTTTCGCGTTTCATACTCACTCCTTGGTACTTTCCAAGCCTATGATGCTTTGGTTGCATGCTGAATCAAAGTTAGAACAGCTTGTAACTAAGGCACACAATTCATCTACATTCCTTGGTTTCCAAGCTCGTAGCAGATCTACATTCGGAGGAATCATGACAATAGGATTTTATGGGTCGGGGATAGGTTGTGGTTCTACATCAGCCCCCAACATAGTCTCCAAAAGCTCATAAGAATCAAGGATAGTTGTAATTTTGAACTTCCACAAGGTATAGTTTGTACCATCTAACTTGCCTGCGTTGAAGGTTGGTGGACGAATCCTCAGTGTTTGAATAGCTGGTATAGCAGCAACACCTCCTGTACCACTTCTAGAAGATGACATTGTTCCTCTTTGCTGTTGAAGCCTTTGCCTCTTGCGCACTCTTCGATCCCTAGAGCCCCCTGGGCTCTGATACCATATAAAAATTACACGGCACAGCGAACAAAAAACTGAGAAAGAGATAGAGATAGAGAGTACACAACAGATAAGAGGAGAATTAGAAAATTTCTTTAGCTCCAAACAACTGATACAGAGATGGCTTTGTCCACCCGTGCGCTTCCACTATGAAGCTTAGATGGTGGTCTAGACAGAAGATAGGTGAAGAGCTTAAGGCTAGATGGAACAACTTTAACTGGGTGAAAGATAGATGATCGATGGTTGTGAAGGGGTTTAGCTTTTATAGCCCACGAAGGCGGTTAGGTTGGCGTGACCGACCTACCATATGAGCCTCCACTAGTCGACCAGGGAATATTCTAGGGAATATTCCCTTTAATGTTAGGCCGAGGGTGGTGCCCTTGTACCCCGCCAGGGGGGACCCCCCCCAGCCAAGGGCCTCTTCTGTGGCCCTCGGACCCCAAACTAGGGGCCCCTTTTAACTCCCTTACCTCGCAACTCAATGCAATGTGCCTTGAATTGCTACCAGCTTAACTACTCAGTCCAACCCAAAGATTAGACCCACAATGGTCACCTTTTTGCTAGTTCGGTCACATAGACCTCATCTGATATACAAGTCAGGACTCAACCAATATCCGGGCTCACATTTGGCTTCTCCTCATAATGGGGGACCTTAAAATTTTGAGCACCATGGATCATTGGTTCTCACCTTATGAGGGTGGGGCATTGAGCATATATAACATTGGTCTACTAGAAATTGTTATCATTTAATGTTGCTTTGGATGGTCTTATGGATCTCAATTTCATATTCTCTATCTCAATTTGATGTTGCTTTGGATGGTCTTATGGATCTCAATTTCATATTCTCTATCTCAAATCAATAGAAGTCATTTTGGTGGCTTGTGTGCCAATTATTTAGTTTTATAATAAGCTTTTGTGTTTATTTCAATGACAGAAATGTGATTGGATTTTGGTGAGGTCAAAACTCTTACTTATGGAGGTAACAAAATTGGTCTATGGGCTCATGGATAATTGTGATTAGTTATTGCAAGAAGTTGTGATGAAGCTTGCCATATTTCTTGTGATTTGTTTATGATATTTTGGGGCTTTATAATCCCTAAGGGTGTCTCCCCTACACAAGATGCACCTATTGTATACTAAGAATTTTCTTATCATTCTAGTAAGGATATATATCATATGCTTGAAGTCAAGTGGGGTAACACATGCAAATATCATTTTTTTTGTCTTTCTAACACTCACCCATAGCGGGAGTCGAGTTGATAAACGGAAATCCCAAGTGGTATCATGCATGTTCGACACGTGGTTGAGATATTTTAGTTTTGAGACACGCGCTTCATGCAGGAAGAGGAAAAAATGTATTCTCATTTCTGATTTTGAGTCCTCCAGTGGAATTTTACATGGAAAGGGGCATGTTTGCCATTTAGCAATTGAGGGGAAGCAAGGGGCAACTTGAAAATTAAGGGGGGGGAAAAATGTGAGTAGCTCTTTTTGGGCAAAAAGAGAAGAGAAGTGTTCGACACAATACAACATAACGAGCGTAAGAGAGAGAGAGAGAGAGAGAGAGAGAGAGAGAGAGAGAGAGAGAGAGAGAGAGAGAGAGAGAGAGAGAGAGAGAGAGAGAGAGAGAGAGAGAGAGAGAGAGAGAGAGAGAGAGAGAGAGAGAGAGAGAGAGAGAGAGAGAGAGGGGGGGGGGGGGAGAAGAAGAATCTTGGAGGCTGAAGAAGGGAGAAATCTGAAGCTTAGAAGAAGAAGAACAAATTGTCTGAAGAAAGAGACCATGAAGTTGAAGTTATTGGAGCTGAGAAGTAGGATGGCAAAGCTGCGGAAGTCAATGGGCTGATGCAAGTTCTCAATTCTCAGATGACAGTAATAAGAGTCTCCTTTTTGTCTTGTTTTCTTCTACTGCTTTGTGGGGCAGAGAGTTTGCATATCAATTCTGGTGTATGGATATGAGTGAAAGATAGCAAGGAATATATATTATGGTTGAATGTTGAATGCACGAGCTCAAGTTATTGGAAAATCTGAAAGGATTTGCAGCCAAGAAGATAATGGATTAGAGCTTGTAAAGTTCAAAGCTCCTGCGACTCTTCATCAATGCAAGATTGTGCTTTTGGAACAAAGAAGTTGTGTTTGCTGCATAAAGCGTGTAGAAATTTATGATTGCAGACTGTGCAGAGTTGTTTCAGGGAAGCAGATCAAGGAATTGGACTCTGATTTGTTCTGAAGAATTGTGGATTGAAAAGAGAGCTACAACTTTCCTTTTTAAAGCTTGGGGATCTGAGGTCTGGTTAGAAAGTTATGATCTGTTCTGTGTGTAATGCTCTATGAAGCAGTTTCTATGCTTTATGAGGCAATTTCCATGCTTTATGAGGAAACATGTGAATTCAACAGCTTCTACAACACCAACTTGGTTTCCAGTGGAATTCATCATGCTTATCCATTGATATATCAATGCAAAATTGGTTTTGATGCAATAATGGAATGTCTATAGCTGTGAAATGCTTGTAGCAATTGAATGGGTATGAAAATTTGCCATATAAAGCTTTGATTCCCTGAGTATTTGGTTTGTACTTATGTGTGCTTTGAAGGAAGAATGACAGAGAGGTTCTACAACTGATTTTGTACTACTTGAAGCGATCATGCTTTGTGGAGCAGTTTGCTGCGTGGGATTGCTATCTCTAAAAAATAGGAGTTGTGTGAATCTGAAAGCTCTTGTTGTCAAAGTCTATGCCATGGTTGTTTCTGCATCAGATCTTCTTTAAAAGTGGTAAAATATGAGCTTGAAATTTTGAACTGTTTAAGTGTTGAGTTGAAGTCTTAGTAAGGAGAAAGTGATTAGGAATTTTTGATCATGTGTTCAATGGAGTCGTCTTGTGGTTTTGTTGAGGGAAGATCCTCGATCTTTATCCTGTGGTGTTATCTTGGGGGTTGTTAGAGGCCAACTACCCAATTCACCTACCATAGATTGGTGCCCCCACTGAGGATCTCCCATGTTGAAGATCTCTTGTTGATCTTATCAGTTGGGAACTGTAAGGTTTGGAAACCAACCTGTACACAAACTCAAGCATGGCGGCTTTTGGATATGAACCCTTCTTTGGTACTAAAAATGAGGATGCTAATCAGTTTATCAACAAATTGGAGTGGATGGCTTACCAAGATCGAAGAGACACTGATGCAGATAAGCTTCGAATGATCAGCATGCTGCTTGAAGGTTCTGCAAGATTATGGTGGAACTCACTGAATGAAGAGACAAGGGTGAATTGGAATGAAGTCAAAAATGAGTTCCTTACAAAGTTTGCAACTAAGAAAACTCCTGAAAGTTTATGGAAATCTTTGGAGAAGATGTTTCACAGGGAGAAAATGAGGAAGTGTCTAAATTTGCAGCGAGATTTGAAGCAAAGTGGATAGAAGTTGCACAGAGTATGGAGAAACCTCCCATGATGTTCTTGAAAAAGGACAAGTTTATTTCATTGCTCAAACCTAAAATTAGAGAAAAAATTATGATCAAAGACCTTGATACATATGAAGATGCAGTCAAAATAGCCAAGGAAAAGCAAAGGAAAATAGAATTGAGGCCGGATCAATCAAGAGGTATTGCTGTGCATACATTTTTACGGCCTCATCAAGCTGACAATGTTGTAGGAAATGCAGGATAGCAAGCTGTAAATCTTCATGGGACATTTGAAAGAGCGGAGAATAGGACTCAACAAGGTCATAGGAAACCTGATGATGATGTGATTATAAAATTGCAAGAACAGTTGGAAAATCTGAATTTAAATATGAGCCTATTGCAGGCAAGGCAACCTCAAATGTAGGCTAGATTTAGAGGACCAAGGAATATATGGGAAAACTTTGAATGCTTTGATTGCAGGGAGAGAGGCCATATTGCTCATGATTGCCCTTATCCAAGAAGAACAGGAGGGGAGATATATCCCATGCCACAAGGGAATGCTAGGCAAGATGCTAGACCTCAACAGGAACAAATGCCACTTGAACCAGCTAGGCAACAGTTGGAAAGAAGACCTAATGAAGGCACATCGGGTATGAATCTGATTGAAACCACTGTGTCTGATGATGGGGCAGCAATAATTAAAAAGGGAAAACATGTTATAGATGATCCAGAAACTAGCAAGAAAGCTAGATAATATAGGAAGATTCAAATGGGGAACTTTGCTTTGGGAGTCAATCAAGTTCCTTACAACCAGCTTGAGGATTTAAAAGGTAAAAAGGCTGATGTTACATATGGTCAGCTACTACAGATGAACTCATCTTTGAGGAGGCAATGGCATGGTTTGGTTAGCATCAGGAAAAGAAAAACCCAAACTGGGCATGTTGGAGTGGTATACCTATCAGATGTTAAAGAAATTATACGTGTCATGGATGCATGGATACATGGAAGGAAAATTGATCAAGTTTATGTTGATGGTGGTACGCAAGTTTATGTAATCACTGAAGAAGCAGTGTTGTAAATGCATCTTAAAATGACAGGGAAGTCACTCTTTAAGGTTAAAATGGCAAATAGCCCAAAAGTAAAATGCTTGGGAGTCATTGAGAACTTGGAGATCAACATTGAAGGCCAAATAGCATGTTTGGATTTCCATGTCATGCTTGCAAAACTTGGGGCATATCCTCTCATTTTGGGACAATTGTGGTTGATTGGTATGAGATCTAGACAAGACTGGTATAGAGGTCAATTGGAACTCTATCTAGATAAGCCTATTCATAAGAGGGTGATCTTTGACATGAAAACAGGGTCCATCATTCAAAGTGGACATGAAAGTGATGTTGGAGGTGATGAAAGTAGTGATTCAAAAAATTCCAGCCTTGATGAGGATGATAGAGAATGGGAAGCTAGCCTACTCTTTAGGGATGTTGATCTCTTTGGGTTGTCAATCCAGGGTTCAAAAAAAGAGGAAAAAGTGGTAAATATTGCTGTAGGAAGTGCAGACTTCTTGAAGGAAACATGTGATCAGCAACCTAAAATGAATGTTGGACTGCCTAAGCTTATGAATATGTTGGGAAATGATTTGACTAATGATGAAAGAGATGAATATTCAGCCATTTTTCAAAAATACCCAAAACTGTTTGCTATAGAATACCACCAACTGAGGGGTACTAATAATAGATTTATGCACCATATCAAATTGAAAGAAGGGTGTAAACCAGTGGCTCAAAAACTTAGAAGACTTGGTACAATTTAGAAAAATGTACTTAAAGCTGAAATTCAGAAGTTGCTTGATGTTGAATTTATCTAGCTTGTTGATGATGTAGAATGGGTGTCTCCTATTGTAATCAGACCAAAGAAGAATGGAAAGTGGAGAGTATGTGTTGATTTCAAGCCTCTTAATGCAACTACTAAGAGGGACTATTGTCCTCTTCCGTTTCAAGATGAGATCTTGGATCAAGTGGTTGGTCATGAATTTTACAGTGCGTGCGATGGATACTCTGGATATTTCCAAATCAGAATAGCAAAAGATGTTCATTACCCCATGGGGATGCTTCTGTTATGGAGTCATGCCTTTTGATCTGATGAATGCATACGCTAGAGTTTCAAGATGGGTTAGTTGGGTATTTGCCCCTTTCATTGGGAAATCTTTGCAGGTATTTATGGATGACTTTTGTGTGTACAGCTCAAGGGCCTTACACTCTAAAAAGCTTGATGAATTTTTTTGCAGACTTGATGAGGATGGTGGTCAGTTGAACCCTGATAAATGTAAGATAGCAAGAACTAGAGTGATACTCTTGGGTCATGAAGTGTCTGCTAATGGTATTTCACTTGAGCCTAGTAAATTGGAGGCTTTACTTCTTATGGACTCTCCCAAAACTGTAAAAGAACTTATGAGCTTTGTTCAAAATTTGAGGTATCCATCAAGGTCATTCCATGTGCTGGTTGAATATGTATATCCTTTACAGAAAGCAACTCAAAGGGATCCTTTAGTTTGGACGCAAGCTGAAGAGGATGCATTCTTGTAGATTAAGCACTTTGCTAGTTCTTATGTCTCCAAACTAGGACGAACCTTTCTTCATTAGCATTAGTGTTGGAAAAAATGTAGTGGGAGCCGTTTTAATGCAAAAGGAAAAAGGGATGTCTTATATGAGACCGGTGTTTTATATAAGTAGATCCATTGGAATGATTGAAAAAGCTTGGATGGAAGAAGAATTGTTGGTATGGGGGCTAGTATATGCAGTTAAAAGATGGAAATCATACTTGATTCAAAAAACATTTGTAGTACTTAGTGGTTCCCAGTTGCTTCCACGAGTTTTGCGATTTGCTGAAAATGCTCCAAGAGTTACTAAGTGGCAGTTGGCTTTGCAAGAATTTGAATTTACATGTTTGAAGGAGGATACTATAAGAGCTAGCTTGGCTGATATCTTGAATTATAAAGAACTTGTTGAAAGTGCAGCCGTTATAAGACGCAAATTGATTCTGCATCTGCAAATTCATGAGGAGATGAAGGATAAAGAAGCTACCTTAATTTTTTATGGCAGTTACAGAAGAGTGCTGAAAAAGGGAGGATTGGGTTTTGTCATTATGGATGCTGAAAATCAAGAAGTCTTTTTTGGAAGTCAAGAGAGTGAAGAGATACAAAGTAACAATGAAGCTGAATATGCAAGTTTACATGCTGGTCTAAAACAGTATATTCAGCTGGGATACAGAAAGATAGTTGCAAAAGAAGATGCTATGTTGGTGGTTAGACAGGTTCAAAATGTTTGGAAAGCCAATAAAGATATTTTGAAGGACTAGTTGTTTAAGATAAAAGGCCTCATGAGGCACTTGCAAAATTTGAAATTTGGCATGTTGGTAGGAAAAACAACCGTAGAGCTCATGAATTGGCTGAAAATGCTCTTTCTCGGTATGTTGTTGCCATGAGGGTAGATAATCCTAGATATGAGGATAGGGAAAGCCTTCACCTCATTGAAGAGTTTCTAAAAACTGGGGAGTTAAAGTCATTGGCTGATAAATACAAAAGATATGCCATTATCAAAAAGGCCAGGGCATATGTGCTCATAAATGATCAGTTGTACATGAAGAGGATTGATAATGTACTGAGAAGGGTGCTAGATAGTTCTGAGATTCCTGGTTGTTTATCTTCCTATCATGACAAAGCATGTGGTGGTCATTTTGATTTTGAGCTTACCAAAAGGAAAATTCTACTAGCAAGACTTACTTGGCCTAGTCTAAGTGCTGATGTTGCTCATTGGAGTAAAAGTTGTCATGCTTGCCAGTCATATGCAAAAATCGTACTAATTCCAAAACATGCTAAAGCCATTGTTGCCTATGGACCGTTTGAGAAGTGGGGTTTAGATTTTATTGGACATTTGCCTGGTACAAAAATAGGAAAGCCTTACATCATTACTACAGTTTATTATACGACCAAATGGCCTGAAGCTAAGGCTACAAGGAATTGCAAGAAAGAGGATGTAACTCAATTCCTCATAGAGGATATATGCTGCGGATTTGGGATACCACTAGAAATAGTGACAAATCAAGGTCCTGGCTTTAGAAATAAGCTATTGAGAGAGTTAACAAGGAAACTAGACTTGAAACATAGATTTGCTACTCCTTATTACCCTGAGTGCAATGGATTGGTGGAAACATTCAATGGAACGTTACAAAAGATTCTCTTTAAGTTGGTGGAAAATCATCCTAAAGATTGGGACAATTATCTACATCAAGCTTTGTGGCTTGTAGAATAATGCAGAAGACAAGTACAAGATGCACCCCTTTTCAGTTAGTATATGGTCAAGATGCTTTATTACCTATGAATGTCATGTTTCCTACGATGGAGTTTGTAAGAAAGCATCAGTTAGATCAGACAAAATTGGGAATTGAGAGAGGACTGAACTTGCATACCGTATAGTTGGATAGGCAACAAGCAATGAATTGTTATGAAAAACAGATTGTGAAGAGAAAGGAATGGTTTAATACATAGTTGAAGAAGAAGAATCTTACAGAGGGAATGCTAGTTATGAGATATGACAGTAGCTTGGACTCTACTTTTCAAACCAAGTTTTGAGTTAGATGGGAAGGACCTTTCCTCATAAAGTAGAAGTTTGAAAATGGCACTTACTTGCTACAAGATTTAGATGGGATTGTTCACAACAGTAGAATCAATGGGTTCCGTCTAAAGAAATATATATGCAGGATCATGCAACTCAAGGGGATGTAAGTAACGTACATACTGTACATAAAGTAGGTTGCTTCCAGTTTACTGTTTGGGGCAGATTCAGTTTTCTAAAATCTAGTGTTGATTAGATAGTTGTAAATGATGGACAGCATATTAAAAGTGTGCCTTGGCACCTACTAAAGGTATCTGTCAAGCTTGGTGTTGATCCGAGCGAGAATGCAAGAGTTATGGTTTGTGGAAGGTTGATGTCTGAAGTGGATTGCATGCAGGAATTTAGGACTGTAGACTGTGCAAAGCTGTTTCAGGACAGCAGACCAAGGAATTTGACTCTAGGTTATTTTGAAGAGTTGTGGATTGGAAAGAGAGCTACAACTTTCCTTTTTGAAGCTTGCCAATCCAAGATTTGGTTAGAAAGTTATGAGCTATTCTGTGCTATGCTCTATGAAGCATATTTTCAGAAAAAAGGTGTTTGTCTTTGTTAGATATTTTTGAAGCTTTTAATAAAGGTTTGTTCACACTTTGTATTCCAAACCAAGGGGTGGCTAATCATGGTGAGTGAAAATGAGCAACCAGGGACATGATGCTTCATGAAGTCAAGTGGGGTAACACATGCAAATATCATTTTTCATCTTTCTACGTAGCGGGAGTCGAGTTGATAAACGGAAATCCCAAGTGGTATCATGCATGTTCGACATGTGGTTGATATATTTGAGTTTTGAGACATGCGCTTCATGCAGGAAGAGGAAAAAATGTGTTCTCATTTCCGATTTTGAGTCCGCGAGTGGAATTTTACATGGGAAGGGGCATGTTTGCCATTTAGCAATTGAGGGGAAGCAAGGGGCAACTTGAAAATTAAGGGGGAAAAAAACGTGAGTAGCTCTTTTTGGGAAAAAAGAGAAGAGAAGTGTTCGACACAATACAACACAATAAGCATGAGAGAGAGAGAGAGAGAGAGAGAGAGAGGGAGGGAGGGAGGGAGGGAGGGAGGGAGGGAGAGAGAGAGAGAGAGAGAGAGAGAGAGAGAGAGAGAGAGAGAGAGAGAGAGAGAGAGAGAGGAAGGGAGAAGAAGAATCTTGGAGGCTAAAGAAGGGAGAAATCTGAAGCTTGGAAGAAGAAGAACAAACTGTCAGAAGAAAGAGACCGTGAAGTTGAAGTTATTGGAGTTGAGAAGTAGGATGGCAGAGCTGCTAAAGTCAATGGGCTGATGCGAGTTCTCAGTTCTCAGATGACGGTAATAAGAGTCTCCTTTTTGTCTTGTTTTCTTCTACTGCTTTGTGGGATAGAGAGTTTGCATATCAATTCTGGTTTATGGATATGAGTGAAAGACAGCAGAGGGTTGTGCTTCTTCATGATGAGAGTGATGTTTGCTAGTCATTGAGTGAGGCTCCTCCTTGTCAGTAGAGAAGAATGGAAGTGAAAGGTCTCTACATCTGGAACTGGGTATGTAACAAGGAATATGTATTATGATCGAATGTTGAATGCACGAGCTCGAGTTATTGGAAAATCTGAAAGGATTTGTAGCCAAGAAGATAATGGATTAGAGTTTGTAAAGTTCAAAGCTCTCCCGACTCTTCATCAATGCAAGATCATGCTTTTGGAATAGAGAAGTTGTGTTTGCTGTATAAAGCGTGCAAAATTTTATGATTACAGACTGTGCAGAGTTATTTCAGGGCAGCAGATCAAGGAGTTTGACACTGAGTTGTTCTGAAGAATTGTGGATTGAAAAGAGAGCTACAACTTTCCTTTTTGAAGCTTGGTGATGATCGGAGGTTTGGCTAGAAAGTTATGAGCTGTTCTGTGTGTAATGCTCTATGAAGCAGTTTCTGTGCTTTATGAGGCAATTTCCATGCTTTATGAGGAAACAGTTGAATTCAACAGCTTCTACAACACCAACTTGGTTTCCCATGGAAGTCATTATGCTTATCCATTGATATATCAATGCAAAACTTAGTTTTGATGCAATAATGGAATGTCTATAGCTGTGAAATGCTTGTAGCAGTTGAATGGGCATGAAAATTTGTTGTATAAAGCTTTGATTTCCTAAGTATTTGGTTTGCATTTATGTGTGCTTTGAAGAAGAATGATAGAGAGGGTCTACAACTGATTTTGTACTGCTTGAAGCGATCATGCTTTGTGGAGCAGTTTGTTGCATGGGGTTGCCATTCCTAAAAAATAGGAGTTGTGTGAATCTGAAAGCTCTTGTTGTTAGAGTCTATGCCATGGTTGTTTCCGCGTCAAATCTTCTCTAAAAGTGGTAAAATTTGAGCTTGAAAGTTTGAGCTATTTAAGTGTTGAGTTGAAGTCTCAGTAAGGAGAAAGTGATTGGGAATTTTCGATCATGTGTTCAGTGGAGTCATCTTGTGGGTTTTGCTAAGGGAAGATCCTCGGTCTTTATCCTGTGGTGTTGTCTTGGGGGTTGTTAGAGGCCAACTACCCAATTCACCTAACAACATGCCTTTATAAAGGCATTACAACTAGTGGTTTTGGAAGGTGCTTTTAGTATCTCCAATCACACCTAAATAGTTGTCCCTAGTTAAATGTAGCAGGTGAAAAGTGAGTTCCTATCTACACTTGTTATAGAGAGACTCTCCCTTTATTCATGCATAAAAAGTATAGAATAGAACATAATTATTCCTAATAGCTATGGCCTATCTACAATCCCCTCATTGCATATCATGTGTTTGGATTTTAAATCCCCCCCCCCCCCAAATTTAAACTCATGATGTAGACAATTTTATGCATGACCATCTTTTGCAATAGCTCGGTTACCACATTACTTGCAAGGAACATGTGTGCCTCAGAGATATAAATGGTTTAGTAGACTTGTGCTTCTAGATAAGATAATTTCAGCCAAGGCTTATATATGTAAAGTTACAAGGTGTTTATAATTATGATTTGTGAGAATTAAAAAAGAGATTCCACACTTTCTCAAGTACTCCTTCATATGTAGAAATATCAAAAGGAGCCTTCTTTCTCTCTTTTTATTAAAATTCATGGAAAGGGCTTTGTGGTGGGCCCTAACTTTGTCATACCATAGGAAATTTCAAAAGTTTGTTATGGGGGTTGGTTTAATGAATAAACAAACTAAGTACCCCAACAAACTAACCACTTCTTGGTTGTTAGTAACTAACTCATGTATTTAAGCATGGATTGGCTAAAGAAGGGAGGGATGGAATGATGAGAGTTGAAGCTCTATTTGATGTATCTTTCTTTTTCCAGTAATTGATCTATTCCCGTTCGAAGACAATATAATGTGTGTTGTCAAGAGCTTGTTGGATAGGAATTTTATACATAGTTATTGGTGGTGACAACAGGCATCACTCGTCATGTTTGGTAATTTGAGAGATGAAATTATGATTTCTTATGAATTTTCCTTTGTACAACCTTCTAGCCTAGATTCCCTATTGCAATCTTACATTGTAGCATTGCAAAAACTATCTACAACCAACCAACAAATTTCTACTAATCAAGCCATTCTATCTTTGTTAGCCAATCAAGATACCTCTTCTTCTTCTTCTTCTTCTTCTTCTTCTTCTTCTTCTTCTTCTTCTTCTTCTTCTTCTTCTTCTTCTTCAAACCAATATAGGAAGGTTCACCCAGAATCGTTTTCTGTTCTACAAGCTGTAGACATATTATCTTGGTTAGATCCCTTTAAAAATGTTGTAGATTATCATCAATGCTGGCAAGAAGGAGAAATTTTCAATGAGCTACAATTTTTTTTTGGAAGGAATTGCATCCACATGGTATATTCAACAACTTGATGAGGTAAAACATAATTGGAATTCTTTCAAGCTAGCTGTAGGATGATATTTTCTCATGACATGTAGCCAAAAGGGCTCTCCAACAGCTTAATGAGTGTGAACGAAAGGAGTATGAAACAATTTCTCAACTTGTTGTGCATTTGAAGAAAATTGTGATGAGATTTGATATAAAAATTATAGAGAACATGAAGTTATTTTTTTAATGGCCTAGACTAAGACATGATCTTCGTAGAGGGTTAAGTTCAAGGTCTTTGACTTTTGTAGATGATATTTAGCTCAAAGAATTGAAGAAAACCTTCTCAATGAAGGAAGAATATATTTTCAACAAGAATAAAAAAAGATAAAGCCAACCTTGATGGTCATTAATCTCCAAAATGCTCAAAGACAATTACTTGCTAAAGATACCCAGGGATAGACAAAGTGTTTCAATTGTAATGTGTGTGATCACATATCCAAGAATTGTTGGAAGCCACAAAGACCAAGAAATGTAATAAAGAAAGTACGTACAAGATGTTCAACTTGAAGAGATTTCATTATCAAAAAAGTCCTACGTAAATGGATGCAAGAAGCAAACCATTTGTACATTCAAGCCTTAACATGAAGTTCTCAAAAGTGAATTGTAAGCACAATTAGTGTGAAAATTTGTAATATTTCCGTACGAAATATTAATGATCCTAGACCCTGCACATCCTGTGCAAGAGCAACTTAAAGAAATCTCCCGCAACAATAAAAATTTGGGCTAAGTGCTCCCTCCGCATGCACTAGCAAACTCCAACCCGCATTGTGCATAAGAGGCCGTGGCTCAAAAGCCGTAGTTCCACGCGGGAACACCCCTTCAAGGGGGAAAAAGGGATAAGAGATAAATTTTTGGCAAATTTTTTAATGGATAAACTCCCCTCCCCTTCAGCCGTTGCATGGTGGGGAAGAGGGAGTGTGAGAGGAGTGGGTGTGGAGTAGGAGAGCATGGGGGGGAGGAGGCATGCAACTAGCCACGTGTGTGGCTATTCCCCCCCCCCCCCCCCCCCCCCCCTAGTGCTATATGAACCCCCCCTCTCTCAAGCTTGAGGGGGAGGAAAGAGAGGGAGGATCATTCCGTTGCTGCTACCGCCACGCTACCTTCACACCGCCAGGGCTGCCGCCCCATTGCTACCTCCGTCCTCACCACCATCACCATCATAATTATCATTGTCGTCATCCTCACCTCCATCCCCATCATTTTCCCAATCATCAATTTCTCTCTCCACGTCATCTGTTGTGGACAGAGGCTTAGAAGCTTCTATTAGAAGCTTCCATTAAAGCTTCCATAAGCCTTGTTTACCTGTGCTTTCCCGGGTTTCTAAAACCGTGTCCTGCAAGGCTTGTGTCCTATGCGGAGGAGGGGATATCGAAGAGAAGTGACTTCGTAATGCGTAAGAGAGCCAAGAGGAAGTTTGCTGAGTCGAGATCTATGTCATCGATGGCTCCTAAGCAAAAGTCGTGAGGCGCACATGCGGGAGCTTCCAACCCGAGTACGCGAGTAGACAATGCCCCGATTCTTAATGCCCAGGTTCTGATAACATTCCGACATGAAAGGACGCATTAAGCATGTCTTTAAATTCACGTAGGCAAGTTTGAATACATTGGAAATTTTATATACTCGCATTGAATTACCAAGTTAAGTTGCATGACGATTACTTACATGGTCTTGGTAGTTGCATTCTTGAATGCATGTTGCTTAAGTTAAAAGGTGGATTGGTCTAAAGGCATCCTTGTTGCCTCACAAAAAGAACAGCGCATATAACACATAATGCACTTAGGTAATAATTTCCTAGTTGTGACTTGTGTATGAGATAATCTTAGACGCTCATTGAACAATGGTCCAAATAGTCGCAATGCATGGAAAGGAAATTATGAACTTTGCACATTGCATGCGAAGATAGTTACATTTTAGGTCAGGTTAAGTGATAGAAGGAAGGATTAAATCAAGGATGGACTCATGGCATTCGCTCATGCATGGATTTTACTTATCAAAGTTTGAATGCATCTTCATTAAAAATATTAAAGCTTTGATTTCATTGCATCAATATAGGGTTTATAAGAGTTAGCTCTGAACTGTCAATCATTATAGTTCAGGGCAAGGAAAAGTAACGATCATTGTAGATCTTATAGCTACATAGAAGGAAAAGGTCTATGGTCTTGAAATCGCATATTTGCATGAAATGATGCATCTCACCTATCTTCTAGTTACTTACATCTTTTAGGAGAAAGTACTTGCAAATCTAGAAGAAAGTATTTACATCTTTAAAAGGAAAGATCATCTTAAATCATGGGTTGATCAAACTAAGTAATTCGGGTATAATTAAATAGCTTACATGAGAATCATAAAGGTACAATTAGATTGCTTATGACGATCACCTCAAAGTGCTAGGTAGGGTTAAGTTACATTAAAAATTCTGCCTAGTATCGCACTTAGGATGCCAAGCTAATATTTACGATCCCAAAGGTCCTACCCACATTACGGAATGTTAAGGTTAGCTAAACGACAATGCAAGAATGATCTAGGGTTTTCACCCTAAGGTTCAATTGACCAAATACTAGACTTCCATATGAATTTAGGAACCCTAGGGCCAAAGGGTTATCGGCCTAGTAGGGTTAGGGTTGGGTTGGGTCAAGAGGACTCCCAAACCCTACATCTTGACCAAAGGTATTCTTGACCAGGGAATACCATGCAACACTTATCTCGTGCAACAAGTTGCAACGTCGCATGGTTTGTGTCTAAATCACAAAATAGTATTACCACTCCTTAGAACAAGGTTGGCGAGTTCTAAGTACAAGTCTAATTTTCTAGAGGATAAGTAGTCATCTTGCTACACCACTCTTCCTTGGACTTATTTGCCAAGTTAGGGGAGATACGAATTTTCCAAGAAAGCAGTTAACCAACCAAGTTACGGCGATGAGCTTGCCTAGGATTTATTGTCTATAACTTAAGGAAATCTAAGGTGGAAACAATTTGGGTCAAAATGGTATAAACCCTAACCCAAGGATAAAGGGTAAACAAGCAACTTAGCTTACGAAACCCTTGAGATCTTGCCAAGTTGCAATTGATCCCGGATCGAATGCTGGATGTATTCGGAGAGAAGGATTCACACCTTAGCAGTTGGCCGTATAAACGACCACTGGAGTGCTTGTGTTGTATACTTAGGAGCATTGTTTATTCTTCTTTGCTCAAGGAACTAATGCTGGAAAATAACTAATGCTTCAGGTTGAAAGCCTGGAGGGAGAGGCAGCATCAGTTACCCCTGACTATCTACCTGACCCTATCCAAGGGGGTTGTTAGCCGCGCCGGGTACGTGGACCGAACCCGCCACGAGAGGTCTCTCCGTGGGTGCTACTTGGAGCAAGAGGACGCCTGGGTGCCAGGGGGGCTTTGGCCATAAATCCTTGCCTCTGGATCCTGCACAAGAGGCCAATGTGACTTAAGATGGGATCTCGAGGCCCGCATACTAGTCACCGGGTGGAACTTGGAATAGTGATCCCTAAGGATTGCTGGAATCGCCTTCCGACGGATTATGGAATAGCCTTCGGGCAGGATTATATGATGTATTCCAAAGACTGATAAATAAAGATCAAATGTTGAAAAGGAACTTGCTTGACATTGTTTTTCTATATTAGTGCCTAAGTTACGTGAAGGAACCAATGATTAATTGGTTAATTAAGGAAGCTATTTTTTTCTTGTCAAACTAAATGTGGTAGGTAATTAGATAACTAAAGCAACCTAAGGAAAGTGCGATGGATGTGACCCTGGGTCCGTCCTACGAAAGGGTGGTCCTGGTTGGCTGGAAACTTTTCTCAAAGGAATTGACAGCGACGAAAATAATGACCTAGAATCTATAAAGCTAGAGTCCCGATTTATGTTGTTTTAGGGGAACAGAATGGGACTATGCCTTATGGGCAGATAGGTTTAGCTTTATATCCCTCTCATTTCCCATTCTCCTTGAACCAAGTGCAGTATAAATCCGCTTCGACCCTGACATTTCTACGTAAAGTAGTTACCTTCTAGGAACTTGACCATTAGGAAAACCCTGATTCAGGTCGGTCCTAAGTGGGAACGGCCAGAATGCTTCCGCTTCATGGCAGACTCAGGAAGACCTAGATCGCAAACCCTGTGACATTCCTTGGGAGTGTCGAGCGGCACTTTCTAGACTCTCTTCCCGATGGGCTGCTAAGACGTGTCCTGCAAGTGGACAGGGGGACACATTACAAAATTAATGGTTTGAATGTAGAAGTATTGTTGGATTCTTGATGTTCTTTTTCTTTTATCAGTTCTAATTTATCAAGCACAATCAATCCTTATTGATAGCATGTTCAAGAAATTTCAATAACTTTTGGTGACAATAAACATGTTTATCATTCATTTGAAGTTTATAATTTTTGGCAATAAACATGTTTATAATACATTTGAAGTTCTCCATGCCCCCTTTGAAGTAAAAGTGGAAATTTTTCAACATCCCTATAATATCATTCTGTGTCAAGTGTTTTCAATGACTTTGGGATCTGATTGGCTCATCACGAGGTGCCCATTTGAATTTTAAAGATATGACATTGGATATTCCAATAGGATTGAAACTTCGTTTCTTGCAGTTGGGTACTTGGGACCATTTTCAAAATTTACAAACTAATGAGTTAGCAAGGATGGCACTGCAAGATCAACAACAACAACAAATTATAGAGGATTTGCAACTATCTCTTTTTGCATTATTGTAGCTTTCTCTTCCTCATCACTGGCGTTCCATCACTGGTGTGTGCGAACATCATCTTCCCATCTTTTAATTGCAAGTGTTGCAGGGTGACAGAGTTCTGCTACCTCTAGAACGACACTTGATATCTTCCACTCTAAACCCTTTTCAATCACAACTAATATAGTTTTATGCTTTGTGTTGACATCCTAATGATGAGCATGGACCTCATGCAACTCAAATATCACTATTGTAACAATATTGAGTCACTCTTATGTGCTTACATCCAAGATAAGTATCATGACATGTATCCAATTTCCAATGCTTTCTTTGTGAGCACCAATGAGTCCAAAAGCCAGCATTGGTCCCTCTCAGGCTGCCAACTTCCTTGAATCCTCCATGGCTCCAATCCCTACTCCAGATCCAGCAAGGTATATTGGGCACCCTCTTGTTTCATGGCTCTTCCACAGTCATGTCAAACATCATGTTGCAGTCCACATTGCACTTTTACATTATCACGAACAAATAACACAATAAGAAATTGTGTCAAGTTGACTTGTTTTTTTATTGAAGTAATTGACCCTTTCTTCCTCCATAAGGCCCCCCAGTCACACTAGGGCATGCACGGCCAAGAAAGGGAAAGCGGGGCATAAGCAAAAATTAGCTTCCCTTGCTAAATTTGGGGTCACACTAGGGTGTGCAGAGGCAAGGGGACCCACAATGCTTTTAAATATTAAAAAGTCTCAAACAAAAAAAAAAGTTACCTACTCTACTCTATGTATCGAGATTATCTTCTCCCAGCATACTTCGTCTTCTTCAGGCTCTCCTTCATGCCCTTTTCTCTGTGATAGTCGCATGGTCTACTACAACCTCTCTCTCTCTTTTTGCATTGTGCCAAATTATAGCAATTAACAAGGCTTGTGCAATCAGCATTTCCACACCACCTATACCAATGGAGCAACATAGAAAAAAAGGCCAAGCAAAACTTGCTACACCTTGATGCAACAACCTACACTAAGAAATCATATATTGTGTCTGTAAAGGCTGCCCCATCGACCTACATTGTTCTACCATATACTTGCACATCGCTGCAAGAGAAAACAAACCAAACATCAAATAGTCTTAGTGTCTAGCATCATGGAGTAGGTTCCATATAGAAGGTACTAATTGTTCTCGTAAATATAGCACATCTAAGAAAAATTTTCCCAACTAATGAAGATGGTTTAGTAGGGTCTATGATGCACCTTCAATCATTGATTCTATGTAGTCCACCTCACAATACTCGCTAAAGGAAGTTCAACATACCTATAATCACAAAACTCCAATCAGGCTGCCCCAAAGATCTGCAACAAGTCTAGTTACATGTGCTTCAACCCTCACCCAGATGCTAGGATTTAAATTTTTGCCTTATTCTTTATTGCAATTTATGCACTCTACTACAATCATAGCAATTAAAAAGGCATGTGTAATTAACATTACCACACCATTTGTACGAGTGGAGCAATAGAAAAAAAAGGCAAGGCAAAACCTACTTCTCGACATAGCAACTTGCACTAAAAAAGCCCATCATGCGTTCACGATGATTGCCCCTTATATTTGCATTGTTTCACCCCATACATGCGCTCACTCTGCAAGGAGAAAAAAAACAGGCATCAAATCATTTGAGTGTCTAGCATGGAGTAGGTTTCATATAAAAGGTATTATGGGCATGTGATGTGCCTTTAATTGTCAATTCTATGTGGTCCACCTCATCGTGCTCGTTGAAGGAAGCTCAACATACCTGTAATCATAAAACTCCATCTAGGCTACCCCAAAGATCCGCAACAAGTCTAGTTACCTACACATCTACTTTTAATCCCCCCACTAAGATGAGATTCTGTGGCTATTTATTTTGGTTCCATTTCTCATAGATGATGGGGTTTAAGTTACTACACTGTTATTTACTACAATCATTGGAGCCCCAAGAGAGACACCAAGGAAAAAGGGATTCTACTGCAAGAAAATCTATCTTGTAACATCAACAAGATTTTATTTCATTCTTTTGATGACCAAAACAAAGAAAACAACAATTCTTCACGCAGCATCATATTATATATCTCCCACGGATTTGATAGGACCATAATCTTCAACATCTTCATAGAATCCATCAATAGAACAAGGAACACAAAATACTACACCACTTTTGAATGGAAATTAATCACATAGTATTCATCTTCAATGTCTTCATAGTTTTCTCTCTCAATCTCTCATATACAAATACACTGTTTTGATAGAATTGGCTATCTTTGGCTCTCTCTCTCTCTCTCTCTCTCTCTCTCTCTCTCTCTCTCTCTCTCTCTCTCTCTCTCTCTCAATAGTACATCATCTCCTCACTAAAATACTCAATAATGACTCTCAATAATCCTTCTTAGGTCGTGGATGCACCTTCCAAGATGTATGTCTGATGTGAAGAGGCACCAGAGCCACTACAGTGTCTCTTCATAGCTCACTACTGTCACTATCACTTCAGTCTTCAGCAGTTGCTTCTTCCATTTTTTTTAGCTCTTTTGAACTTAGATTCATACTTTCCAAAAGTTAGAAAACTTTTCCAAAGTCACATATACATTCTACAGAACACTTACAGAAGATCTACATAATAGAATAGAACAGGAACAGAGCAGATATAGAACAGAGACAGAATAGATACAGAGGGTTATAGAAGGTCATTAGAGACAATAGATCCTCATAAATCATGCTAAAACCATTCCAAACTATCAAAAACTATTCAATAAACTTCCAAAATATTTCAACCTCCATCAATCATAAATCCATGCTTCATAAATAAGAAAATCATAACAAAACAGAAGCTATACAGAAGGTATTGGAACCAATCACAATCTCAACAGAACCTATCAGAACATCACAGAGCCTCGTATTTCTACTAAAAATCATCATAGACCTCCAAAAAATAATCAATATCGTCCAAAACACTCTCAAACACTTCCATTAACAATCATACATCACTCTAAATCCATCCAAAAATCAATCATTCAGACCTTAAAAACAATAAAAATCAATCAAAAATTCAGTCTTTTTCCACTCTCAACATTTACACCAAGGAAAAGGGGATTCTATTGCAAGAAAATCTATCTTGTAACATCAACAAGCTTTTATTTCATTCTTTTGATTACCAAAATAAAGAAAACAGCAAATCTTCACGTAGCATCATAGTAAATATCTCCTACGGATTTGATAGAATCAACCATAATCTTCAACATCTTCATAGAATCCATCAATAGAACAAGAAACATAAAAGAATACAACATTTTTGAATGGAAATCAATCACATAGTATTCATCTTCAATGTCTTCATAGTTTTCTCTCTCAATCTCTCATATATAGATACACTGTTTTGATAGAATTGGCTATCTCTCTCTCTCTCTCTCTCTCTCTCTCTCTCTCTCTCTCTCAATAGTACATCATCTCCTCACTACAATACTAAATAATGACTCTCAATAATCCTTCTTAGGTCATGGATGCACCTCCCAAGAGGTATGTCTGATGTGAAGAGGCACCTGAGCCACTACAATGTCTCTTCATAGCTCACTACTGTCACTGTCACTTCAGTCTTCTCTTTAGTCTTCAACAATTGCTTCTTCCATTTTTTTTAGTTATTTTGAACTTAGATTTATCCTTTCCAAAAGTTAGAAAACTTTTCCAAAGTCACACATACATTCTACAGAACACTTACAGAAGATCTATAGAACAGAACAGAACAAGAACAGAGCACATACAGAACAGAGACAGAACAGATACAGAGGCTCTACAGAAGGTTTACAGAGGGTTATAGAAGGTCATCAGAGAACAATAGATCCTCATAAATCATACTAAAACCATTCCAAACTATCAAAAACTATTCAATAAACTTTCAAAATATTTCAATCTCCAACAATCATCAATCCATGCTTCATATAGAAGAAAATCAGAACAACAAAATAATACACCACTTTTGTTCAATGGAAATCAATCACATAGTATTCATCTTCAATGTCTTCATAGTTTTCTCTCTCAATCTCTCATATAAAAATGCACTGTTTTGATAGAATTGGCTATCTCTGGCTCTCTCTCTCTCTCTCTCTCTCTCAATAGTACATCATATCCTCACTACAATACTCAATAATGACTCTCAATAATCCTTCTTAGGTCGTGGATGCACCTCCCAAGAGATATGTCTGATGTGAAGAGGCACGAGAGCCACTACAGTGTCTCTTCATAGCTCACTACTGTCACTCACTCCAGTCTTCTCTTTAGTCTTCATTAGCTGCTTCTTCCATTTATTTTAGCTCTTTTGAACTTAGATTCATCATTTCCACAAGCTAGAAAACTTTTCCAAAGTCACACATACATTCTACAAAACACTTACAGAAGATCTATAGAACAGAACATAACAGGAATAGAGCAGATACAAAACAGAGACAGAACAGATACAGAGGCTCTACAGAAGGTTTACAGAGGATTACAAAAGGTTATCAAAGAACAATAGATCCTCATAAATCATATTAAACCATTCCAAACTATCAAAAACTATTCAATAAACTTCCAAAATATTTCAACCTCCATCAATCATCAATCCATGCTTCATATATAAGAAAACCAGAACAAAACAGAAGCTATACAGAAGGTATCAGAACCAATCAAAACCTCAACACAACCTACAGAACATCACAGAGCCTCGTATTTTTACCAAAAATCATCATAGACTTCCAAAACATAATCAATATCATCCAAAAACTCTCAAATACTTCCATTAACAATCATACATCACTCTAAATCCATCCAAAAATCAATCATTCAGACCTTTAAAAAACAAAAATCAATCAAAAATTCAGTCTTTTTCCACTCTCAACATATCCCCACACTTAGAAAGGAAGCGTCCTCACGACCTAAGGAAAAGAAGAATATAAGTTCAGTAAAGAGCTCAATTTGATCTTCTTTAATATCTTCAATAATCACCCCAAACCACGATCCCAACTTATCACCTGTATCTCTAGAAAATAATACTACTAAAGGAAAACTTTGTTATTCATTAACACATCTAATAAACAATAAAAAGTCATGAAAAATTTATAAAGGATATAAGAAGTTCTTCAACTTTCCAGCGTAGACTTGCCATCCACCATCACCATCAATAGTTGAAAAGAGAGCTCTCGAACAAATCATTCAACCAGCACGAACTCATCACATACAAATTATTACAACACACACACAAACACAACCATCTGAATGGCACCTCCAAAAAATGTCTCATTAAGAAGCACAAAAGATACATCCAGGGGTATCAATGAAGATGATCCCTCTTGAAGGCTTGATGATTTTGAAAGTGATCTAGGGATAACGACTCATCTACAAAGGATTTTGGAGGATTTTGAAAGAACTAAAGGCAGCACATCTGTTCTAGCAAAACAAGATATTTGCTAGGTAGACAAAGGGCATGAAAATATAGGACATCCAACTGTTGGGAATCAATGTTCACATTGACATTCGTACAAAGCTTTGGAATGGCCTTTTGATCGTTATAGAAATGCCTATGCATATATGCTAAGTACCAAGCAAAATGGGCTGTCAATCTCACTGAAGGATCTAGAGATTGTGAATATTGTTGAGAAAAATGGATGTAATTTTGGTATGCTTGACTAGCAGTTGTCCAGTCCCTTGGAATTAAGGGCCAATTAATATGTGGTCCCATGAGAGAATCAGTTAGGCTCCATCCTCTTCTTCTCGAAATCTGCTGATCAAATCCTTCGTGCCCACTAACCAACTGAGGGGGTTGAGAAATAGAAGTGACAGGAGATGGAAGTGGAATAAGTAAAAGAGGATGAAGAGATGGGAATGCAAAATCATAAAATGAGGAATAAGCTAAAGAAGGAGTGGCTGAAAATTTAAGTGAATCAGTTAGGAAAGGTATCAATTGATAAGCAAAAAAAGTAGAAGGTATATGGATAGATGGAGAAGGACATGGCGAATATGGGGAAAAGACTCGATCTTCAATGAAATAACAATAGGTAAAGATTGGAATTTGAGGAAAACCCTGAGGTTGAAAAAGGAGAGGTAAGATAGCTATTGAGTTGGATTTGTTGATAGTACAATAAGCTCGGAATAGAGGGACCTAAAATAGATCGTCGATGGTAGGCATCAAAGAATGATGAATAAAATTATTGATTCTTGGAAAGATAAGCTAGGTGATCCACCCTCAGTTGGTTAGTGCTTTGCACATAAGTAGAAGCTGTATTCTGGCATTGGTTCAGGACTACAGAATCAATCATTGAATGCCATGAAGTGTCATGGCAAGTAGCCACTTTAGAAGAATAGCACTAGAACATGTCATCTATCCTCAACTCCAAATAGTTGACATATAAGGCAGCTTGTAAGGCCACATCCCCCACATACCAAGCCATATCTACATCATCTAAAATTAATAGATCACCTTGTAGATACATGTAAGACAGCAACATGGTATCCGTCATCACAGAATCCTCAAAGACCATATGGACAATGTCTGTCAGCAAATCAGAAGACCAAGCCCCACTCCAACCATCCTCTAGAAGAGGGAGATCCATCATTGAGAGCATAATATAGAAGGCCAACTTCTGCAACTGATAGTGGACAAAAAAGGAATGGTCCGGAGGAACATACTCCTGAAATTGCTCAAATGTAGACCATAATAAATCTATCCTGGACTACAATCTTTCCACTTTATCTTGAAACAACGGACATAATGTGGCCTGTCTCTGGAGAACTGCCAAGTCCTGCTGAGATATAGAAGGAATCATAGGAATACTGGGACTTGGAGAAATGGACCATGACTGCGCCAGTTGGTCCTGCAATTGCTTAATCTGGGAAGCCTGGGATTCCAATGTATTATGAGTAGTCAGCAAAGTTGACAGTTTCACATCAAAAAGAGTCTTAAACTCTTAAGCTTCTTTGGACATTTTCTCTTTTTCTTTCGAAACTCTAGTGACCTCTGACTGAGCCTCTACTAACTGAGTTTTCAAAGAAGATATTTCTTCTATTTGAGTCTCAATCATTTGTTTCTGCTGCTCCATATGCTTAAACAGATTAGCAAGAGTGTCTTTGGCGGAGGCTCACTCTGTGGTTGCCTTATGCAACTCATCTTTGGATTGCATTAATTCTTCATAGAAAGAAGCATATAGCTGTTGAACACAAGTTGTCACTGAGAGTTCAATAGAACTATGGATGTCGTTACAAAGGAAAGGAATGGCATCCCCTGACACTAAACTGTTCAGCGAAGGAACTGATATTTCCAAAGAACCCTCTTGATGTGCCCTGAATAAGTTATTGCATGTGACGTAGGCAGGAAGGTCACTTCTAGAGGTAGCAAGAACTGACACTGAAGGAATGATTGGTGGAACTTTATCTGCCACACGCTTCAAGCGCTTCTGCTGAATGACCAATGGAGGAGGGGAATCAAGATCCTCTATGTCAATGGGTTCTGAATCCTCTAAAGGTGGAGAGGGAGGTACTGGATCATATGGAGAAGGGGGTAGTACACCCTTCTTAAGGCTTGAATATGTCAAGAAAGCATATAGATATGAACCATAAGTTACATTGGTAACATTCTCTCTAGTCACTTTGAAAAAATGTTGGTCCATCTTTGTAAGAAGGTAAGTACTCCAGTCAATGGCAACCCCTTTTAATACCATCCTGGAAGTTGTGAAGAGCTCCTAGGACGAATAGTGGGATGGTGTTTTGGCAGGCATGAACTTGTCTTAGAGAAATTGGCAGACTAGCTTCCAGAGAGGATCAGTGATCATTGAGAAAGGCACTCCTGAATTGTTAATCACCTTCTTGACATCGAGGACCTCTTTAGTCTGCTTCTGTAATAGCTTGAGAATCTCGTCATTTGAGAATAACTGTATGGCTGTAACAAAGGGTTCTCCTTTATAGGAAACAGACAAAGCCTTCCCTAACCCTCTTGGTGTCAAAACCATGGAAGTACCACGAACCAAGCCCAATTTCTTACTGTATGATGCAAGAAACTCATCACACAGGGCTAGATCATCTGGAATCAAAGGGAGTGAAGCAACCACAAAAGTTGCAAGGCTAGCTTTCACGATAGGCTCAAAAGTCAATAGGGAAGAATAATCCCTACTTATCAATGGGACATACTGAACAGGAGGAGGAGCTTGAGGCGCCATTTAGATGGAATACTGGAGCCCCAAGAGGAACACCAAGGAAAAGGGAATTCTCTTGCAAGAAAATCTATCTTGTAACATCAATAAGCTTTTATTTCCTTCTTTTGATCATCAAAACAAAGGAAACATCAAATCTTCACACAGCATCATAGTAGATATCTCGCACGGATTTGATAGAATCAACCATAATCTTCAACATCTTCATAAAATCCATCAATATAACAAAGAACACAAAATAATACACTATCTTTAAATGGAAATCAATCACATAGTATTCATCTTCAATGTCTTCATAGTTCTCTCTCTCAATCTCTCATATACAGTTACACTGTTTTGATAGAATTGGCTATCTCTGGCTCTCTCTCTCTCTCTCTCTCTCTCTCTCTATCAATAGTACATCATATCCTCACTACAATACTCTCATAATAACTCTCAATAAACCTTCTTAGGTCGTGGATGCACCTCCCAAGAGGTATGACTGATATGAAGAGTCACCAGAGCCACTACAGTGTCTTTTCATAGCTCACTACTGTCTCTGTCACTCAGTCTTATCTTCAGTTTTCAGCAGTTGCTTCTTCCACTTGTTTTAGCTCTTTTGAACTTGGATTCATCCTTTCCAAAAGTTAGAAAACTTTCCCAAAGTCACACATACTTTCTACAGAACACTTACAGAAGGTTTACAGAACAGTTATAGTACAGTACCAGAGCAGCTACAGTACAGTTACAGTACAGAGACAGAGCAAAGACAGAGGCTCTACAAAAGGTCTACAGAGGGTTACAAAAGGTCATCAGAACCTCATAACTCATACTCAAACCATTCCATACTATCAAAAACTATTCAATAAGCATAAAAAAATATCTCAATCTTCATCAATCATCAATCCATGCTTCATACAGAAGACAATCAGAACAAAACAGAAGCTATACAGAAGGTATACAGAACCAATTAGAAGCTTAACACCCTTTTGACATAGGATAGCACCTAGCCCTTCAACTGATGCATCTGTGTGCACATGGAATTCCTTCATCCAGTCATGAGGCTAAAAAATAGGCTCTTGAATGAGGCACTGTTTTAGGGTATTAAAGACTTCTTCACAGTCATCAGTCCAAAGGAAATCCGCATCTTTCCTTAGGAGCTTGTGTAGAGGGGTTTCCTTGGTTGCAAAATGTGCAATAAATCTTTTGTAGTAGCCCACATGGCCCAGAAATCCTCTCAATTGCTTGAGGTTTGTCAGTGCTATTAAAGCAGAAACCTTTTCAATCTTTGCAGGGTCTGTTGCAATCCCTTGTGCAGAGACAATATGGCCCAGGAGAACTCTTGATGAGATGCCAAAGACACATTTGTCGGGGTTGAGAGAAATCCCATACTCTCGGCATCTGTCAAAACATTGCTCTAGGTGTCCCTAGTGCTCACGGATCAAGCTATAGACACAAAAGTCATCAAGATACACCTCAATGAAATCATGCAGATGATTCTGGAAGGCACCCATCATTACTCATTGGAAGGTGGCAGGAGCATTATAGAGCCCAAATGGCATCACTCTATAGGCATAGGTCCCCCATTCTATGGTGAAGGTTGTTTTAGATTGGTCCTCTTCTGCGATTTGGACTTGGTTATATCCATTGAATCCATCCAAGAGGGAATATAGCTCATGGCCTACCACTGTGTCCAACAGTTGGTCTATAAAAGGGATATGGAAATGATCCTTCTTCGTCTTCAAATTGAGCTTTTGGAAGTCCATACATATTCGAAGTTTCCCGTTCTTCTTGGGTACTATCACAATGGGCATAACCCATTCCCTGTTAACCACAGAATAAATGAACTCTACTTCAAGAAGTTTCAATAATTCAGCTTTTACCAGAGCAGAGCAATTAGAATTCATACGCCTTTGTCTTTGCCTTACAGGTTTGGCATCAAGCTCTAGGTCAATATGATGTTGGCATACCGTGGGATCAATTCCCTTTAGGTCTTTGTACGACCAAGCACACACATCTAAATTCTCCTTTAGTAGATCTCACAAGACCACTAGTTCTTCTTTTGGAAGATTGAGACCCACCTTCAGGTGTCGTTCAGTACCGTCAGTATCCAAGAACGTTACTCGTCTTTCACCTTCCACTTCGCAGATGAATGTCCCACAGATTGCTTCTGGATAAAGGTCTAACTCTTTCAAGAGAGTAGTATCCTCATCTGACGTTCCACTAGAACCAGTGTCCTCCTTCTGAACAGATGACTCATTCATCTATTGAGGTTGCTGGAAGGGTATCAAAGCTTTGTTTGCTTCTGTGTGAGTGGCAATTTCTTCTCGACTTAGGTATTCATCTTCAGAGGATGCGTCCAGGAATGTCACATAGCACGGACCTTCTAAGGGCCGTGGCTCTAATGGCTTTAGCTTCTGTTGGCAAGGGGCATCATCATCATCTTTTCTCTGGATTGAACAGTTAGGACGACAGGAGCCACTGGTGAACTTAATTTTTATGCTTTTAATCCATTGCTTATACAGATTCTGAATACTTTGTGGTCCATTGATCAACCCAAATGGAACCATGGTCATTCCATCCAGCACTCGGAGATCTTCGGCCTCTGAGGTCTCTATAGGGACATCAACAAGATCATCCGCTATCAGAGGAAATTATTCATCTGCACTTTCATAACCTGATTCATTTTCTTCCTCATCATTTTCCTTCTCTTCCTTTGGAGGCTCTGTCTCTGCTTCTGTAGAGGCTCTGTAGGAGAAGAACATATCTTCTACCTTTGCATCTACTTTTGCTTCTGTCATTTCCTTTGACTCTGCTTCTGCCTCTGACTCTGGCTCTGGCTCTCTGTTTGTTACTGTCTTTGT